>NC_142461.1:86315000-86647500 GCF_049115385.1 Moschus berezovskii
GGACTCTGTTTTGAAAAATTTTAATGTCCAAACAAAACAAGTCATTTGTTTTTATTTCACACCTTATTAATCAAACATATACATGGTTGCCAATCAGAGGCTCTGATCAGCATGAGGTAATAAGAGTTTTCATATGAAATTGATAAGATTTTGTCCCAAAGCAATTTGACACTCTAGTTTTAGCAGCCTTATTATTGGTGTGTATGTTATTCCCTTAGGCCTTCTGAAATAATGAAATTGGTTAATGGAGCCCCTCATTACCTTCCATGGGTCCCCATGGGACAATGCTGCCATTGTAGGTAAACCTGAGCCAAAATTTCTATTCAATGGTCAGCTGGAGAGGCAAGCAGTTAAAGTCATGAGATGAACCCTATCCCTTGCTATTTTTTAAAAAGTATTGTCTGCATTAAAGAATTTTCAGAGAAGGCTCACATAATAAGACACTTGCCACTGATTTTCCAATGCACACATAATACAAAGAGTTCTGAAAAATATGGTGGAAGAATCCAAGTGTGCATGAGGCATATGTTACAACTCATCTTCATAGTTTCTGCATGTTTCCTCATCAGAAGGCTTTTGTAGACATTTGCTCTCTCATCTTTGTGAGTGCACTCAAGTTTTAAAATAAACATGTCTGTATACAAGAGGAAAAATAGATTGTTATGTGGGGAAATTTAAGTGAAGAGCAACATCTATCAGTACAGTATTACTTTATGGATATTAGATATTCACTTATTACAACTGCAACAACTATTTGCTTACCTGAAATATTTCATTTGGATTTCTAAAAAGTAATTCTATATTGGGTTATAGAAGGTAAATGCTGGGCCAATGGATATACCATACTGCTTGCTGTAAGTTTGGAGAGAATATGGCTAGTAATTTGAGATTACTCAAGGGCACTTTGGTGTGCATTTTAGAGGAAGTTGGTATATTAATGGTTCCTCTACACTTCATTACTAGTTTTAGTATCACACTGAATGGGATTAAGTCAGTTAGATTTATAAACTCTCTAAACAGAGAGAAAGAAGGCTAAAGAATGAAGCCTAGGACAAAAGGACACTTATTGGATTTAATGTTTTTTAAAAAGAGAAATTGTTTTAGTAGGAATTTTTTTCCCCAGAAAAACAGATATTAAGAGCTTAAAAAGATTTAAGAATATGATTTAAGCATTATGATTTATTTTGGTAGAACAAACTAAGACTGTATTCTTATAGAAGTATGACTGTGTGTGAGTTATACTTTTGTTGAGTTCCAAATAATTAGAATTTAGAATGCAATGGCAGAAAGAAAGGGCAGGGAATTTGACATCAGGATACCTGCATTCTGCAAAGAATAATGACCAATACTGGCCTACTCTCGGAGCAATCACTGCAGCTCTTTATTCCTAAATATAATCCCCCTATGCCTCAGATTTCTCAGCTTTAAGTCTAAAGGGTTGCCTTGAGTCAGCAAATCAAATAAATGGCAAGTGGGCTTGGAAGTTCCTCTCCCACAGCCAGGACAGGCAGCAATAATTGATTACAGACTCTTCCCGCTGAGCCAGGTGAAAGTGAAAGTTGCTCAGTTGTGTCCGACTCTTTGCCACCCCATGGACTATATAGTCCATGGAATTCTCAGGTCAGAACACTGGAGTGGGTAGCCGTTCCCTTCTCCAGGGGATCTTTCCAACCCAGGGACTGAACCCCGGTCTCCCGCATTTTAGGTGGATTCTTTACCTAAGCCACAAGGGAAGCCCAAGAATACTGGAGTAGGCTGAGCCAGGTGAGGCCTCTGAATTCTCAAAGCAGTGATCCTAGCAGGCTTCCTAAGGTTTTCATCTCAAAGTCAACTTGAAGTGAGACTTGTTAGCTAGGTCTGTTAGTCCCCAAATTGCAAAAATTCCAGATTAATAATGTTTTTTTTTACAGTGAGGTAGTGTCTGTGTGTAAGTGGGCAGATGTGTTAGACAGAGAAACAGATATTTTGCTGAATATGGCATAAATGCTGGTATTTTTATGTTGCGTTCGGTGACTGCGTCTCTATGCAGAATGCTTACTTTTAGGGAAATTTGGACGTGCTTGCACATTGATTCATTCATTAGTGTTAAGGTTTTAAAACTGCTGAACCTGCTGTATTCTTTCTGTCCACTTGACCTCATGCTCAGCACAACTTTAAGATCCTTTCTGTTGGTTTAAACCCAGTCTGTGGTCTATGTCCGAAACTGATCCAACAGTTGTGTTCTCAGTGCTCTCTTCAATACCTGTTTGTCTTTTAGAACCCTTTTGGTTTGTAATTTTGAGAATTTGTTCTCGTTTTGATAAAAACTTGACATTGAAATCTCTCAGAGGTGTGTATCTGTCTTTATCCCTCTCTGGGCTTTGTTTCCCTGGAAAATTTTGGAAGTTGAGGTTCATTGCAACTACGGCCTCCAGCTGGGTTCCTTTGCATTATTATTGCTGTGTCAGATACACAGCAGTTATCTAGAGTTTTCCAATGGGAATAGCAGCCTTTGGAAAAATCAGGAAATTATGAAAGTTGATAAAATGGAACTATTATCTTAAATAATAGCAGTTTCTTAATAATATGTTGAGGTTAGCACCACTCCTTATAATAATTCTTTTTCACAGTTTCAGATGGAGAGAATAAACTATCCCAGTTCAGAACGTTATGACTATTATACATTTTAATAGCATTTTACGTTTTGTGGAGTACTTTGTAGTTCCTCTTTCTGGTGATTCATTAACAAAATGTAGTCGTTTGGAAATGAAGATGTGTTAGAACTTAGGAGACAGATTTTGGGGCTTCCCTGATTCTGTCAGTATAACACGGGTAACAATGACCAGTGGCCCTGTTTCTCTACAGTCTAGCTTTCATCTCTGTGAAATGGGTGCACTAATGCTAATTTTGTGTGTGGTAATAAATATTATCCTAGGTTAATTTCCTTAAGCTCATCAAGAGAAGAAAGCCTTAAGTAGAGCATGTGAAATGCTACTTACTGTGTCATCTAGGACTGTTTCCCACCTTCATGTTCCCTTTCTAACAGAGAAATAATGAAATTGTCTATGAGCCAGAGGGGTGACTGGAGAGTGGCCAAGGATTTGGGTTGAATCCTCAGTGGTGTTTGACATTTGTGTTAATCAGTTGGCTTTCTTGTCACCTGGAATAGTGTTAAGTTGGATTTGTATGTTCAGTGCAATGAAACAAGCAAACAGATTTTTAGAATGTTGAATGTTCAGCAAATTAGCAGTCATAAGACTTCATATCCAAGAGCAATAAAACATTGTTAAATGATTAAAAATAAACAGAATTTACATTGACAATAAATAAACATATACTTGAGGAAAATGTGAGCAAATATATTAGCAGTAATTAACATGTAATACTTTAAATAATACTTTAATTGTTTTCGAAGCTACTTTTTTAAGTTGTATATTTGCAACAGGGCAATCAGGGCTTTAATCAGCTTGGTTCTTAGTGGCTGGCTATCAGGTTTGATAAAAATCAGGTCAAAGGGGCTTGCTGGTACAATTTCTTCTTTGAGAAATCTTCTTGTGACTATTCCCAGGAAGATTAACAGAAACAATAACAACAACAAACCACTTTATAATAAACAAAATAGCAATATAACTTTATATGGAAGCTTTATTTTCAAAGGATCCCAGAATGCTTATAAACTGCTATTCAAACCATATCCAGGAATCACTAAAGCACAGCCACATTTTGGAGCCAAAAGGAGAGCTGAGCTGTTAGTGGGAGAGGATGTTCCTGCTCTAGAAGGGGTGTAGCTTGCATGACCTAATAGGGGTTTTCTGGCTTTAATTTCTGCAGTGCTGCGTGGGTGGAATTCCTGTGCTTTGGAGATGCACAAGGCAAGGCTGTATTGCTGCAGAAAGTGGGAAGTGAAAAAGAATATGGTAGTGGAAAAAGGAGGCATGGGAAATGGACTGTTTATGTTTCTGTCACCAAGTGGCAGTGACTACAGCACAGTCACCAGTCGTTAGGGCTCCCTGACCCTGGGGTAAAATAACTCTGTCCCAGGTGCCATTTGAACCAAGTTACTTCAGTTGCCAAATGAAAAACTCTTCTACGGGAACTTTTTCAGGAAAAAAAAGAAAAAAAGTAAGAGAGTCAGCTGACTCACATCTAGAATTGTAGAATGTTAGAATAGGACAGACCCTAGAGATGATCTAGTCAAATACCTTTATCTTTGAGAAAACTAGCACTTAAAGAGAGGAAGTGGTAAGAGCGTAACCTTAGATCAATATCAGCATCTTCCAGTCAGAAGAAATCTTAGTGATTAACTAGCTACATCCCCCACACTATTATTTAATGACTTCCTAAACAAATCTTTCTAAAAGTTCTTTCAGCAGTTTTGTTTACTGACAGGGATACATGACTTCTAAGGGAGACAACTTGCACTGTTGGAAGTTTCCCTTTAGAAGCATTCTTTAGAACATTCATTCTTTCATTTTTTAATACACATTTATTGAGTGTCAATCAGGAACCAGGCATTAAGCTAGGCTTTGAAACACAAAGGAAAATAATACTAAAATATAGCTCCTAATCGTTACTGGGAGCACACTGCATGTTAGTTACCATGGGCTTTACGTGTTTTCACTCATTTACTCCTTGCAACAAGCCCGTGAAGTGGAAACTGTTATTTTCCCCACTAACAGGTAGGGGAGAGAGTATAAGTAATTTGCCAAAGAGAAGCAGCTAATAAGTGGCAGAGCAGGAATTTAAGCCAGAGGTGATGGTTTTAGAGCCCATGCTCTTAACCCTAACACCATGCTACTCTTTAGGGAGCAGGTGAAACCATAAATGAGCAATGCAATAGCTGATTCTAGTTAGAGTTAAATAAAGACGGTTCTGTAAGAGGCTTAACGGGGGATCCCCATTAGCCAGATTGGTCAGAGAGGACACCTCTGAAGGGAAGGAATATTCCTAGGAACCAGTCATGAAAAAAGCCCTCGTCAAGGGAGGAACAAGCTCAAAAACTTCCCAGCAAGGTTGGGGAAGAATCTGATGGATTTTGGAGCCCAAACATTCTTCCTCTAAAATTCTCTAATTTAGTTGTACTCTTTAACCAACACAGAGTAGATCACACCCCTTTTTCATTTACAGTTTTGGTGCGGGGGTAAATTAGGATCTTTTCCTTGAAGAACAGTATATAAACCACTGATCACATAAAAGGTAACTGGTAGTACCCTAGTACCCACAGTTACAAACCTTGTAAAGGGACCATACTCCAGATTCTTGATTAATACATTATCCCATCTCCTAGTAGAACAGTGAAAAATCATTTTTTTCTACCATACATATCAAAGATGGGCCAACTTATTAAACAGATTCAAATGAAAATATGTCCTGTATTATACCTAGAAAACACTCTAAAACTTAGAATAGGATATAAGAAAAACTTCACATGCTATCACTATTGATTACAATTCTAGCACAAAATTGTATCCTTTCAAATAGTAATATTGATTTGATCTTCTACAAATAGGCTTCACGTACAATAGTTAAGATGATAGTCACTTCAGAACACATGATGTGTTCATTTTTCATGGTAGGTTTCCCTCATATTGTATTCCTTTTCCTGAGGGATGGGGCTGGTAGTCTATCAAGTAAGGATACCTAGATAGGCACATAAAAAGTAAGTTAAAACGCTCTGTTATCTTCAGTTCAGTTCAGTTCAGTCGCTCAGTCGTGTCCGACTCTCTGCGACCCCATGAATCACAGCACAACAGGCCTCCCTGTCCATCACCAACTCCCGGAGTTCACTCAAACTCATGTCCACAGAGTCGGTAATGCCTTCCAGCCATCTCATTCTCTGTCGTCCCCTTCTCCTCCCGCCCCCAACCTTTCCCAGCATCAGAGTCTTTTCCAGTGAGTCAACTCGTCGCATGAGGTGGCCAAAGTATTGCAGTTTCAGCTTTAGCATCAGTCCCTCCAATGAACATCCAGCATTGATCTCCTTTAGAATGGACTGGTTGGATCTTCTTGCAGTCCAAGGGACTCTCAAGAGTCTTCTCCAACACCACAGTTCAAAAGCATCAATTCTTCAGCGATCAGCTTTCTTCACAGTCCAACTCTCACATCCATACATGACCACGGGAAAAACCATAGCCTTGACTAGACGGACCTTTGTTGGCAAAGTAATGTCTCTGCTTTTTAATATACTATCAAGGTTGGTCATAACTTTCCTTCCAAGGAGCAAGCGTCTTTTAATTTCATGGCTGCAATCAGCATCTGCAGTGATTTTGGAGCCCAAAAAAATAAAGTCTGACACTGTTTCCACTGTTTTTCCATCTATTTCCCATGAAGTGATGGGACAAGATGCCATGATCTTTGTTTTCTGAATGTTGAGCTTCAAGCCAACATTTTCACTCTCCTCTTTCACTTTCATCAAGAGGCTTTTGAGTTCCTCTTCACTTTCTGCCATAAGGGTAGTGTCATCTGCATATCTGAGATTATTGATATTTCTCCCAGCAATCTTGATTCCAGCTTGTGCTTCTTCCAGCCCAGCGTTCCTCATGATGTACTCTGCATATAAGTTAAATAAGCAAGGTGACAATATACAACCTTGACGTACACCTTTTCCTATTTGGAACCAGTCTGTTGTTCCATGTACAGTTCTAACTGTTGCTTCCTGACCTGCATACAGGTTTCTCAAGAGGCAGGTCAGGTGGTCTGGGATTCCCATCTCTTTCAGAATGTTCCACAGTTTATTGTGATCGACACAGTCAAAGGCTTTGGCATAGTCAATGAAGCAGAAACAAATGTTTTTCTGGAACTCTCTTGCTTTCTCCATGATCCAGCGGATGTTGGCAATTTGATCTCTGGTGCCTCTGCCTTTTCTGAAACCTGCTTGAACATCTGGGAGTTCACGGTTCACATATTGCTGAAGCCTGGCTTGGAGAATTTTGAGTATGACTTTACTAGCGTGTGAGATGAGTGCAATTGTGTGGTAGTTTGAGCATTCTTTGGCATTGCCTTTCTTTGGAATTGGAATGAAGACTGACCTCTTCCAGTCCTGTGGCCACTGCTGAGTTTTCCAAATCTGCTGGCATATTGAGTGCAGCACTTTCACAGCATCATCTTAGGATGTGAACAAAGGAGAAAAAAACTACTTGGGGAAGAGTTTAAGAATTTCCCAGTAGAGGAGTATTTTTGAAATTAAATATTTCTCTCTGTGAGTTGACATTTAAAATGTGTGACTTAAGAGAGATAAGATGAAAATTGTGAGAAACATAACCTTAAATATTTTGGATCACATTTTCGTGAATTATGCAGCATTTGGCACAACTTTAAGGAAACAGAAACACTCTACGGGTAATGATGAGTATTTGTATGTACTTTATGTGAACATATATGCACACTCACACAGCTATATTTGTGACATAATGTACTAGTTATATGGAATATGTCTATGCAAAATTATTTTATATGTAATATTTCCATCCCTGGGACTAAATGTTGGCAGTTTAGAATTTGTTTTTGTGAATGCTTTCATGCTGAATTTATGGAACGTAGCTGTTGGAAAGCACAAATGTTGTTGTAATTCTTACGGGCAGTCAAATGTCCTTTGAAAAGTCACCCTAGATCCATCCATAGAAATGGCATGTTGTAGACTGGACAGAACAAAGCAGCAAAAGAAATAAAGTGAAACCATGTTATCATTGGCTTCCCTTGAAACATATTAAAAACTCTCAGAAGAGATAATCTACAGTAGGGAATAGCACTGTGCTGGCCCAGGGTGTTCAGGGTGACCTAATGGGTCTTTTCCATCTCTAATTCCTGTGATACTGCAGATCTAAGAGATGGAGCCAGTAATTGCTTACAACATAGCAGATTCCTCTCTCTCCCTCCCCTTTCCCCCCTTCCCTGGAGTTCAGTAGAGAATCTCTTAAAATAAACAAAAACTGTGAGAAACTAAGAGAAGTCAGGGACTGGCCCACTTTTGAGATGCAGAATGTGGAAAGTATGAAGTGCTGATTTGACTATGAAGGCTGGAAAGCAGAGGGGCCAGAGCCATTTACACTGCAGGCAGTAGTTAAAAAAGGAAAAAAAAAAAAAAAAAACTTGAAAAAAATGGGTGTAACCCTGGGCTTTGATACAACTGGCCTTTCAGCCCCCACTTGAGATTTGCACATCCTCAAGGGAAGCTGTGGTTTGGAATAAGACCGTGCATTTAATTTCACTCAGAGAACTTATTGGACTTGGCACCAAAAGAAAGAATTTGCAGTATATTTTTTGTCATGATTAGTGGCCCCCTCGCCACAACATTTGATTATTTTGGAAAGGGAAAAGTTAAATCCTTGTAAAGTTGTGATTTACAATTTTCGAGCATCCAGGTAGGGAGCATGACTTCTGCCAGCTTGATCATGGGATCCACATTTTATTCTAGCTCATTGATGTGAGAAAACAAAACAGTTCTGTGGGGGAAAATAGACTTGAAAATATATCCCTTGATTATCTTGGGAGATTTTTCTCTCCAAACTACATCTTCTCTCAGTCACATTGATTTTGGTATCTGCTGGAACTTGTAGCAAGAAACTGGCATGTGACTGGTTTACTTTTCATTTCTAATCTGTAGTATCTGGTATTTTATTTTATCATTTGATTTCCTTGCTCTCACAGTTATGTAAATCTTGAGGCAAAGGAGTTAAAAAGAGGTTCTTATTTTATACCTGGATATTTCACTGGACATTTTTTCTCAAGCTTTATAATTAAGATTGGAGATCTTGTGGGTATTTTAAATATGTACTAAAATTTGTCCAAATAGCCAAAGGCAAAGGGAATGACCAACTGGGTAGCTGATGAATATTTTCCTGGTAGATGTACAACAACGTTCCCCACAACTGGGATGCTTTATCCTTTGACATTAAGAATGCTGTTTGCAGAAGTAACATTCCTTTGAACACTCAGCGTTCTGAAATCGTGTCCCGCCGCAAGGACTCAAGTAGGGTAAGTCTGAACCTCGACACTGAGTAACGGCCAGGCTTAATTAGATTCTGTCCTGGTGTCCAGCAGTTATATACAGTCAGTTGGGTCTTAAAATAAATCTTGAAGGGGAATTAATAATAAATTCCACTTCTTATACTACTTTTGAATTTTTTGGTCTATTTCTAGCTGGATTTGTACTTGTTTATAATGTTTAGGCAGGGAGTTCTCACCATGCTTACTAAGTGAAACCAATTTGCTGAATAATGTCAATGTAGCAATGTTAGTGGTATTGTTGGCAGAGAGAAAACACTTTTTCTCTCATGCTAGACTTGGACAGGAGATAAAGATAAATACAAGAATTCCACTGGTATTTGGGAAGTACTATACTTTGGCCACCTCATGCGATGAGGTGGAAAAGAGTCACTCACTGGAAAAGAGTCTGATGCTGGGAGGGATTGGGGGTGGGAGGAGACAGGGACGACCGAGAATGAGATGGCTGGATGGCATCACTGACTCTGTGGACATGAGTTTGAGTGAACTCCGGGAGTTGGTGATGGACAGGGAGGCCTGGCGTGCTATGATTCATGGGGTCGCGGAGAGTCGGACACGACTGAGCGACTGAACTGAACTGAACTGACACTTGTCCCAAGTTGAGTGTGGTGGTTAAGGGAACAGATGAGTAAGGGCAAAGAGCCTGGGTTCTCATCCAAGCTGGCTGTGCGACGTGGGCAAGTTGTTTATCTTCTGTAAGCCTCAGTTTTTTCATCTGTACAATGGAGTAAAACTACTTAATTTGGTTATTGAGGGGATGAAAAGAGTTAACATATCATTAGTAGCATAACGATTGGCACATGATAGGAATTCAACAAGAGTTCGCTATAATGGCTGTTTGATGTTGACTTCATTAGCAGGATATTTTCTGGTTGTGTATTGTGGTAAATTTAGATTCAGCTTCTCTGTGAAAACAAGATAGGAGATCTACTTTCTCTCCACTTGCAATGATTTAATGACAGTGAGTCAGTAACAGGTTTCTTATTTGACCCCACCTTTATAAAGCTATTGCAAAATTTGAAACAGGAAAATTTATTCTGTGTTAATGAGGCATCTTTCAATTGACAGTAATACCAACTCTTTCTTTCATAATTTCTCATGTTTCTAGGGATTCTGATTTCCTTTTTTCCACTTCTATCCTGCCCTCTCCCCTCCCTTCTCATGAGCACATGTGCGTGTGCGCGCACACACACACACACACACACAGTTTTTTTTACTCTCTCACACCCTTCTCCAGGATTTACTTTCCTCTCTGATGGATTCATTCTAGGCGATCTATCTCCATATGATGGAAAAGCATAGGTGATTTTACAGCTAGCAATCCTAGAGGATATATATCAAAATAATGCAGCACAGAGACAATTCCCATAGCGAAAGCTAAGTTTTCCCTCAAGTATCAGTAATAGGTATAAACTCACAAGTTACAACTTGTGGTCCATTTTTCTCTACATAAGATTTTTATGTATGAACAATTTTTTAATGCCTTTGCCTAAAGTAATGTAACTCTCCTATGTATTATAAACACATTTACCCCTTCCAAAAGATATACAAACTCTAGGCTCACTCTCTTACTGCATCCCAGGTTCAAGCTGAGTCTTTAAGGGATGTGTATTTGTTTTGAGTATGATACAGATGTAATAATTTCATGGTTCACTCACTGAATGCTAAATGGTGATTTCAATTACCTCCTCCAGAGACAACAGACAAGGAAAAAGGGGATAGATTCGTTAAGACTACCATTTAGAAAAGAGGAGGAGAAACAGCTTACAGTGGTCAAGAGTTGTTGGTATATACTGTATTCTGTTGGACTAGAGTAGCAGAATCTCTTCCTTCTGGTGGGGAACACAGATTCCTCTCCACCAATCTGGCTACTCTTATATCTGCTCCCAATGTCTCTTGTCCATTGTCTATCATAGCTTTATCTGAGAAGACAAAGTTTCTCTTGCTGTGACACATTGACTCTAACTAGCTCATGGCATCCTCACATGATAACAGCACCCTGGGGAATGACTTGGGGATGGACCATTCCCCAGACCATTTTTTGTTAAACTTTGAGTTTCTTTGATAAACATCTTTATAACCTCGGGCTTCCCTGGTAGCTCAGATGGTAAAGAATCTGCCTGCAATGTGGGAGACAGGGGTTTGATCAGGTCGGGATGATCTCCTGGAGAAGAGAATGGTAACACACTCCAGTATTCTTGCCTGGTAGATTCTTGGACAGAGGAACCTGGCAGACCATAGTCCATGGGGTTGCAAAAAGTCAGAAATGACTGAGTGACCAATGTACACACTTTACAAACTCAAAAGGCTGTCTATTTGTTATTTTAATTTTTTTCTATAAGACTTTCACATATTATGATTCTATGATGCCCATTTTTTTCACCTTTTAACAATTCAGAAATTGGGAAGTGTGTTGCAATCAGTAGTAGCTTAGATTATATAAAATAAGGGAGTTTCTAAAATCAGTGAATGCCTGTAATCAAAGGCTGGATTCTAGACCCTGGTATGGGTATTTGTTCTTTTAGTAAGAGTCTTGGTGTGTGTTGTCCATAGTTGCCCTGCTGTGCTGCTAAGAAACACATTAAAAAAGGCAAAAATTTCTACACAATTCACTCATTAGGGTGGTGGAATATGGAAGGATGTGATGGACAAAGTCAAACACATTACCATGCCCATTTGTTATCTTTATGATTTAAAAAAAAATTGACTATTTATTCTTATAAATGGGCTTTCCTGGTGGCTCAGATGGTAAGGAATCTGCCTTCAATGCAGGAGATCCAGGTTCGATTCCTGGGTTGGGAAGATCCCCTGGAGGAGGAAATGGCAACCTACTCCAGTATTCTTGCCTGGAAAAGTCTATGGACAGAGGACATTGGTGGGCTATAGTCTGTGGGGTCGCAAGAGTTGGACACAACTGAGCACCTAACACTACCAGCGCTCTTACAAATACCTCCGATGTTCATCAGTGCTGTTTATCTTAGCACTATCATCTGGAGTACTACTCTGTTCTCTTCCAAAACATCTCTTAATACCACTTGCAGAGACACAATTGAGGTTGGAATTGACTCACACAGTTGTGATCAAATCTGGCATTTCTACAATGTGCTCATGAATTTTGTCTCCATTCATAGTTTCTGTGAAGTATTGTCGTTTGCATTTTAAAAAGTAATGTCACTATGACCCTCATAGTCTTTTGCAGATTAAGTCTATCCTTAGAAAACTATTAGATTTAATGTCTTTCCAAGGAACAGAGATCAGGCTTATTTGTGACATAGATAATTTATCTGTTTTGTCTCCATCTAGCCCTCTTAGTTCTGTGTCCATTTGTTGTACCCACTTCCTTTTCAAACTGCACTTAAGTAACTCAGACTTTCCTGTTCCTTAAAACACACCTCTTTCCAAATCTCCATCAAGAAACAGGGCTGATATTAATTAGTTTTACTCTAGTGTGACTTAAAGACAGTCTTAGTTGTGCTTTCCTTTTACACTGAAACAGGAACAATGAGGATATTTCTCACTGAGCAGCCTCTCAAGTATGGCTTGTGAAGATACTGCCCACACTGACTAAAAATAAAAGTGTGCTTGGAGGATGGGTTAGATGAAGGTCTAGAACCATATTTGCCAAACATAATCATAAAAATTTATCTGGAGCATTAAAAAAAAATTTCCTGGGCCCTGTTCCAGACTTATCAGGTCAGACTCTCTGGAATAAGGTCTTGAGAATCATGTTTAATGAATTCCCCAGGCAGTTATTGTGTCCAGACAAATTGGCCTAAAATAAGCCAATAATAGGAGAGGATATAAACATAAGAGAGCACAGTGGATGCCATAAGATACTACATGACATGCAAAGATTGAAACTGATGAATCTTCAAGTATACACATAGTTGCTATAATCACTGAAATGATTTTGTTCCTCTTAGAGTTCATTTCTTCCTTTTTATTGCAAACTTTAATACATCCAAAAGGTAGGAGGCTGTATGCAGTTTGAAACAAGAGAGAGCAAATAGGACTAAATCTCACATGATAGGATGGTGAAGATTGTATAGAAGCAGGGCATACTGCTATTTTGTGCACATAAACAGTCCCTTGATCTCATGTCATTTAGTTTTTGCTGAGTAACTTTACTAAAAATTTATCATTTTGTGGGCTTTCATTTCTTCATTCTTTAGTCTCTTAAACATTTTATTTATAATTTTTTCCAACTTTATTGAGGACTGACTGACACATAAAATGGTCCATATTAAAAGTGTATAAAATAATGATTTGATATACATTGTAGAATGATTACCAAAATGAAGATAATTAATACATCCATCCCCTTGCTGTAATATTTTTTTTTGTGTGTGTAATGAGGATGCTTAAATTTACTTGCAGCAACTTTTAAGTCTGCTGCTGCTGCTAAGTCGCTTCAGTCGTGTCCGACTCTGTGAGACCCGATAGACGGCAGCCCACCAGGCTCTGCCGTCCCTGGGATTCTCCAGGCAAGAACAGTGGAGTGTGTTGCCATTTCCTTCTCCAATGCATGAAAGAGAAAAGTGAAAGTGAAGGCGCTCAGTCGTGTCCAACTCTTCAATACTATATTAATAACTATAGTCACTATGCTGTTTATTAGATCCTCAGGTCTTCTTTTAACTGAACACTTGTACACTTTACATACATCTCCCCCTTTTCCCTGACCCCAGCCTCTGGCAACCACCATTCTGAGAGCATTATTCTAAGTGAAATAAGCGAGAGAGAGAAAGACAAATACTATGCAGTATCACTAATATATAGAATCTTTAAAAAAATAGTCAAATTTCATAGAAACAGAATAGAATGGTGGGTACTTTAATTTTTCTAATATGAGATGATTTTGCAAGTATTTTTATTACTTTCAGTTCAGTTCAGTCGCTCAGTTGTGTCCAACCCTTTGCAACCCCATGAATCACAGCACGCCAGGCCTCTGTAAACAGCAACTTTACAGGTAAAAAAATGATGAATACCATGATATATATTATGTTTTATAACTTTGTACTATTTAATATTTTTATAGAAACATAAAGTTTGTGTATTCTGTACAGTTAAAACTATTCTAACATAAACTTCTGAATTAAGGAGATACTGAAATGGTTAAAATATATTCCTTCATGTCATTTGAATACTGCTTTGTTGCAAGGATCTTGGCAGAGGGATAAAGGAACAATAATAAAAGAATTTGACAAGAGATATTCTAAAGTATGATAGTCCGTTATTTAACCAGACCCTTCTATAAGAATTATTCAAACTAGTAGTAGTTCATTAAAATTTTCTGATGATAATTATTGAATTCATACCTTTTAGATGGGCTGTAAATTGGCTTAGATACAAGAATCCTATGTTCCATTTTAGTCTCTGCTTTGTAAATATGTTGTCATTAATAGTGGCATTTCTGTTGGCCTAAAAACGAGACCAAACTGCTCCAGGTCTGAGATCATCAGTCCTATGTCTTTCCAGATCTCTTTGTGTAAGAATTTGTGAATCCAGCAAAGAGAAAGAGTTAAACCTATTCTCCTAGTTGGCAGAAACTTTGTAGTTTAAAATTACATACTGACTCTGGTGTAGAGACACAAGAAATTATAGAGCAGACACTGTCCAGGACAACGTATAATTTAAAATGTACTAAAGAATGTATACCGCATGGCAAAGTAAGTGAAGTGCTTCTTCAAATATAAGTGTTTTGCATAGAAAGGCAGTAATTATCCACTCCTAGGGAAATGTTTGCATTCATTCTAAATCAATATTTACTATTCATTTCTCGTGTTCAACAAAACAGAGATTTAACTTTTTTTTAATTTTAATGAAGCCCTAAGACTACAATAATTCTACAATGTAATTGTCTTGATATGAAATATTGCTAAATGGTGTTGCTATTTCGAGAAAGAGCAGTGTGAAATGGAAGGGTATCCCTATTTGTGAAATGTTTCTTTGGGAACATTCAATTCATACTCAGCCAAGCAGGGAGGCTCTCCAGTTTTCAAAGATAACTTAAGATATCTCTTTGGTAAGGCCCTTAACTAGGATCATTCAGATGAGTCCTTGCCTATGTACTTTTTCTTCTTTTTCCTAACACACACTTTCTGATAATGATTCTGTTTCAGCTCAACTATTGCCTTTTTGAGGGGGGGTGTGTGTGTGTGTGAATATATGTAAAAAAACCTCTTCTATACAACTATTTTTTTTTGCAGGAGAAAAGGATTTTTTCCCTGTTTTCCCTCCCAATTTCTCCTGATTATTAAGTTCAAAAGAACCTCAGGGAAAATGGTAAAGGGAAAAAATAAGAAAATAGGACACGTGAATACTGTATTCTGAGACAAGACCGAAAGTCTCTGGCATATTTTTATCTATAGAGCTGTGATCTGATCATTTTATGACTTTTCTTTGAAAACTGACTATAATTTTTTATTACAGAGTCTAAAAAAGAACTGGCCAGTATAACAATATGTTATAATTACAATATGAATACCCTTTTTCTTGGCAACAGAAACAATAATGCCTTTGCCCCTGACTTTCAGGTCAAAGCGGAGTCTTTTCATGCCCACTGTTGTTTCCAAATGCTACATAAATGCCCAAGTTTCCTTATATTTCTGTCTTCCACTTCTGTATATATTGTAAGACCTAAGATATATTGTTGTTCTTAATTTGCTTTTTTGTTGTTGTTGTTATTATTTAGTGGCCAAAGGGAAATATTTTTGAAGACCCCACCATTCCCATGAGAATTTTCAGATTATTATATTGATTAGCTTACTTGATATTAAAATTTAATCACTATTTTATTTTCAAATGCACAGCTTCTATAGTGTCTCTATATTATTTAAAACAAGATTTAGAGCTGGAGGGGAGTCAAATGTAAATTGTATACCTTTGCAGTCTCATCACATAGTTCACGTGACATCTCTGCCTTTAAAATATCCATGTGACAACAGCATGGGGTGGGTCTGTACTGAGTTTCCTCTCTGTGTCTTCCTGCCATTCATAATTCATGCAAGCTCTTTGAACAAGTTACTATTTGGTATGCACTCTGGGGACAAATAATATCATTTATGTATTGTGATTGCTACTGTACTCTATCTTCCTCTTTATTGACAAGAAACAAGGGTGTTGCTTGTAGTTTTGAAACTAAATGGGGTGCAGAAATTGTCCTTCTCTTTCTGAGAAAGGCACCTTCTTTCTGCAGGAAATGTTATTGTAAACTGTACTGTTATAAATGGTGTGTTAGTTCTCAAGATATCCCTTTCTCAATGACTGAAGTATCAAAGTGTTCCTTTAGCATTCAGTGGAAAGAGCCGTTGGAAAAGCAGGCAGTTAAGGACACGTTCCTAAAGTCTGGAAAATCAATGGGACGCTAAAAAGGGAACTGAAGTGGACTGGAAGGAACCTCTTGAGGGTCATTTAAGAAACCAGAAACTGATTATGAACAGAGCTTTTACCCAAGGAACTGGAGGGGGCCAGCAAACACATTCTACTGCACTCCAGTTAAATGTCTAATAGTTGAGATGTTTTCTGCACAGCCCATAAAGGATAATGAGGAAGGCTTTGATAGCTCTAAAGAAAGTTGCTTTGTGGCCTCTCACAAAACCATGATCTGAGTGTAGGTGGCAAATGCTTGCGTACCCCAAAATGAAAAGGGGCAGTGCCAGTTAGGTAAGGCAGTTACCGTGCTAATGGCTCAGGAAAGGGATCCTGATGTGAGTTTGCACTGGAGGGAAAAATAAAAGTAGGTGATGTCAGAGTGTAAATTCTAAGACCTCATTTCCTTAAACTGCAGTTTTCTGTAGACCTTGAAATTATCTATGATTTTACCTCTACATGATAATTATTTAATGTAGGTTAAATTAAGGATTAACCTGCATTCTTAATTTTATTGTATTGTGTTTTTTTGCAGATTGTGACTTTTTCCTTATATTAGTTGTGATTAAAAATATTGTGTTCTCTTCTGTTGCAATAGTTTCTGTTACTTCTCTTCTGTTGCAATAATTATTCTTGTATATCACCACCTCCCAACTCCAGTAAAGATAGACCCATGAATAATTTAAAAAACAAAAAGTGAGAACATACATGTTGAAGTATTTATATTAAGTTTGGTAATGAAGAAAGCAAGTTTCATTAACTGTTCTTTTTATGGTGCCTTTGCTACTCTCAGGGAAAGTCTATTAAAAAGAGAAACCTTAAAATCCTCTCCCAAGGACCTGAGGACACTTACATTGACCTTGTATACACTCTTTAAGAGTATGAGATGGTTACATTGAATAAGAGAATAGTTGAATACTTTTGTTGATATAGAAGTAATTTGCTACATGGTTGATCGGCTAGTCCACCAAGAATGAAGTGGTGCTCTCTTTTGGCTTTAGCTAAGAATTGATCAATTGATTAGTTTACAAACATTAATGGCACATCTTCTTGCCCTAATACCCAAATAACTGAAGAATTAGCTGAGACAGGGCACATAATAAACACAAAGGAGAAAGAGAAGTACTCAAAGATTCTCTTTAATTTACCCAGATGTAAATCAAAATTTAATGCCCAGTAGAGATATGTTCAACAAAATGGACTTCCACAAGCATTAAGTAACAATAATCTTTGAATTGATGATCTGAGAGAATGGGCAATGTAGTGTTCTACAAAGAATGTCCTCAGTCACTTACTGCATACATTTACATGGATGTGCTGGTTATGATTCTCTCTTTATCCCAGCATTGAAGTCCTGGAAGACAGACTAGGAGATGGCAAGATGAGGCACTGCATCAAAATTGGTCATCAGCCACACTTGGACTCATTTCAGCTGCAGTGATGTTCAGTGTGGGAAATCAATAATGGCTAGATGTTTCTTCTTTTTATTCTACTGCCTATGTCAGCAATTCTAAAGCTTTTTGGTCTCAATAACCCTGTTATACTAAAAAAATATTGAGGACATTAAGTAATAGGATATTATATCTGTCAGTATTTACCCTAATATAAATTTAAATCTGATCTTTAAAAAAGTATTTATTCAAACAACAACAAATTTACTTCATTAGGAAACTGTTTTTCATGAAAAGTAACATTGTCCAAAACAAAAGTATTTACTGAAAAGAGTGGCACTGTTTTAGCAAATCTCTTCAATGTCTGAATTCTCACATCTGCTTCTTCATTCAATTTGCTGGCACATCAAATAGTATGTAGCCATTGGATACTCCACTGTATACACATGAGAAAATGAGGGTTAAAAAGTCAAAAAATATTATTCTGCACATAGTTTTGATTATGTAGAATCCCTGAAAGTGTCTCAGGACCCCTCAGGTACCCTCACCTATCACACTGTTGGTCTATAATGTGTTGAAGACATGCCTATTTACCTGTCCTGTATGAGTTCAGTGTAACACCTGGCACATACAATGTACTTAATACTATTTATTTTCTCATTATTATTCTTCAGCTCAAAATAAATCTTTCAGACTTATGCTTTATGGCTCAGATAGCTTCAGGTCTTAATGATCTTTTATGTATACCTAAATGATCAAGGAGAACATTCTCTTACCCTAGATCTCTTCTCAGGACCACTTTTCTTTACCTCTGAAGAAAGTTAATAAAGAAAAGGATAAGAAAAATGGGAATGGAAAAAAGTAGGTTCTTAGGACCCTTGCTGCTGCTGCTAAGTCGCTTCAGTCGTGTCCAACTCTGTGCGACCCCACAGATGGCAGCCCACCAGACTCCCCGTCCCTGGGATTCTCCAGGCAAGAACACTGGAGTGGGTTGCCATTTCCTTCTCCAATACATGAAAGTGAAAAATGAAAGTGAAGTCGCTCAGTCGTGTCCGACTCTTAGTGACCCCACAGACTGCAGCCTACCAGGCTCCTCCATCCATGGGATTTTCGAGGCAAGAGTACTGGAGTGGGGTGCTATTGCCTTCTCCGCTTAGGATCCTTAAGAAGGACCTAAGTACATATTTGGGACACTAGATTTCTGTAATCCTTAAGTAGCCAATCCTAGTGGATTCTAAAATATTTTCAGAAACATTACTAATTTCAAAGCAAATAGGGTGTTGATAGTGTGGTATGCCTAAAGTATGGTTAGAGGGGACTTCTAGGACTTGTTGCTATTTCATCATCTAATAATTGATACAACAGAGCACAGCTTATAAACAAGAGTACCATACTTTTCAGATAGATAAAACTCTCTGTTAATGGTCAGATCAATCTATCCAGTGTATTTAAAGCCAGGACAAAACAAAGGTAATTTATGGTTTGATATTGAGGTTTTGATATGGCAAATGTTAAGTTTTGACTAATATCTATGGATCACCTGCTATGTGCTATGGGTAAAGCAATGTAAAAAAAGTATGATTTCTGCCTTCAAATGCTTTTCATTATAGTGAAATTTACCCATAAAACATGGAAATTAATGATACAGAGTAATGAATATTAAGATGTGAAGAAAGCAAGATGTTTTAAGAATTCATAAAAAGGGACCTAACTGAGTCTTGTAGGAAGAGTAAACCTTCAGGGGGAAAGGTAAATTACCTAAACAATGAATGGAACTGCGCTGGTTGGAATTCTTATGGAACTGAGAAGATATGCCGTGCAAGAGAGTAGAGAGAGAGCATAATTCATTTGCTGATGTGAGAGAATTTCAGTAGCTTAGAAGTACAAACTTCTAAAGGAGTTTGTAGAGTAGTGAGTGAGAAGTTGGAAATGTAATGAGGAGAGGAAGGAGATTTGAAAAGGGTTACATTTAATTTTGAGATAATTATGGAGCCTTGAAGACTTTTAACCAAAACGTAATCACAAGTAGGCTTGAATTTTGTCAAATTTATTCTGGTTGCAACCCAAAACCAAGACTAGTATTGTGTTGATGTTAAAAAAAAGGGGGGGGGGGATGGAGACCTATATAGATAAAACAGCAGCAAAATTGATGGCAGACAGTGGACACATTCTAGAGATCCAGAGATCGTTGAACAGACTGGATTTAATAATGGTGCAGAGGTTGAGATGGAGTGAAGAGGGAAAGTTAGTGTAATGCTCAGGTTCCTGGCATATGCACTTGAATGTTTTCATTGAAATAGGAGCCCAATAAGAGAAATACTTAGTACAAATGTCAGGGAAAGCTGATGAATCCACTATTTTTGAAATATCCAAGTAGAGATGTTAAATATTATATGACATCTATGGGATCCACTAAACTATGACATCCATTAGGTTAAAGTTTATGGAATCATGTATTTCACCAGATTATGGAATCCACTAGACTAACCATCATTAAATGGACATCTACATTGCTTTGTTTCTCCATTGCCTATCATATAGCTACCTAATAGTAGAAATTCACCAAATATTTGTAGAATAAATGAAAAAACAAATAGTGTGACTAAAGAAATATGAGGAGAGATTTGGAATGGTTAGTTAGATTTGGAAGTCATTAGTATACAGGTGATGGCTGAAGTCAAGGGAGTCAGTAAAATAACCCATATAGGTAACAGAAAAGTATCCAGAAGAATTGCAACATACAAGAAATAGAGAGTAGAAAATGAAAGCTCTAAAGAAGAAGAGTTGAAGAATTAGAAATTATATCAATTAACATTTTTTCATAAGCAGCAAAGGTTGTTTTTCAGTCACTCTGTCATGTCCGACTCTTTGCAGCCCTGTGGTCTGCAGCTCACCAGGCTTCCCTGTCTTTCACCATCTCCCAGAGCTTGCTCAAACTCATGTCCATTGAGTTGGTGATGCCATGCAACCATCTTGTCCTCTGTCATCCCCATTCTGCTCCTGCCCTCAAACTTTCCCAGCATCAGGGTCTTTTCCAATGAGTCGGCTCTTCACATCAAGTGGCCAAAGTATTGGAGCTTCAGTATCAGCAAAGTTTCACTTTCTATTATTTTAAGCAAAACTTAAATTTACTGAAGAATATCTGGAGATAACAGAAATGAATGTGGAGAACTAGAGTTGGAAAATGAGCATAAACAAATGAGCTTTGGAGAAATGCATCCCATGAACTATAATAAGTGTGATGCAGCAAGAACTGTAGGGTGTTCTGTCCCTGCCAGTACATGAATATGATGTCTAACCCTCCCTACACCCTGACTTGATCAGGTGTTAAAGTCCCTGGAGAAAGTGTGCAGTTGGCTGCATCCTGCCTACAAACACTACATCCTGAGCTGGGGAAAAGAGAAGACAGTTCTGTCTCTTCAGCTTCCTTAATGGAAGGTAGCCACAATATCCCAACAGAATTTCTCAGCAGTGGGGCCATCTCTGAGAGGAAAGAGAGTGCCCATAGCAAAGTGTGGGGAGTAGATGGGTAGAACAAAAAAATGACAAAGATTACTATGAGACAAAAGCTGGAAAACTGTGTCCATCTTCTAAATCAAGATAAATTTAAGTGAAAGATCATTGGTCATTTGGCAAAAGCAGTATGAACTTTGTAGTGCTGCTGGAGACCAGACTGGAATAGGTTGGGAAGTGAGAGTTGGGTGACAGAGTGAAAATAGCTGGTGTAGAGGACCTTTTCAAGAAGTTTAACTTAATTTAATGCAAGAGGAAATTTACTTTTATGATTTGGAAGCATTCAGTATGGCAGAGAAAACAACTTTGCCTTTTCATAGAGATTTTTGAATTCTCATGGTCAGGGCAAGAGTTCTTAATACTGCATGACCCTGGATGGGTAAATTTCCACATCTGGGCAATTATCATACATTGGAATTTCTTGTTCTTTTTTCAGGGCACCAGTAAGTTGTACAACTCTGTAAATGACTTTGCTTTTACCTCAAATTCTAGGTCACATGATTTCTCACTTAGATGCTTCCATGTATGTTTGCTGTTAAACTGAATATTGCTGTCTTTGTATTTCTCTTTAACTAGAATTTCAAACACATTGAGGACAGGGAGGTGTTTCATTTCTTACAGTACCTGTCACAACAGGGACATGAAATAATGCCCATGCTCAGGGAGTTTTGATTGATTAGCTTATTGATTTTGAAGAACATTGACTGGAATGACATTCACCCACAAATCTTCAGACACGAAAAAAAGATTTTTAAATGGTTTTCCTCTTTGAAGTGTTATTCAGTATCCCCCCTGGCTTCCTTTTACCATCGAAGTTGTTATGAAGATGCAAGAAAGAAAAGCACACATTTTTGCATTTTAAGATAGAATAAACTTTTAGATTGGAAACTTCCAAAACAAACTAAGACCAATGAAAAGTGTGTTTTACTGCTTTATATCTAAAAATGGCTCTACCCAATTTAAGCTATTTTTAAAACCTGTGTATTCATGCAGCTTGCATACCAAAATGAAAATTGGTGAGCTATAAACCCTTGAAAAACAGGGTTTATAATGGAAACAGTAATTGACCCTTAAGTACAACATCAAAAATACAATACTATATAATACAAAGCCCAGGGCTTGGGATCCCATCTCTGCTCTAACCTCAGATTGGCACACTAACCCAACACCACAAAGCCAACTAATAGTTATACTCTGAGATGTTTTCTTCTTACATGGCAGAAAAGTAGATATGTGATCCAATAGCCACATGCAGTTAAGCTTTAGAGAACCAGTACTCTGAATGTCTTTAACGAACTCACCACTCTAGAGCTATATCACTATTAACTAATTAGACTTGCTTAGATAAACCAGTCAATTAAAAAAAGAAAACAGAAAAGAAAAAAAAAACAAACCAAAAAGCCTACTACTATCCCTGAAGTTGTGTTTCCTTGTGTCATAGACTTTGAGTGTGTAATCTCATATCACAGGACTCAATGAGGATAGAATGATCAATTGTCAGGAAATCTCACGGAATTACTCGAAATATTTTGAAATATTTAGAGTTGTCTTCAACTTTGCTCTAGTTCAGAGATGGTCCAGTTTCCTATTTCCAAGCCACAGCTATCCATTTTTAATCATGAAAATGCAATCTAAAGGGGAAAATAATAGTACTAAACTTGACTAATGAGGTATGAAGGATAAACTCAGATTCCATGTTATATCTGGCTCTAGGCAAAAAGGGGGATATGTATACTAACGTTCGTAGCCTATAAGGATCATAACCTATTCTGTTTTGTTTTCTTTATAGGAATGGGGCAAGGGGTTAAGGGAGTTTGCTGCTAAAGAAGGAAAGTTCAGAGATTCCTTTCATTTTAAACTTGAAATATGAGAGCATTGCCAGCTTGTTCCTTTAAGAAGCTTCCAAAGAATCTGTCAACTAAGAATAGAGAAGATTTTGCCTTTTAAAATGTCATCTATTCACAAAAAGTTTCAATGAGTTATGTTTATCAAGGGATGGTTGGCAGGACTTTCTCGTGTTTTCTTGTTGGACCTTCTGTTTCTTTTGCTACCTTAAAAACTAGTGAACTTGGTAAGATGAAAGTGACTAACATTGTTAGCTCTGTTCATTATATCTCTTCATCTGTACCCTGTGACCAAAATACTAAGTGAGCTTTAGAGAGAGGTCCGTGGGAGAAAGTTGGGATTGGGACAGAGGAGATATTTTTCTCTGTGGGAGTTTTTAGAAGATCTTACAAGTGACAGTGCCTGTTTTGGGATTCAGCA
Source organism: Moschus berezovskii (assembly GCF_049115385.1). Lineage (NCBI taxonomy): Eukaryota > Metazoa > Chordata > Mammalia > Artiodactyla > Moschidae > Moschus > Moschus berezovskii. The sequence goes on from NC_142461.1 coordinate 86,338,520, forward strand.
ATTTTGCTAAATGCAATTAAAACATAGTTTTTTTTATAGTCATGTGCGAAACTGATGTGCATCTTAAAATTTCGGTGCTTAAAAGTTTATTTGCTTATCATAATTGTTTTATTTAATAATCTGATGTCACAACAGAGCCCTTCTAAGATTTTTGTCTTTCTTCAAACACGAAGATTTATCTTAGATAACATCATGGCATATACTTCCAATTCTATTTGCTCAGTGTCATATCAAAGCCTGCAGACCTCACCAACACACATATTTGAACGCAGATAACGCAGTTTCTTCTCTATTTTCTTTGCCTTATTTCTTTCGTTATAGTTCTTTCATTTACTGAATTTGCTTCAGCCAATTTTATGTTCTCCATTAATTCTTCAGTTTTATTCATGGCTTATAACACTGTGCATAAATAACTGAGAGTTAAAGTTTTGAAATATTAACAGATACTTTCTCTTTTCTTGACCCTCTTGGTCCTTCCCAGAAAATTCAAGGAAGAGATGACACATCAAAATACAAAGTAAAAATAAGTAAAGTTTTAGCTTTTGAGTTTCAAGAGCCCACTCCAGGGAAATCAAAGAACTCATGACATGGGCAAAATATTTGGAAAACTACCTAATAAGTAAAAATCAAGATATCTTCTTGCTCGTTAGATAAAACTTTCTTGGGCTAGAGGCATGAAGAAAGTTCAGAAATAAATATTGAGAGTTTAGAATGGGTGGGTCCCCAAGAAAAGAAAAGGACTCATGTCCCAGTATCAACAGCTTACTCTAAGTGGATGGGAGAAGGATGCAAGGGGGAGGCTATGTGAGGCAACAATAATTTTTAGCAGGATTGTCTCCAAGTCTGAAGGGACTTACAGAGAGCTCTGGCTTCAGACAAAGGCCCCGAGGATCAGGGTCCCAGCCAGGAGGAGAACCTCTGAGTTATCTGGTGTCCTGGGCTACACCATCCAGTTCACATAGACAGTTTGAGTCCTGCCTGCCGAACCCATTCAGGGCTTTCTCTGTTTCCCTTCTTTACCAAGCTCTTCTTGGATTCCTTGCATAAGATTCCTAGTCCTGTGTCCACTGGCTGCAATCAACATTTAGTAAAACTTTTCTTTCCTTCCCTTAGTTTGCAAAATTTCTACATTTTTAATGCAAAATTATGTGAGATCCAGCCATATACATTTTTTTTTAAACCACTTGATCTGAGTGTGATTTGAATATGTGTATTGAGAGAAAGTAGTTTTCTAGATTAATGGAGAATTTCTGGCAAACTGATTGGCCTAGAACCTGCCTACCAATGCAGGAAACATAAGAAATGTGGGTTCAATCCCTGGGTTAGGAAGATCCCCTGGAGGGGAGGAATATGGCAACCCACTCCAGTATTCTTGCCTGGGGAAATCCCATGGACAGAGGATTCTGGTGGGCTACGGTCAACGGGGTCACGAAGAGTCCAACGTTGAAGCAACAATACTTTGACTATCTGATGCGAAGAGTTGAAGCAACTTTGCAAGCATACATAGTATTTATTTATTTTTTCTTGAGTGAAACTATACAAAGTTCACTGGGTTGAAATGAGAAATGGAGGACTCAAGGAAACTTATTTTGTTCTGAGTATTAGAAAGTCAGGTTTTTTGAAAGAATGCTTTAGGTTTTAGGTTATTCTTGGCTAAAAGCAAAGATTTAAGGTGACAGCACCTCTGATTCTTCTGTGAAGTACTCTCTAAACTCTGTTGCAATAACACTTACCTGCTAAAAATTCCCACTGCCCAGGCCCTTGTACCTGCCTGTAGTTCTCATTGACCTAAATGGAAGTTAAATGCATGTTGCTGGAGGGAGAATTCCAGGCTTCAGAGAGTATCTCTCTTGTAAGTGACAGAAGCTTGTGTGTGTTTGGTGTGGATGCATCCAGAAGCCACTAAGCCATGAATTTTTACCCCTGCCAGGAAAATAATTCAATTCTGGGAAATGAAAACTAGAATAGATGTCTAATTCCAACTATATAAGACATGTAGATTCACAGAAGAAAATATTTCCACTCTAGTCATTGCTTCCTTTAAGGTATCTGTAAGTTTCCTAAAGATTCTGTGCCTATATGACTACTAATTTATGGAAAATGTGTGTAATTAGAATCAAAAGAGGTAAACTGTATTTCCCATAAATTACATGGCATCAGTGATGCTGTTTACTCACCTTTACTGTGAGTCTAATTTTGGGATTCCTCTTAAGGTAAATATCAATTTAGTCATCCAGGTACAGCTTCATTAAATAATGTAAAATACGTTTAAAATTTAACATTTGAGAAAATGTTAAATATTTATTGAACACACATTAAATAAAACTACAGCTAGTCAGTCTGTATTAAGTTTTACTAAGTGTCATGGTCTGGGCACGGGATGGAAAAGAATTTCCAGACAGGAGACAGAACGAGAGGGGAATAAAGTTGATTAGAGAGGGAGATGTTGTTAGAACAGTGGGCCAGCTCAAGGGAGAACTGACGTTGAATGGGGTCTTTAGTTCACTTTTTTTTTTTTTTTGAACAGAGGAAAATTTATGCGTCGAACCTGGACTGGTCACTTATGATAATATACATGCTACAATTCCATTCTCTCCAATCATTCCACCTTCACCCTCTCCCACAGAGTCCCAAAGACTGTTCTAAATGCCTATGTCTCTTTTGCAGTCTCTTATACAGGGTTCAGGTTACCATTTTTCTAAATTCCATATATATGCGTTAATATACGGTATTGATGTTCTTCTTTCTGGCTTACTTCACTCTGTATAATTGGCTCCAATTTCATCCACCTCATTAAAACTGATTCAAATGCATTCTTTTTGATGGCTGAGAAATACTCCATTGTGTATATGTACCAAAGCTTTCTTATCCATTCATCTGCAGATGGACATCTAGGTTGCTTCCATGTCCTGGCTATTATAAACAGTGCTGCAATGAACATTGGAGTACATGTGTCTCTTTCAATTCTGGTTTCCTCGGTATGTATGCCCAGGAGTGCGATCGCTGGATCATATGGCAGTTCTATTTCCAGTTTTCTGAGGAATCTCCACACTGTTCTCCATAGTGGCTGTACTAGTTTGCATTCCCACCAACAGTGTAAGAGGGTTCCCTTCTCTCCACACCCTCTCCAGCACTTATTGCATTTAGACTTTTGGATAGCAGCCATTCTGACTGGTTTGAAATGGTATCTCATTGTGGTTTTGATTTGCATTTCTCTGATGATGAGGGATGTTGAGCATTTTTTCATGTGTTTATTAGCCATCTTTATGTCTTCTTTGGAGAAATGTCTGTTTAGTTCTTTGGCCCATTTTTTGATTGGGTCACTTAGTTTTCTGGAATTAAGCTGCAGGAGCTGCTTGTATAATTTGGAGATTAATCCTTTATCAGTTGCTTCATTTGCTATTATTGTCTCCCATTCTGAAGGTTGTCTTCTCACCTTGCTTAGAGTTTCCTTTGCTGTGCAGAAGCTTTTGATTTCAATTAGGTCCCATTTGTTTATTTTTGCTTTTATTTCCAATATTCTGGGAGGTGGGTCTTGGAGGATCCTGCTGTGATTTATGTCGGAGAGTGTTTTGCCTACGTTCTCCTCTAGGAGTTTTATAGTTTCTGGTCTTACATTTAGATCTTTAATCCATTTTGAGTTTATTTTGGTGTATGGTGTTAGGAAGTGTTCTAGTTTCATTCTTTTACAAGTGGCTGACCAGTTTTCCCAGCACCACTTGTTAAAGAGACTGTCTTTTCTCCATTTTATATTCTTGCCTCCTTTGTCGAAGATAAGGTGTCCATAGGAGCGTGGGTTTATCTCTGGGCTTTCTATTTTGTTCCATTGATCTATATTTCTGTCTTTATGCCAGTACCATACTGTCTTGATGACTGTGGCTTTGTAATAGAGCCTGAAGTCCGGCAGGTTAATTCCCCCAGTTCCATTCTTCTTCCTCAAGATTGCTTTGGCTATTCGAGGTTTTTTGTATTTCCATACAAATTGTGAGATTATTTGTTCTAGTTCTGTGAAAAATATTGTTGGTAGCTTGATAGGGATTGCATTGAATGTATAAATTACTTTGGGTAGTATACTCATTTTTACAATATTTATTCTTCCAATCCACGAACACGGTATATTTCTCCATCTATTCGTGTCCTCTTTGATTACTTTCACTAGTGTTTTATAGTTTTCTATGTACAAGTCTTTTGTTTCCTTAGGTAGATATATTCCTAAGTATTTAATTGTTTTCATTGCAACAGTGAATGGAATAGTTTCCTTAATTTCTCTTTCTATTTTCTCATTATTAGTGTATAGGAATGCAAGGGATTTCTGTGTGTTGATTTTATATCCTGCAACTTTGCTGTAATCATTGATTAGCTCTAGTAGTTTTCTGGTAGAGTCTTTAGGGTTTTCTGTGTAGAGGATCATGTCATCAGCGAACAGTGAAAGCTTTACTTCTTCTTTTCCAATTTGTATTCCTTTTATGTCTTTTTCTGCTCTGATTGCTGTGGCCAAAACTTCCAGAACTATGTTGAATAGTAGTGGTGAGAGTGGGCACCCTTGTCTTGTTCCTGACTTGAGGGGAAATGCTTTCAGTTTTTCACCATTGAGGATAATGTTTGCTGTGGGTTTGTCATATATAGCTTTTATTATGTTGAGGTATGTCCCTTCAATTCCCACTTTCTGGAGAGTTTTTATCATAAATGGATGTTGAATTTTGTCGAAGGCTTTCTCTGCATCTATTGAGATAATCATATGATTTTTATTTTTCAGTTTGTTAATGTGGTGTATTACGTTGATTGATTTGCGTATATTGAAGAATCCTTGCATTCCTGGGATAAAGCCCACTTGGTCATGATGTATGATCTTCTTAATGTGTTGTTGGATTCTGATTGCTAGAATTTTGTTAAGGATTTTTGCATCTATGTTCATCAGTGATATTGGCCTATAGTTTTCTTTTTTTGTGGGGTCTTTACCAGGTTTTGGGATTAGGGTGATGGTGGCCTCATAGAATGAGTTTGGAAGTTTCCCTTCCTCAGCTATTTTCTGGAAGAGTTTGAGTAGAATAGGTGTTAGCTCTTCTCTAAATTTTTGGTAGAATTCAGCTGTGAAGCCGTCTGGACCTGGGCTTTTGTTTGCTGGGAGATTTTTGATTACAGTTTCAATTTCCATGCTTGTGATGGGTTTGTTCAGATTTTCTATTTCTTCCTGGTTCAGTTTTGGAAAGTTGTACTTTTCTAGGAATTTGTCCATTTCTTCCAGGTTATTCATTTTATTGCCATATAATTGCTGATAGTGTTCTCTAATAATCCTTTGTATTTCTGTGTTGTCAGTTGTGTTCTCTCCATTTTCATTTCTAATTTTATTGATTTGGTTCTTCTCCCTTTGTTTCTTGATGAGTCTGGCTAGTGGTTTGTCAATTTTATTCACCTTCTCAAAGAACCAGCTTTTGGAGGGGCGGCCTTGAGGAGATACCCCTCGTCCAAGGTAAGCTGCAGCGGCTGCGCCTTGCTGGAGCAGCTGGGAAGAGATACTCCACGACCAAGTGGAATATAAGAATCCAGTGTTCTGGGGAGGAAGGAACAAGACGGCGAGACCACTTTCTTCCCCACAAATTCATCAGAAGAACATTTGAACGTGGAGTAAAGTCCACAAAACAACTTCTGAATACTGGCAGAGGACATCAGGCTCCCAGAAAAGTAGCCCATTGTCTTCTAAAGGAAAGAGAAGAAATCCAGCTCCACCCACCAGAACACTGACACATGCTTCCCTAACCAGGGAACCCGGACAAGTCACCTGTCCAACCCCACACACAGCGAAGAAACTACATAATAAAGAGAACTCCACAAACTGCAAGAAGAGGGAAAGGACACCCCAAGCAAAGCAATATAAGCAAGATGAAGAGGCAGAGAAATACCCAGCAAGTAAAGGAACAAGATAATTGCCCACCAACACAAACAAAAGAAGAAGATATAGGGAATCTACCTGATAAAGAATTTCGAATTTTGATGGTGAAAATGATTCAAAATCTTGAAAGTAAAATGGAGTTACAGATAAATAACCTGGAGAAAAGGATTGAGAAGATGGAAGAAAGATTTAATAAGGACTTAGAGGAAATAAAAAAAAGAGTCAATATACAATGAATAATGCAATAGATGAGATCAGAAACACTCTGGAGGGAACAAACAGTAGAATAACAGAGGCAGAAGACAGGATAAGCGAACTAGAAGATAGAATTGTAGAAATAAATGAAACAGAGAGGAAAAAAGAAAAACGAATTAAAAGAAATGAGGACAATATTAGAGACCTCTGGGACAATGTTAAACGCTCCAACATTCGAATCATAGGAGTCCCAGAAGAAGAAGACAAAAAGAAAGACCATGAGAGAATACTTGAGGAGATAATAGTTGAAAACTTCCCTAAAATAGGGAAAGAAATAATCACCCAAGTCCAAGAAATCCAGAGAGTCCCCAACAGGATAAACACAAGGCGAAATACTCCAAGACACATATTAATCAAATTAACAAAGATCAAACACAAAGAACAAATATTAAAAGCAGCAAGGGAAAAGCAGCAAATAACACTCAAGGGGATTCCCATAAGGATAACAGCTGATCTTTCAACAGAGACTCTTCAGGCCAGAAGGGAGTGGCAAGATATACTTAAAGTGATGAAAGAAAATAACCTACAGCCCAGATTACTATACCCAGCAAGGATCTCATTCAAATATGAAGGAGAAATCAAAAGCTTTACAGACAAGCAAAAGCTGAGGGAATTCAGCATCACCAAACCAGCTCTCCAACAAATGCTAAAGGATCTTCTATAGACAGGAATCATAGAAAGAGTGTATAAACTTGAACCCAAAGCAATAAAGAAAATGGCTACGGGATCCTACTTTTCAATAATTACCTTAAATGTAAATGGGTTGAATGCCCCAACCAAAAGACAAAGGCTGGCTGAATGGATACAAAAACAAAACCCCCATATATGTTGTCTACAAGAGACCCACCTCAAAACGAGGGACGCATACAGACTGAAAGTGAAGGGCTGGAAAAAGATAGTCCATGCAAATAGAGACCAAAAGAAAGCAGGAGTAGCAATACTCATATCAGATAAAATAGACTTTAAAACAAAGGCTGTGAAACGAGACAAAGAAGGAAACTACATAATGATCAAAGGATCAATCCAAGAAGAAGATATAACAATTATAAATATTTATGCACCTAACATAGGAGCACCGCAATATGTAAGACAATTACTAACAAGTATGAAAGGGGAAATTAACAATAACACAATAATAGTGGGAGATTTTAACACCCCACTTACATCTATGGATAGATCAACTAAACAGAAAATTAACAAGGAAACACAATCTTTAAATGATATAATAGAAGAGTTAGACCTAATAGATATCTATAGGACATTTCACCCCAAAACAATGAATTTCACCTTTTTCTCAAGCGCACACGGAACCTTTTCCAGGATAGATCACATCCTGGGACATAAATCTAGCCTTGGTAAATTCAAAAAAATTGAAATCATTCCAAGCATCTTTTCTGACCACAATGCAGTAAGATTAGATCTCAATTACAGGAGAATAACTGTTAAAAGTGCCAACATATGGAGACTGAACAACACGCTGCTGAATAATGAACTAATCATAGAAGAAATCAAGAGACATCAAAATATGCATAGAAATGAATGAAAATGAAAACACAACAACCCAAAACCTCTGGGACACTGTAAAAGCAGTGCTAAGGGGGAAGTTCATAACAATACAGGCATACCTCAAGAAACAAGAAAAAAGTCAACTAAATAACCTAACTCTACATCTAAAGCAACTAGAAAAGGAAGAAACGAAGAACCCCAGGGTCAGTAGAAGGAAAGAAATCATAAAAATTAGGGCAGAGATAAATGCAAAAGAAACAAAAGAGACCATAGCAAAAATCAACATAGCCAAAAGCTGGTTCTTTAGTTCACTTTTATACTCAAGGTACAAGGAGTGGGATAGGGGTCTTGTGGGTCATTTGCTGATTGGATGAGGCACGTATACTGGGTGGGGGAAAGAGTAAGGAAAATATCTCCTCCCTATTGAGTAGGAGGGGAGACAGGTTATACTGTTCCATTAATAGTTACAACATGGGAGAGGGAAGGATAAGGGTCTGATTTTTCCATTCCTGCATTCCAAGACCCTCCTTGGTTATCTGCTCTTTCGTCCTTGTGTCACCACAGTAAGTACTGATGTATCTATACCTTTCTTTTTAACAGTTCCTTGATTTTCTAGGCATGAAATCTCATGTCCTAGAAAAACTAGGGTGGGATATTGTTGTTCAGTCGCTAAATATTGTCCAACTCTTTGTGATACCATATACTGCAGCACACCGGGCTTCCCTGTCCTTACTATCTCCTTGAGTTTGCTCAAATTCATGACCATTGAGTCAATGATGCCATCCAACCATCTCATCCTCTGTCACCCTCTACTCCTCTGGCCCTCAATCTTTACCAGTGTCAGGGTCTTTTTCAATGAGTCGTCTCTTCGCATAAGATAGTCAAAGTATTAGAGCTTCTGCTTCATCATCAGTCCTTCCAATGAATATTCAGAGTTGATTTCCTTTAGGATTGACTGGTTTGATCTCCTTGCTGTACAAGGGACTCTCAAGAGTCTTCTCTAGAACCATAGTTTGAAAGGAGTGAAAGTCATTCAATTGTGTCCGACTCTTTGCAACCCAATGGCCTGTAGCCCACCAGACTCCTCTGTCTATGGAATTCTCTAGGCAAGAATCCTAGAGTGGGTTCTCATTTCCTTCTCCAGGGTATCTTCCAGTTCCAGAGATCAAACCCAGGTCTGCTGCATCGCAGGTGGATTCTTTACTGTCTGGACCACCAGGGAAGCCCAGTTCAAAAGGAGCAATCAGTTAATGAATTTGTAGAGAAAGTCAATCAACAAAATTTGGTATTTTTAAAATAATTATGTACCAAATATTTTCACTTCAGCTTTAGTAGAAAAAGAGAAGTACTTTTCCTAGATGTTCCTCAGTTCAGTTCAGTTACAGTCGTGTCCGACTCTTTGCGAACCCATGAACCGCAGCACGCCAGGCCTCCCTGTCCATCACCAACTCCCAGAGTTTACTCAAACTCATGTCCATTGAGTCAGTGATGCCATCTAACCGTCTCATCCTCTGTCATCCCCTTCTCCTCCTGCCTTTAATCTTTCTCAACATCAGGGTCTTTTCAAAAGAGTCAGCTCTTTGCATCAGGTGACCAAAATACTGGAGTTTCATATTCAACATCAGTCCTTCCAATGAACACCCAGGACTGATTTCCTTTCGGATGGACTGGTTGGATCTCCTTGAACTCCAAGGGACTCTCAAGAGTCTTCTCCAACACCACAGTTCAAAAGCATGATCAATTCTTCTGTGCTCAGCTTTGTTTATAGTCCAACTCTCAAGTCATACATGACTACTGGAAAAACCATAGCCTTGACTAATCACCTCCACTAGCTTTGTTCGTAGTGATACTTCCTAAGGCCCAGGATGTCTGGCTCTAGGTGAGTGATCACACCATCATGATTATCTTGGTCCTGAAGATCTTTTTTGGTATAGTTCTTCTGTGTATTCTTGCCACCTCTTCTTAATATCTTCTGCTTCTGTTCAGTTCAGTTCAGTCGCTCAGTCGTGTCCGACTCTTTGTGACCCCATGAATCACAGCACGCCAGGCCTCCCTGTCCATCACCAACTCCCGGAGTTCACTCAAACTCACCTCCATCGAGTCGGTGATGCCATCCAGCCATCTCATTCTCTGTCGTTCCCTTCTCCTCCTACCCGCAATCCCTCCCAGTATCAGAGTCTTTTCCAGTGAGTCAACTCATCGCAGGAGGTGGCCAATGTATTGGAGTTTCAGCTTCAGCATCAGTCCTTCCAATGAACACCCAGGACTGATCTCCTTTAGAATGGACTGGTTGGATCTCCTTGCAGCCCAAGGGACTCTCAAGAGTCTTCTCCAACACCACAGTTCAAAAGCATCAATTCTTTGGCGATCTGCTTCTGTTAGGTCCATAAAATTTCCGTCCTTTATTGAGCCCATCTTTGCATGAAGTGTTCCCTTGGTATCTCTCATTTTCTTGAAGAGATCTCTAGTCTTTCTTATTCTATTGTTTCCCTTTATTTCTTTGCATTGATTGCTGAGGAAGGCTTTCTTATCTCTCTTTGCTATTCTTTGGAACTCTGCATTCAAATGGGTATATCTTTCCTTTTTTTCCTTTGCTTTTGGCTTCTCTTCTTTTCACAGCTATTTGTAAGGCCTCCCCAGACAGCCATTTTGCTTTTTTGAATTTCTCTTTCTTGGGGATGTTCTTGATCCCTGTCTCTTGTACAATGTCATGAACCTCCATCCATAGTTCATCAGGCACTCTTGTCTATCAGATTTAGTCCCTTAAATCTATTTCTCACTTCCACTGTTTAATCATAAGGGATTTGATTAAGGTCATATCTGAATGGTCTAGTGGTTTTCCCTACTTTCTTCAATTTCAGTCTGAATTTGGCAATAAGGAGTTCATGATCTGAGCCACAGTCAGCTCCCGGTCTTGTTTTTGCTGACTGTATAGAGCTTCTCCATCTTTGGCTGCAAAGAATATAATCAATCTGATTTCGATGTTGACCATCTGGTGATGTCCATGTGTAGAGTCTTCTCTTGTGTTGTTGGAAGAGGGTGTTTGCTATGAACAGTGCATTCTCTTGACAAAACTCTACTGATATTTATATGTTCAGGATAATTCCAGAGGCTTCTTCTCAGAGTTGGGAAAAGGCCGTTTTATTTGTTTTAAATTCCTGCGTATCTTTTTACACTGATTAGTCAAAAGGGAAAAGTATACTAAATATTCATTCATATTTGGAATTCTTTAAATTGTAGAGGCAATCAATAGTAGTTTATTAAAAGAAATAAAAACAGTTACATAAATGCTACATCAGTCTTGGGGAATAAATCAAACTATGAAAAGTTTGAGTTTGTGTGGTATCAACATTTCTAAAGCAGTCACCATGAAATATAACTTTAGAAGCAGGTTTTAGCAAAGACCACAAAATACATATTTATATTACAGTTTTTCTTAGTGTTTCCTTTTGTTAAGGGCATTTGTCCTGCCTTTGAAATTTTGAAAAAGAAAATCTGGGAAGAAAGCTCTATTTTTTGAAGTATATTTTTTAGGTGTATGTTGATTTATTTTTTAAATAAGGTTTGTTTCCCTTCTTCCTTTATTTCTTTTCATTTGATACTTATAGGAATATTATCATTTTAGAAGCACAAGTGCAATCATTGTCATAAACTGAAAAGAAGTGTCACTTGTGGTCTGACTCTGTGGAAAAAGAAATAATCTCAATTCCTAGGGTGCTCATATCCCTTCTCTTCCTCAGGAGATAGATCTTCATCTTTGGAGTGGAGCCTTGTCAAATGTTATTATCAAGATGCTACTAATGGATTAAAATCTCTTCTGACTTGTTCATTACCTCCTTTTTTTTTTTTCTTTTTAAAAGTTTCTTTCCTCTTCATCTCTCCTTCCCCACACTTCCTCCTCCAGTTCTCTAAGTGTGCAAAGGCCAGAGCTTCAGTCTTCAATAGTCATGGCTCCCAGCATATAGGGACCATTGTACTGTACATTTAAGTGGGATTTAAATAATATCGCTAACCTTCCAACATGTGGCTGCCTTTCTTGCTCTTATGAAGGGGTGAAGAAAGTTGAAGCCAGAAGCTGTTAGAGAGATTTGACCTTTTTCCAAAAATATGAAGTTCAGGTATTCATATTGATAATTGTGATGAATTTCTAAGATGCATGTGTTATGTCTTCTCTGCTATGAAAGGGGAAAACATTTGTTTTGGCTGGAATATAACCAAATCTCATTAAATAAAGTTAAGTATATTCTTAGTTTTAACATGTGGTGCTGGAAATATCCTCATTTGTGATGGAAATTTTAAAATATAATGATAAAATTATTGATTAAGACTGGAGTAGAAAAAATTGGTTTTTGGTTTATGTCAGGAAATATTCATTTTGTTGGCTGAATTTAATGTATATACCACCATCTTCCATCTCATATGCACTTTCTATATATACTTTGAAGAAAATCTAGTTCTATAGGTTTATATAATCTTAAGGAAAACAAACTGATATAAATTTCACATTTGAACTCAGTCTGGATACTATTCATTAACTCATTTGAGACTCTATTCTCAGCCTGTCACTGCTCTGGAATCTGAGGCTCTAAAGATAAGAAAAGTGCCTGTGAGGGGTGTGAGTGTATGTGAGTGTGTGTGTCTGACAGTGAGAGGGAGTCCTGCATGTAGAGCCTACATTCTAGAGAGTATAGCATTCTTCAAAGTACTACACAGATATCTAGGAAAATATGAAGAAAAAGGTGCAGGGATAGTATTGCCTAATTAGGAAGGTCAGGAACTACTTCCTGCCTGAAGTCAGGACTGAATCTGAATGGAGACCTGAAAGAACAGTGGGGGTTCTTGCATGAGGGAATCTTCAGCAGAGGAGGAAGGAAAGGGGAGGAACCCTCCAGGGAGCAAAGACCCAGTGTGGGAACGAGGAAGGTGAAATGTGCTATATTCAATATCCTGTGATAAACCATAATTGAAAAGAGTATTAAAAAGGAATGTATATATGTGTATAACTGAGTCACTTTGCTGTATAGCAGAGATTGGCACAGCATTGTAAATAAACTCCAATTAAAAAAAAAATTGCCTAAAAAAAGAAAAGCAGGCCAAGATCAGAGTATGTATTAATATTTTAACTTTCACACTAAAGGCATTGGGAAGCCACTGATATTTTCCTCAGGAAAGGCAGAAAGGGGCACAATATAATCAGAATTTGCATTTTGAAAGGAATATTCTGACCATAGTATGGAAAACCATATGTATCTTTGATGGAAGGTTTCTGCAATAATTCAGAAAGAGTGGATGAGAGCTTGGATTGTGATGATGGTGGGAGAAAAGAAAAGAGAAGAAAGCAGTAAGGTATTACAAAAAAATCTGAATGAACTTTTTGGCCGACCCAATATGTATTTATTATATAATGGACATGGAGGCTTTGGATACGAAGTGCCCCTGGGTTACTGGCTGTGCCGTTCATGCTCAGTGGGGCCAGTGGAGAGGTGCTTAGGAAGAGAGCCAGAATTCGAGGAAAACCACGTTTGATTTTGACCTATTGCCCTTGAAATATACAAGTGAAAAAATACAAGGGGCAGAGCACTATGGGTCTGAAGCTCAGAGGAAAGGTGTAGATCATTGTACAACAGTGCAATTTTCATGTGCTTTTGTGTGCAAACCATAATTGGTGTATAAACCTATGGAGTGTGAATAAAGTTGTTGGAGAAGGCATTGGCAACCCACTCCAGTATTCTTGCCTGGAAAATCCCATGGACAGAGGAGCCTGGTGGTCCAAGGGGTCACAAAGAGTCGGACACGACTGAGCGACTTCAAGAAGAGGAAAGAGGGAGAAGATAAGAGGGATATAACAGGCTCAGGGATGTGCACTATTTAAGTTATGAGAAAAAGTTAACATCAAAATAAAAAAAACCACAATCCAATGGTAAGGAAGATGGGAAGAAAAGAATAGGGTCTCATATTATGAAAGCGGAGGAAAGAGAATGATTCAAGATGGAGGAAAATAAAAACAAAACTGTTCTCTATGTATCCTGAGGCATGACTGAATTAACATTCCTTTATTGAATCTATTAACAGGTGTGTAAATAACAACAAGAACAAAAATCTAATGACACCATTTTGATTTGAGATAGATAAACAGAAACAGGAATGTGATGTGTGGCATCGAGTTAGGCTTTTTGGGGTCACAAATTAGCAGCACAGGGTTTTATCTTCAGGGCACTTAATGTGGTTTGTAATTATAAGTTTGCCTGCCCTCCTTTCTCTCTCTCTGTACATTTCACTTTCATTGCAGGGACCATGTCTAGTTTCTAACCATCGAGCCTCAGCACCTAGCATAGAGCCTACATGTACTCAGAAGGCATTCCATATTTGTTGAGGAATAAATGAGTGAATTTCAGTTACACAATAAAGAACAGAAAGCTCTGAATTAGGAAAGAGAAGACTTTGGTCTCCTGCTACTCTGGGTCTTATTTTGTTAAAACATTTACGTGCCTCTCTTTCTTAGTATAGAAAAGCATATGCCTTGACTGGAAGACTTCCAAGATAACGTCTGATCTAAAGTTCAGTGAATTTGCTTACCTAACTCCATTGAAAATTTTGGAGCAGATCTCTCTGAGGAAAAAAAAAAAAAAAATAGCCTTTTGCAAAAAACCTATTGCCATCCAGATTGAGTTTCATCTGTGCCAGTGAAATCTGAAGAAGGCAAACACCTTAAAGATGCTGTGCCCTATTTCACGTTCTCTAGAGGCACACCTATGAGCCATTGCTGTGGCATCCATCTGAGCTCATGGGGGCCTGTTGGTGTCTGGTCTCAGCTGCATCCTGTTTCTCTTGCTTTCTGCCCTGGCTTCTTTCTTTGCAGCCTCTGAGTAAAAGGCTGCACATGTGCACATCTAGAGGGTAGGGAATTCACGACCCCACGAAACCTTTGGCCAATGAAAGGTGAGAGCCATGAAGAAATGCTTTCCTCCACTCTTGTCTCAGGTGGAAAATTCTGGGGTGCATTCCACATGGTTTTTGTAGGTCCCCCAAAACACTGAGACCCAGTTCCCACCATGATAGTTCAACCACACTTTTCCTTCTCCTCCCCTGTTTTGCTCTCTCCATCCCCAATAAAATTCTCTTGGAAGACTGTTTTATAGGAAGAACCCAAGTTAAGGGAACTTTCTATTGGATCAATTTAGGCACACAAAATTCATTTTACCCAATTAAGATATTTCTGAAATTTTTTTTAGTATAATTTGAATTGTTCTAAAGCAATATTTTGCTCTTGATTTACATTTCAATTTTAGAAGCACTCTATTGCTATTCTGTTATGAAACTTTAATTGGCATGGGCTTGAATGTATTTCAGTAGCTCGACTAGGATAACTTCCAGCTTTTATAATGAACAAATAATCAAATATTTAAATATACTAGTAGTTACTTAATAAACTATTAAGGATAAATAGAGCTTTGCTGGTAAAAGCACAACTACTTACTTGCTAACATGTGTATTTTCATAAATTTTTTCTTGGACTATATTTTGTTATGTCAGGTTTGCAAAGATTTGAGTCCTTATTGTTGGTGCCCTTCCCTTGAACTTGGAATTCCACCCCCCCCATTTTCATTGTAATGGTAATACTTTCTCTCATCCACAAATATGTTAAAGTCAATAGTATATACACATAGATGTTTCTCTTTTTATTGGAAATAAGAAAAATATTTTTCTTCTGCTGTTCCCTGAGCCAATTAATCACAGTACAATATATGCTATTAATTATGCTTAAATGTAGCTTGCTTATATAATTTGTGAACCTCAAATAACTCAAGACTTTCAAATTATGTCTTCCATGTAGACATTTTGATTACTAAAATATTCCTAAGGCTAGTATAAGGAATAATAGCATAGGATTAAAACTATGAATCACCTTTGATTAGACACTCAGCAGTCTTTGTTGCTCAATGTTCACTCAGAAGATAACTCTAAGTCTCATTTGAACTTGTAGATTTTAATTCCATATTGATCACCATAACCTGGTGAAGGCAATACATATTCACTCCAATCATAGTTTGAATTTAAACTGGGATATCAATGCTTTGTTATAACAACAATGGCCTCTAATTGTGCAACTCTAATGGAGAAGACTGACAGAACAAAGTGGGCAGCATAAAGTGGACAGTTGCATTTGGTGACACTCTCCATTCAGTGTTGAATTTGATATGCTTTTAAGTTGACCTGTTCACTCAACACTGTGGAATAACCTAGACTTCTGTTCAAAAGGCTTGATTGTGGTAACAGCAATAACAGATACGTATATAAATAGAAGAAGGTAGAGAAAACCACTAGAACATTCAGCTATGACCTTAATCAAATCCCTTATGCTTATAGAATGGGAATGACAAATATATTCAAGGGACTAGATCTGCTAGACAGAGTGCCTGAAGAACTATAGATGGAGGTTCATGACATTGTGCAGGAGCCAGTGATCAAGATCATCCCCAAGAAAAAGAAATGCAAAAAGGCAAAATGGTTGTCTGAGGAGGCCTTACAAATAGCTGAGAAAAGTGAAAGGCAAAAGAGAAATGGAAAGATATACCCATTTGAATGCAGAATTCCAAAGAATAGCGAGGAGAGATAAGAAAGCCTTCCTCAGTGATCAAGGCAAAGAAATAGAGGAAAACAAAAAATGAGAAAGACTAGAGACCTCTTCAAGAAAATCAGAGATACCAAGGCAATATTTCATGCAAAGATGGGCACAATAAAGGACAAATACTATAGACCTAACAAAAGCAGAAGATATTAAGAAAAGGTGGCAAGAATACACAGAAAAACTATACAAAGAAGATCTTCATGACCCAAATAACCACAATGGTGTGATCACTCACCTAGAGCCAGACATCCTGGAATGCAAAGTTAAGTGGCCCTTAGGAAGCATTGCGATGAACAAAGCTAGTGGAGGTGATGGAATTCCAATTGAGCTATTTCCAATCCTTACACTCAATATGCCAGCAAAATTGGAAAACTCAGCAGTGGCCACAAGACTGGAAAAGGACTGTTTTCATTCCAATCCCAAAGAAAGACAATGCCAAAGAATGCTCAAACTATGGCACAATCACACTCATTTCACATGCTAGCAAAGTAATGCTCAAAATTCTCCAAGTGAGGCTTCTACAGTACATGAACTGTGTACTTCCAGATGTTCAAACTGGGTTTAGAAAAGACAGAGGAGCCAGAGATCAAATTGCCAACATCCATTGGATCATAGAAAAAGCAAAAGAATTCCAGAAAAACATGTACTTCTGCTTTATTGATTACACCAAAGCCTTTGACTATGTAGATCACAGCAAACTGTGGAATATTCTTCAAGAGATGGAAATATCAGACCACCTTACCTGCCTCCTGGGAAGTCTTATGCAGGTCAAGAAGCAACAGTTAGATCTGGACATGGAACAACAGATTGGTTCCAAATTGGGAAAGGAGTACATCAAGGCTATATATTGTCACCCTGATTGTTTAACTTATATGCAGAGTACATCATGTGAAATTCCAGGCTGGATGAAGCACAAGGTGGCATCAAGATTGCCAGGAGAGATATCAATAACCTCAGATATACAGATGATACCACCCTTATGGCAGAAAGTGAAGAAGAACTAAAGAGCCTCTTGACAAAGATGAAAGAGGAGAGTGAAAAGGCTGGCTTAAAGCTCAACATTCAAAAAACTAAGATCATGGCCTGTGGTCCCATCACTTCATGGGAAATAAATGGGGAAACAATGGAAATAGTGACAGGTTTTATTTTCTTGGGCTCCAAAATCACTTCAGATGGTGACTGCAGGCTTGAAATTAAAAGATGCTTCTCCTTAGAAGAAAAACTATGACAAACCTAGACAGAATATTAAAAAGCAGAGACATTACTTTGCCAATAAATGTCCATCTAGTCAAAGCTATGGTTTTTCCAGTAGTCATATATGGATGTGAGATTTAGTCTATAAAGAAAGCTGAACACTGAAGAATTGATGCCTTTGAACTGTGGTGTTGGAAAAGACTCTTGAGAGTCCCTTGGACTGCAAGGAGATCAAACCAATCAATCCTAAAGGAAATCAGTCCTGAACATTCATTGGAAGGAAAGATGCTGTAGCTGAAACTCTCATACTTTGGCCACCTGATGTGAAGTACTGACTCACTGAAAAAATCTTGATATTTTGAAAGATTGAAGGCAGGAGGAGAAGGGGACGACAGAGAATGGCATGGTTGGATGGCATCACTGACGGGATGGACATGAGTTTGAGCAAGCTTCAGGAGCTGGTGATAGATGGGGAAGCCTGGGATACTTCTGTCCTTGGGGTCACAAAGAGTCAGACATGACTGAGCAACTGAACTGAACTGATAAATAGATACATAAATCTTTCACATACATTATCTCATTTGACTTGAAAAAAATATTTTTTGATGTCAGTGGAACAGGTAAAATTATTTCCACTTAGGCTCAGATAAATGGTGTTACTTATGACCAAACTGGACTTCTCTAGTGGTGAAGAAACTGCCTGCTGATCCCAGAGACGTAAAAGACATGGGTTCAATCTTGGGTCCAGAAGGTCCCCTGAAGGAGGGCATGGCAATCCACTCCAGTATTCTTGCCTGTAGAATCCTGCGGAGAGAGGATCCTGGCAGGCTACAGTCCATAGGGCCGCAGAGAGTCGGACACGACTGAGTGACTGTGCACGCAGGCTCATGACCAAATTAAAAGGACTAATAAATGGGAACCAGGCATTCTGGCTCCTGGTCCAGTGGTCCTAGCATGTGCCTTTGCCCAGCATTCACTAACACTAGACTACTGTCTTCTCAGCTAGTGCCTTGCCCCATCTCCTGCTCTCATAGTCTTCTCTACCTCCTCTTACCATTTGCTGTATTTTCTCAATAAATGGTAAGATACATACAGGGAGTTACTTTGGACTAGCTTCTTATTACTCAGTCTGAACGTTGTATATATTCTTGCTGTGATAGTTAATTTTATGTTCCTACTTGGTGAGACTATAATACCCAGTTACTTAATAGAACGTAAATTACTTTGCCAACCAAGGTCCGTCTAGTCAAGGCAATGGTTTTTCCCGTGGTCATGTATGGATGTGAGAGCTGGACTGTGAAGAAAGCTGATCGCCGAAGAATCGATGCTTTTGAACCAACTGTGTTGGAGAAGACTCTTGAGAGTCCCTTATACTGCAAGGAGATCCAACCAGTCCATTCTAAAGGAGATCAATCCTGGATGTTCATTGGAGGGACTGATGCTAAAGCTGAAACTGCAATACTTTGGCCACCTCATGCGACGAGTTGACTCACTGGAAAAGACTCTGATGCTGGGAAGGGTTGGGGGCGGGAGGAGAAGGGGACGACCGAGAATGAGATGGCTGGATGGCATCACCAACTCTGTGGACATGAGTTTGAGTGAACTCCGGGAGTTGGTGATGGACAGGGAGGCCTGGCGTGCTGTGATTCATGGGGTCACGGAGAGTCGGACACGACTGAGCGACTGAACTGAACTGAACTGAACTGAAAATCTCAGTGTTGATAGATTATGGTTTGCATGTACAGTCAGTTGACTTCAAGTAAAGCAGATAATCCTTGATAATGTGAATGGACCTCATTAAGTCAGTTTAAGAAGCAGCAACTCCTGCGTGAGTTTCTAGCCTTCCAGTTTGCCCTCTAAATTTTCAGACTTGCCAGTTACCACACTCCTGTGAGCTAATTCCTTAAAATAAAGCCCTTTACCATAGGATAGAGATACACACATATATATATATATAACTACACATATATGTGTGTATGTGTATCCTATGTATGTATTGTTCCCATTGCTTCTGTTTCTCTGGTAAACTATGACTGACATACTTGCCTTATATTTTTTTCTGAGGACATCAATTATCATACAGTTGTGCTCCAGTTATGTTTTCTATTCCTTAGATCTCTTTCTATTGTCTGTCTTCCTCGTTAAAATTTAAATTTTCATTTGTACTCTTAATTCCATAGTTCTCTTCTGATTCATCAGTCTTTTCTCTCTTGTAGCTCCAATCTTTTCCATGTCTCAGTTAACATAATCCTAATTTATAAAACAAAATAATTGCCATTAGCTCACTCCCTTCAATCTTCCTATCAGTAAAATTAGGAACATTTCACATCATATTCCAAATAACTTACTATTAGCTAGTCAAATGGATGCATATATATTAATATATAGACACACTGAGTTCTAAAGAATATGTTGTATTTTATTTTGGGTTTCAAAATATATACCAACCTATTTATAATTTCAAAATAGAAGGTTAAGTAGCAAGGAATCCACTATGAACTCTATCACAATATTGACTTTCAGAATTAGGTGTTGAAGACTTTGGTCCTTATGCTTTTGCATACTAGGGATTCTTAAGTAGGAAGTCATTTTCAGTAGCCTACTGGAATTCACATGGATATTCCACAGGCGACTCAAACCTAGTCAAAATTTAACTCCAACTCTTTCCCCCAAACCCTCTTTCTTTTTTCCCTTTTTGGTTGTTGGCAATCTCATTCACAGTTCTTGATGACTCTTGACTCTATTTTCTTCACTAATATGTTTCCCTTTGGTCCCAAGTTCTGTCAGTTCCTTTCCATTACTAAGTGTATCATATTCTGTTCAGTTTTTATGCCTTTTCACACTAATTCATTGATTAAAGAAATATTTACTGTCTATATAATCTATATCAGGCATGGTTGTAGATGCCCAGGATACATCAAGGAATAAAACAGAGAAGTATACCTTGTGGAACTTACATTCCAGAAGGGTTTGACCAGTAATTAACAATTAATATAACTAATAAATATGTATGTTTAGGAGATGATATTTTTCCCTGGGGAAAAAAAAAAGAAAATAGGACATGCCCCATAGGAACTGGCTAACTCAATACATATTAAATGAACATTTACATGTGGACAATTGATTGAATGACTAGTGCTTCATACTCTAGTATGTCTTATGTTCGATGTCCTGGAAGAAATTTATGTTTAAATGAGGACTTAGTTCATCTCTTTGTTTGTTTTGGTTGGGTGAAGATTTGTTTTGTTATCTGTTTGTTTGTTTATTTGTCTTTGGTAGAATAAATGGTAGAATAAATAAATGTCACCATCCTGTCAGAGGATGCTGACAGATTAAAATACCAAATGAATGCTTAAAAAAAGAGATGTATTTCTAATTTGCCTTCCCTTCCTCTCTCATACCATTTCTCCTTTTCTTCCTTCTTTCCTTTTTTTCATTTAATTTAGCAGTTTCTATGTAATTTCTCCTGGAGAAGGGCATGGCAACCAGCTCCAGTATTCTTGCCTGGAGGATCCCATGGACAGAGGAGCCTGGAGGGCTATATTCCATAGGGTCACAGAGTTGGACATGACTGAAATGACTTAGCATGCAAGCAAGCATGTAATTTCTACTATGATTCAGGAGCTATGCCTGTCATTGGAGATACAAGGCTTATTAATAAAGAGCCCCTGAACTTAAGGCTCTCACAGTCAGGTCTTGGATATACAGTCATACAGGTCAAGAGAAGGTACTCTAGTGGGTGAAAGCCAGGTTTCTAGAACTGTATTCTCTGGCTGGATCCTAGGTTACTCTGTCTGTAGGTCTCAGTCATCTTTTCTGAGAAATAGAAATAAGGCTCTACTCAGAAATGTGTGTTAGGATTAAATGAGTTACTGTTTGTAAATTGCATAGAAAAGTCCTTGGCACACAATAGCAATTTTTCACTTTTTTTTTTTTTAATTATAAGTATACTATGCTCTAATAAGTTCAAAGTGAGAAGCATGCCTGGATATTTTGGAAGTGTATACATGATAGAACTGAAAATAGATGGATGGTTCTTTCTTGCCTGTAAGTTGAAATGAGGCTTCCATAATTGGGATGAGGATCAGGTTAGTTATGGGGTTCAAGGAGACAGTGAATTTGGGAATAGTTTTCAATGAAGAATGAAAGCAAGATGTTATAAAGGACAAGGATTTTCAGACAAAACATAACCATATATAATATAGCTCAGTATAGAGTCATGAAAAAAATACTGAAGTGTTACTTTAGTGTTTAATCTAGGACATTATCATTGACAGATTATTTATCATAAAAGTTATTGTTATCTCTTTAAATTGTAATCATTAACTTTAAAGTGCTAATTGTTTTGGATTTGAGAAACATGGAATTTATAATTTAAAAAATTATAGCATTTTTGTTGATTTTAGATTTTTAATCTATTCTACAAAATCTTAGGTTTTTTTTACCCATGAAATAGACTTAGTCTGTGAAATCAGGTATATTATCATTTTAATCTTATTTCTAGTTAAAAGTTAAAGCTATAAAGTATCTTGTGTTATAATTTCTGCTGGGCATAATTTCTTAGGGGATGTAGTTGAGTTCAGGCACACTTTCATATAATGTGTAATGATAACATTAATTTTAATAAATTAGACAATTCATTGCATTGCTGAATTTCATTTGTTGATGTAAAACTAGAATATATCTTTTCCTAAAAATAGAAGAAATAGTGATTTATTCCCTGACACAAAGTAATCCTAACGCACACACACAAATCTATGAAAGCGTGTATTTGTTCTCAAAGAGCGCAAAAAAAAAAAAAAAAAAAAAAGATTTGGAAAAGAGGGCAAACTTGCTAGGATTTTAAATCAATATTTGTGTGACACCTTTTTATCTACTGCCTGAAAGAAATAAAAACACATTAAACTTTTTAATAAAAGTTAGTTAGAGTAACTGAGAGCATTTTCAATCACATCATAAAGATTTGTTTCAGACATAAACAGTGACTTTCTGTGAGCTCTACCCTGACATCTAAAGAATTCAGAATGACATTCGCTATCCAACAGGGATTTTCCTTCTGAAAACATCGCCCACTAAGAATCCCCAAACTACTCCGCCTCCTGCGTTGCTATGTAAAAAACACCAGGCAAGCATGAGAAAATGAAACTGGTTGGCAGAAGTTTGGCAAAGGAGCCTTCACAATGGGGAGGCTTAGGAGAATTTTCCTGGATCCCCATAACTGGCAAATCAGGACTTCAGATCCTGGCCTTTTTCTAGCCAGGAATGGGAAGGAGAGAGGAAGGAGAAGGAAGGCAGTGGAAGGGGAAGGGGAAGGGAGAGAAACCATGGGAAAGTAGACCACATCCCCAAGGTCTCTGCAGCAGCCTATCAACATTCATTTGTTCATTCATTTGATAAATCTTTGCATGCTGGGCACTGTTCTTGGTGTTAAGACAGATTAGTGAATAAAGCAAAGTTCCTCCTCTCAGTCTAGTTCAGGAGACAGAAAAGAAACAAAGCAATATGTGATAAATCACATGGCAATATATACTATGGAGAAAACTAAAATAGAAGGAGAAAAGGGGGTATTAAGGTGGGTTTAGACTGGCCAGATAAAATACAAGACAGTAAAAAGAGAATTTCAGATGAACAACAAATAAGTTTTAGTCTAAGTATGTCCTATGCAATATTTGGGAATAATTTTTAGTATAAGTATGCCCTCTGTTATATTTAGGTCAATATACTAAAAATTGAACTATTTACTGTTCATTTGAGATTAAAATATAGCTGAATGCCACCCACCCCCGGTCTCCACTGCAAATCTAGTAATTCTGTTTAAATTAGAAAAAGGAGAGTGATTCTATTTTTATATTGAGTAGTCAAGGAACCCTCTGATGTTATGATAAAAGAGCAGGAAGAGAGTGAACCAGGCAGATATTTAGAGGAGAAGTGTCCATAACAGAGCAGAACATGTGGGTGGCAAGGTCCCAAGTTAGACATGTTCCTGGGAGACTAGTGTAGATGATGGGCAGGGAGAAATCAAGTTGAAGGTTGAAAGGAAACAGACTTGGATGTTGAGCCAGATAATGTAGAGTTTTATAGGATGTCATAAGAACTTTGTCATTTACTCCAAATGAGACTAGATGTCTCCAGAAAATTTAGGTCAGGAAATGCTGTGATCTACATTGAATTTTAAAAATATATGCCTGCCAAATGGGGACTAAAAGAAAAGGTAAAAACTGGAAAACCATTTAGGGGTCAATTGCAAAACAAACAAAAAAATGACCATTTTTTTTGAGAGTGTAGTGGTAATGAGGGTAGTGAGAAGTGGACATTTTAAACCCATAGGATTTATTGACACACTGGATGGTGTGAGATCTGTGAGAGAGGCAAGGATATTGGGAATTTTCTCCCAGTTTTAAGACCTGAACAATTCGAAGAATGAAAGAATGGAGTTGACATGTGCTGAAGAGAAGGCTGCAGGGGTACCAGTCTGAGAGGGTGCTCTGGAGTGGTTTCTTTAAGGAGTTAGGTTACTGGTGGCTAGTTCTCCAAATGGAGGTGGCTTGCAGACAGTTAGACATCTGAAGCTGAAGAGAAAGATTGGAAATGCAGATATGTTTGTGAGTTGTTAGCATAAATTTATGAAACCTGATGAAGTCCCCTAGAGAAGAGAGATGGATCTTGGGTACTACTACAGGTAGAGGTGTAATAAATAAGCAGTTGAGGAGTATTGAGAGATGTTAAAGGGAAGCTGAGGGAGAGTGGTGTCAAAGAAAGCAAGGAAATACTATTGTTTTAAGGAGGAAAGATAGTCAGTTATGCTAAACAATAATTGACATTTTGAACAATAATAGTAGCAGTAACTCCAAGGTCTTTTAAACTGTATTAGTTTTAAAGAACAAATTGCAAAAAAGGATAAAGGACATGACATGTATCATGGGGTTTGTATCTCCATATTTCTTCCTTTACCTTCATCTTTCTGCATTGGAAGCACTTTGGTAAATAATTGACAATACAAGAGGACAAGTATGAGCTAACATTTGACAGTTCCTGGCTCCTAGTTCACTCACTGTTTCACTTTCACTAACTTTCACCTCATCTTGGACTCTCTAGGTCCCCTGCAATTATGGCCACTCATTATCTGAATCTCCATTTTGGATCTACTGTTATTTTCTTTTTTCTCTGCACACCACAAAGACTTGCAGTCTTAAATTAATATATGAATGCAGGGGCAAACTAAAGTTTGACTTTCTTGGCAGTGCCTCCATTTATTATAGTTAATATCCACCTTGGTCAGAAAAACATCTGAGTCATTTATTTTCTTTAAATAAAAACTCATCTATTCTGTGATCCTTCAGTGTTCAGCTAACTAATCTGAAAACCAAATTGTGTTAAACAATTAATAGCATAATAGCTTC
Organism: Moschus berezovskii; assembly: GCF_049115385.1. Taxonomy (NCBI): domain Eukaryota; kingdom Metazoa; phylum Chordata; class Mammalia; order Artiodactyla; family Moschidae; genus Moschus; species Moschus berezovskii. The sequence goes on from NC_142461.1 coordinate 86,363,394, forward strand.
CCTTTCAAAACATCACGTTTTGAAAGAAATCTTCATAGCAGCACATGATACCAGTTAGAAAAATAATGTTGAATAATTTCTCTAGTGAAGTATGGCCCAACATCATTGACAGGGAGAAGGTTTGAGTAGTTCCCTAGTGGCTCAGATAGTAAAGAATCTGCCTGCAATGCAGGATCCCTGCGTGGGGAGAGTCCCTGGAGAAGGGCATGACCACCCACTCCAGTATTCTGGCCTGGAGAATTCCATGGACAAAGGAGCCTGGCAGACTAGTCTATGGGATCGCAAAGAATCAGACACAACTGAGCAACTAACACATATTCACTGAAAAGTAATCCTCAACTCAACTGAAAGTGGGCAGTTGTTCACATTCTAAATGATGGTTCACTTGTTACGTATGAGACAATTACCTTATTTCTTTCCTCAGTTCAGGCTAAATACATAGTTTGTAAAATATTTTGAGATTATTTTTAAATCAGTGAGTTTCTGCCTTAAAAAATCCTATAAAATATTTCTCTACACATTCCTGTATACTGCCCTTTTACTTTGTTTCATGGAGTGGTATGCAACAAGAATATACTTCTTTAATAAAAAGAAAAGTTATATTTAGAAGTTATGTTCACAGTTGCACTTACAAACAAAGCTGTCGTAGAGCAGGATTGTCAAACATCCGATGTGGCGTCTAGTTTTGACCAGTGCATTGGTTACTAGACTCATCAAGCCACTAGAAAATCCTGTTCTGGCTCTGCGTTGAGTCTGTCCCCTAATGTGGGGAATCTGCCCCGCCTGCAAGTTCACCTTGGACTAGTCTATGGAGTTAGGCAATAGGGCTATGTGAGATGTAAAACTGTCACCTTTGTTGAACCCAAAGACCTTTAGAGTCTAGCTTTTAGTTATAATAATGAAATCTGTTGCTGAGTTGCTTATCTGTTTCTTTTTAAATGCTCAGAACTTCACAAGTTAGTTAGTCTGCAAAATTGGGTTGAAAATTTGGCCAGATTTCTAGAACATCCACCCCTGGCATTTGCCAAAAATATCAAAAGAGCAGCCTTTCTTGTGGTACTCAGCTTCTCTGATTTCAGGCCCAGTTAAATACCAGGCACTTTCTTCTTCCTTTCTGGGTGGGAAAATAGGGTATGAGAAAACTAGGCAGGAGACAGAATATTTAGACATTTAAAAATTAATCTTTTCATATTTTCAAATCTTTGAAAGTAACATAAATTAATGAGTTTGAATGTTTTTTTGTTTGAAGTGAAAAGATCAGCATAGAAAAAAAGAAAAAAAATGGAGGCATCTCTGTGCCAAGACCAAAGGGTAATTTTGTGTCCTGGCAATTCAAGTTGTGGGTTGCTTTTCCACAACTGTGCTTCCACTGCTATTAGTCTGCTCGGAGTTCTACCCTGACTAGTGTCACATAATCTAATAATGAGCAGATGCTCCTGCTGTGCACATGGCTCTTAGATGGTGATTTTGGAGGACGTTTAACTCTTTCATGATACCAGGAGACAATGGAATGAAAAAATGATGAGTAACCTAATAATTAATGCAACTTTCAAATTGACCTAGTGTACAAGAAAGACCTAGATCAACAATAATAGAAAACCGAGAGAGAGCTGTGTCTTAGGAAACTTTCTCTTTTGTTTTCTGCAATGTTTAAAATATGGGTAAGTATATTCAAACTATCCAGTTTTATTAGGGACCATGAATTAAATAATTAAATATAGACACACTGCACAGCTTGTCAGAGGTGTGATATTTCCAAGTTGTGTATAACTGACTAAATATGTTCAAAGTTCAACATCTAGCAGGGAATAACTGGCTAGATGGTGGCCCCTAGAAGCAAGGTTTGGCATTTATTTTTGAGAAAACAAAAATGCATGTAGATTGGTTAGGTAGCCAGAGAATTCCCCCTTTAACCAGAGATTCATGGGCACCTCAGGAACAATAGATCTTCCAGAAAACCCAGGGAATAAATTATGCTTAAGAATTTTGATCCAAACTTGTCTCCACAAGGTATAAATTGTGAATTTTCATTGTACTGGTTCAACTATCACTTCTCCTAGACTTCACCTCATAATTGTAGAAGAGAGCATAGATAGCTTCCCCTGTGGAAGATGGCAGATCCTTAATTTGAGAATGTACTTATTTAATAATTTAAATATTTTTTTATAATTTTAACATAATGAATGGAAATACAAGAGGGTATCCCCAAGGTAATAATAAAATTTTCTTCCTACAACCTCATAGGTGGACAGTATGGAATCTGTTTTTATCTTTCAATTTTTCACAAAACTATATATTAAATTTTTTGTTTTCCTATAAAATATCATCATATACTACAGTTTTGTTTTCTGCTCTTTTGCACTTAGCATTTCATCTAGAGGGGATTTTATGCTATTAAATATTCTTAAAAACAGGCTTTTCAGTGGTTTCATATTAATTTGTTACATGCTAAACCACAAGTTATTAAGTCATATCATACTTAGAGTAGTAATGATGACTCCAAATTTCTACTATTATAAATGAACCACTTTTACATATAATTTTACAAACATTTCTTGTGATTTATTTTGTAAGATTCTTTTTTCTGTGTAAACAATTTAAAATATATAGTAAATTTTAAGATTTGTGATGTTTATTGACAAGTTGCTTCCTAGAAACATATGCCCTTTGCAAAATCCCATAGTGTGCATGTCTGTGTGCATTTTAAGTCTTTCACAATGTTGTGTTTTCTTTGCTTTTTCCTCACTGAGGCTTTGATCTTTCATAAGGTTTGTATTTGTTTTCCAGTGGCTAGTTTTATAATGAAACCTCATTATAAGACCCTTATTCCCCTATTTTCCCAGACAGCATAATTTTTCTACTAGGGAAGTTCTCCTATTTATTGTTGCCTAACAATGGTTTTTCCAGTGGTCACGTATGGATGTGAGAGCTGGACTGTGAAGAAAGCTGATCGCCAAAGAACTGATGCTTTTCAACTGTGGTGTTGCAGAAGACTGAGAGTCCCTTGGACTGCAAGGAGACCCAACCAGTCCATTCTAAAGGAGATCAGTCCTGGGTGTTCATTGGAAGGACTGATGCTAAAGCTGAAACTCCAATACTTTGGCCACCTCATGCGAAGAGTTGACTCACTGGAAAAGACTCTGATGCTGGGAGGGATTGGCTGGGTGGCATCACCGACTTGATGGACATGAGTTTGAGTGAACTCTGGGAGTTGGTGATGGACAGGGAGGCTGGCGTGCTGTGATTCATGGGGTTGTAAAGAGTTGGACACAACTGAGTGACTGAACTGAACTGAACAAACCATCCTAGCATAAAACAATATTTTATTGTGTCTTATAATTTTGTGGATAAAAGTTCAGACAGGGCTCAGCTGGCAATTCTTCTACTCCATATTTCATAAAGTGAAATCACTTGCTGGTATTCAACTGATAGCTTGGCTGGTCTGAAGGTTTTAAAATGGTGTAACTTACACATTGATGACTTGGAAGAGATGGCCAGAAGTCTGGGCTCATTCGGGACCCTCTCCCTTCCCACGTACTTGTAGGGCCTTTCCGAATGTTATCTCTGTCATGGTAGTCAAGCTTATATGGTAGTTCATGGCACAAATAGCATTACATGAAGCCTGGGTAGAAGCTGGAAGGTGTCTTATAACCTAGCGTCAACTTCAGAAGTAGTTGAATGATTCTTCAACTGTCTTCTATTGAGAAAACAAGTTACTAGATTCAGCTCTGATTTAAAGGGAAGGGAATTAGACTCAAACTCTCAATGAGAAAAGTAGATGATTATTTGTAGTTATCTTTAATCTATGCCATTCATCCTCTGGTTACAAATTATTTACTTTCTACCATAGCTGAAAGACTTTAATCTCCTCCCAAGATCTGCAAAAATCTTACGCTCTTACTGTACCAATATGTACTCCAGGATTTCATCATCTAAATTAGGACTGTGAGAATTTGTATCCTACTGTTGAGTGAAAATTGTATAAATCTTAATTATGTTGAATTGCTTCATGGTGCTTTTCAGGTCTACTATGTCTTTCTACTTCTCTGTGTATTCATTCCACTAATTTTTGAGAGTTTGATATTGAAACTCCAATTAAAATCTTAATTTATCTACTTAAAAAAGCAATTGTAATATATAGTGGAACTGTATGTAACTTTTTTGTGTATTTTCCAAGTTTCCTGTAAATGTGTTATCATATTTTCATAATTTAAAAAATGAAAAAAAAGTGATAACAATTTTTGAAAGTAAATAAATAGTTCTATATGCTCTGTACTCTCACCCTCACCCACAAACCCACAGACATTGACAGGCTCACGATAGAATCAGTAGATACTCTGACTGAAAACGAAAACAGGAGGCATGTAAAAGTCAATGGCTCACAGAAATTCTGAAATTCAGCAGTGTTCATGGTCTAATTCAACTCCCTAATAATGATTCTTTGAGAGCCTTGGCTATACTCTCTGAGGTCCTGGTTTTTCCCTCTGAATCACTTTTCCTTTTCCATTAGAAATTGCCAATATTTGAATCTATATACTTTTCCCAGCATGCTTTATATCTGTAGAAATTTTGAGTTTTGAAGCTCAAATATCTTTTTATTTTGTGCAGTTTCTGTCCATTTTGATTCAGTTTAATATCATTAAACTTTTTGATTTCTTATTTATCAATTAATGTCTACTCCATTAGACAAAAGGTATGTGTACAAATCTCTTATCTTAAGTTCCCTGTGAGATTGTAGAGGGATGACATCCTCTAGTTTTACAATATCATTGTCTGTGGATAAAAGCTTTCTTAATAAGTACCCTTCTTGTGGTCCATGTCTTCTCCACCTCTCAGAACCTAACCTATTCCCTCAATGTTTCTGGAGTCATTTCTGTGCTTCTTCAGTGTGTTCATCAATAGATACAGTCAATATATAGAAGATGTTTTTATCTGACACTTTCTGAGATCTGCCACCACTAACTTTCTCACCCTCTTGTTTTTCATTTTTCGCTCTCACTCCTATTGTCACTATTTCTGTAAGGATAACTGAAAGGCTTTGTCACTCTCAGCTGCCTAATTAGCATATACACAACCTGAAACTTATTTTCTAATTTCCCTGGAATGGGATTCATGAATTTTGCAGTTGTTGTTTTCTTTCTAGTATAGTTTTCACGAGAGGAAGAATCTCAGATCTAATCTTTTGCCATGTTTCTACTAGAATTAGAATTGAATTATTTGTTATAGTCTTAAATATTTTTTCAAATGGTCACCATTAGAGATGAATGACAGTCTGGTAAGGGGTAAAATAGAGTATTTTGAAACAGTCAATTTGATTTTACCTAATTTGTGTGGACATAGTTGATTGAGGCCAATTCTGATGTCACAATTTTTATTAACAAGTAGTATCTCAAATGATTCACCCCATTCTTTATTTCAGTGATGAATTCAGATGGCAGTGAGAGCCAGAGATAAGAGGAAGGAAAAAAAAAAGGATGAAGAGATAGTTTAAGGAGGAAGACAATATTTAACATTTCATAAGTGTCAAAATGAAGTCAAAGCAGCTAAATTCAGAAAGCTAAGTTCAAGTGGACATTTTAATAAATATGACATTAATATTGGAGAGGGGAGAATCCCACATTACATTTACATTAAAATAAGCATGCACATATTATAAAATCCAATGTAAAGGTTAAATTAAGTTTTAAGTTAAAATATGAGATTGTTTCTGAAGTTCTTTTCAATCTGATCTTTATGTATCTTGCCTACATTATTCAAGTCTCAACTTAAATGTCACCTGCTGAGGAAAGTTAGCCCATGAGTCTGCAGCCTATTGTTCCGTTTTATTCCTTATATCACTTTTTACTCTCAGATGTTTCCTTGTGTATTTTTCTTTTTTTTTAAATCAAGCCTTGCTCCACTCACCCCAATAAATGATAAAATTTATAAGAATGGAAACTTGTAGGTCTTTTCCAGTGCTATTTTCTCTACATCTGGACAGACCCTAATGCCTAGTTGGAATGCAATAATACTTTTGCTTATGAATGATAGAAATATTACCAAAATTTCCTATTGGTAGCAGTATGTTGAAAGGCTTTAAATTCCAGGAATCTAGTCATTCTTTTCTGCTCTTAGACATATTAAGATGCAAATAGGACTCTGTTCCAATAAATTGACTATTTCTAATATGCAAGAAGCTAAAAACTTTATCATTTTTCTGTTGCATCTGATCACCTTAACAACATTCAATTTTGCTTTAAGGATTAACTGAACTAACATACAAAGCTTTAAGGATAGCATCTGCTACAGAGAAACATACAATATATCATAGCTGTTTATTATAATTATCATCATGATCATTTCCCTCTTGGTTTTATTTGCAGAAGTTTTTCTGTTTTTTTATATTTATTTAATATTTTTATTATCTTTCTCTGTAATAATTTCTGCTTTTATCTTTACTATTATTTTTCTTCTTCTTCGCTTAAGAATGTTTCACCAGTTTCTTGAATTGAATGCTTGGTTATTCTTTTTTTTCCTCATGTAATTATAAAAATATTCCAAGGCTGTGATTTTGTTTCTGAGTATCACCTTGGCTGCATCTCATAAGCGTTAAACTGTAGTGTACTAATTTCAGTATTTTCTAAGCCATTAATTTTTATTTCTTCTTGGCCCAAACACAATTATTTAGCAAAACTATTGTAAATTTCTCATAGAATTTTTGTTTGTTTTGTTTCTTTAGTGTTTTACTATTATTTCTTCTTTTATAGCAGTCAGAGAATGTGCCCTACATAATTTCTGTTTTGCAAAATATTTTGAATTATTTGTGAAATTATTGATAACATTTTTCTACATGTTTCATGAATAGTATATATATCACATGTTGTAGATTTTATATTTAAATATATTATTAATTTAATTATATTAATTACTTTTTTCAAATGATTTGTATTTTTTTTTATTGATTTATGGGAGGCATCAAAGACAGAGAACAATATTAAAATCATTTACAGAAGTTATGTTTCTATTTTTTACATAGTGTTCTTTAGTGCTATTCATTTAGCATTTAAATATTTGTGATATTTTTACAATTTTATTATTATTGTAAAGTGCACTTTTTCTGTATAAATGGCCTTTTGTAATCTGATTACTTTTTCAAATGCATTTTGGTTTTACACTAATATTTTCATCCATGCAATTTAACTTATGGACAACTTTTCTGTGTAAAAGTCCTTTGATGAGAACTGAAAAGATCAAAGTCTATAATGATCTCTTTAGAGCAAAGTAACTGTTCTTATTCTTTTCAAGAAGGACCATCTTTGCCTGAAAATTTTTCTCCTGACATGCAGGTGATAACATGCAATATTAGCATGAAAACATATGAGAAGGAAGGATTTTCTCTTGACTAGTTAAGAAATAGGCTTAACAATTCACAAATTTCTTATGGGATTAGACTTTAATACCTAGTAATCACCTTTGTCAAGGAAAATGTATTCGAAACTGTGGGAAGTAATTGCAATTTATGGAAATGTTTTGAACCAAGAAAGAAAAACCCAATGTCACTATCAGGGGTGATAAGATGGAGTTGGCTCCCTGTGTTAAAAGGAAGAAGTTTCTCTAGCAGCTCATTCCTCTACTCTTCTTCTTAGACAAGACTTCTTGTCTGGGGGACCTTCCCAGTTTTGGTTCAATAAACTCATACCTTATCATCACAATTAAAATCCCTTTGCTACAAAATCTTAAAGAGAGATTGCAATTAATTCCTCAGGTGTCTTTTCCCATTAACCCTTTTTTTTTTCACAACTATCAGTTTTGTTTTGTTTTACATCTAACTACTTTTGGCCACCTCATGCAAAGAGCTGATTCATTGGAAAAGACCCTGATGCTGGGAGGGATTGGGGGCAGGAGGAGAAGGGGACGACAGAGGATGAGATGGCTGGATGGCATCACTGACTCGATGCACAGGAGTTGGGGTGAACTCCGGGAGTTGGTGATGGACAGGGAGGCCTGGCGTGCTGTGATTCATGGGGTCACAAAAAGTTGGACACGACTGAGTGACTGAAATGAACTGAACTTATAGAAATGATTGCTTATGCTTTTTCATTTGCTCATGTCTATTTTTTCCATACAGAAATCATAAGCTTCTAGAGAACATCAGTCTTCTTGAGTTTAGTTTGCTCTGTACTATGCTGAGCACAGATACATTTTACAAATCTATCAAGATGTGCCAGCTGTCTCTTTTAAATAGTTATCAGTCTCCACCTTTCCCTACCCCCACAACCCCTGCCAAAAAAAGAACATAATAATTGATGCTAATCCAAGTGATAGTAAAAAGGTGAGGTATAAAGATGAAAGAAGTTTTAATTTTCCTTTTTATATTGTCAATCCTTGACCAAAGTTATTTAAAAGCTGCATTTGACCACTCATACAATATAAATATGGTTTGAAGTGTTTTCACAAAAGTTGCAATTGCCTAGTTAGTTGGGTGCAAGGGAGTAGCAGACAGGTTAGATGTAAGCTGATGTATCTTCTCATCAAAGGAATCTAAGTAGCCTCTTGTCTCAAACTATCTATTAATTTTCATCTACATTTTAACCACTTCATAATCTACTGATTACTGAATGGGCTATTATCTATGTAGTCTCATATTTAGGGGACTTAAAAAGAAAATTGTCTGGAACATGCAGTACCTGTTAGAGGTTAGAATAAAAAAAATGCCAAAATACACTGGCTCAATCTCAGGACAGCTAGGATTGCTGAATAGTCTATAATTGAGGAGCTGAGGAGGAGTGGTACTTGTATTATGTAAAGTAGGGATACATAATTGAATTAAGCAGTGGGGGAAGGGGAAGAAAACAGAGATCAAAGCTCGAATAACATCAGTTCCTGTTCTTGGCAATGACATTAATGACAAAAGATTTCTTTGTTCTTTCCCATATGATACCACCCTACTTAAAGTGAACACACTGTTGCAAAATTTGCAGTTTGCACAAAGACCCTGACCATTTTGAATGCTAAGAGAAAGTTTTAACAGGTTTAGCATTAGTAGTTTTAGAAATCTCCTCCTAATACTTCCTATGCAGAACTTTAAGGTTGAACATGAAAGTGGCTAACAATGTTAAGGGGGGAAAAAAAACCCTTAAGAGAGAACACTGTTATTGGTATCCGACATATAAACTGTGCAGTTGGGAATAGCCTCAGGGGGCCATTTCCAGGGAAAGCCTCACCTGGTGAGGTCAGAACCTCTGGAGTTTAAAGCAAGGGGCATACTTTATTACAACATGGACTGGAGGTGAACATACAGATCCCATCAGTCTTTAGAGAAGCTATTTCAAAGCTCACCCAAGAGCTCAGGCATAAATACACAAGCAGGAGGCCCTTTAGAAGGGGTTCAGACAAGTTATAATACTACCTGAACGTGAGCCAGGCCAAACGGCTAGGGCCCGAATTAAAAGGAAACAGTTTATAGGCTGTGGGACCGCTTACCAATACATCTTTTTCACTAGGGAGAAAAAAAATCCCTTTTGCAGAGGTGATGAAAACCTGTATTAAAAGGTGACACAGCAGAAAAAAAAAAAAAGTAGGCTAAGCCAATTGATTGAGTATTTTAAAAAAACAAGGGGAAAAAAGCCAGCAAGATTTTAAAATAAGTGGGGAGGGGAGAGAGGAAGGAAAAAAAAAATCATGGTATATTTTATGATTAACCCAGGACAAATGATATTTACAGCAAAGAACACTTAGAAAATTCAAGAATTATATTTACTTAAACCTGTGCTTTTTAAATAGTTACATCTATGAATGTGTTGATAAGCTTTTTTCAATGACGTGAGATGTAAGATTTGTAAAATCAATGACATAGGCCCATAAGTAAATGCAATGTTCTTGATAAGTCTAGAAGGAGAAGTCCAGCCAAAGCTGGACTATAAATCATAAAATTGATAACTGTTCTTGTCTGTTATAGATATTAACCTACAGACAACCTTTGGCACACTTCAAACTCTCCTTCTTATCCCCTCAAGCCCATGGCCACTTGCAGATATGTGTACGTGCATACTCGGTTGATCAGTCATGTCTCTCTTTGTGACCCCATGGACTATAGCCCACCAGGCTTCTCTGTCCATGGATTTCTCCAGGCAAGAATACTGGAGTGGGTTGCCATTTCCTTCTCCAGCTGACCTTTCCAACTCAGGGATCGAACACCAGTCTCCTGCACTGTAGGCAGATTCTTTACTGTCTGAGCCTCTATGGAAGCCCAAGATATGGTATAGTTCAATCTAATCATAATGGTTATTACTACTGTCTATTACAGATTGAAACTTGAATGTACATTAATACATATACCTGTTGATTGTCTTTGGTAAAGTGCCCATATAGGATATATCTTATTCTTCACTGTTAATGTAAAAGGTACAAGAGGATTTGCTAGATGTTTGTATAACTGGAAAAAATGGAAATGTGTCAGATCCTCCCTCTACAAGAAGGGACTTATTGCCCCAAATGCCAGCTGATAGTCTCCATCTATTATCTCTTTCATGGTTTGCCAAAGTTTCTATGGGTTTTCTCCAAGAGGTGCTCTTCCTCCTCCCCACCCCAACTCCATCACCATCTAAAGACTGACTGAGCAGATATAAGCATCCATCCACTTCTGCCCAAGACAGGCCACCTCTGAAGTATATGCACCAGAGCTCTCCTAAGCTTGTGACCAAAGCCTTATTGAACTTCCATGGCCATGAGGTTTCTCCTGCCCAACCTTGCTTCTCTCCTAATATATTCTGCTTGCCAAATTCCCTCTCAGTGCCTGCTTCCAGAAAACCTAACCTATGAATATGACCATATTTGTTTCAGTTCAGTTCAGTCGCTCAGTCGTGTCCGACTCTTTGCAACCCCATGAATCACAGCATGCCAGGCCTCCCTGTCCATCACCAACTCCCGGAGTTCACTCAAACTCACCTCCATCGAGTCGCAGATGCCATCCAGTTACCTCATTCTCTGTCGTCCCCATCTCCTCCTGCCCCCAATCCCTCCCAACATCAGAGTCTTTTCCAGTGAGTCAACTCGTCGCATGAGGTAACCAAAGTATTGGAGTTTCAGCTTCAGCATCAGTCCTTCCAATGAACACCCAGGAATCTCCTTTAGAATGGACTGGTTGGATCTCCTTGCAGTCCAAGGGACTCTCAAGAGTCTTGTCCAGAGGGTTTCTAATAAGTGATCTGTGCATTCACCTTATTTTATAGATTAGGAAATGAAAATACAAACAAAAAGAACTTACTTGGGATGAACAGTGAATTGAATATTAGATATCAGTGGTATGACTTTTATAATCTGATTGGCCTCTCATTCTTCTCATTGTGACTTGGCCAACTGATTGTAAGTGTTGCCAGGGACATTCAATAAGAATGCCAAACTTGGAAAGTTGTAGCTCCATTGACAAATGAATATCTAGGCTGTCAAGTGACTTTAATTGTATATTAAAATTATGTATAGGGAAGCTAATGAAATAAACCTATGGGATATTAGATAATTGAGAGTTACATTAAGTTTTTATCTTTTTCTAAAATATTTTGGTTATATCACTTAAATGTTCAGTAAAATTATGTAATTTGAGGGGACCTTGAAAATTAGGGAGTTCACCCTTTCTATTGGTAGATAAGTTGAACCTGAAACTATGATCTTGGAGCTACACATGAAAAGCAGATAACATGCTCTGACTGAGCCATAAGTAGATAAAATCCCTGAAACAGTCAATGCGTATGTAGTATTGATGGTAGATATGAGCCATGAAAGCTGTGGCAATCAAGGTGTAACTATCTTTATGCTAATTAGCAACTTTTGTTAACCATTTATTAATATACAGTTACTTATTTTAATGTGTAAAATGGGTAATGAAACTATATGGCATATCTTACCTCTTATTTTCATATATTATAAAACTTCAAACTGAAAAATAAAATGCTCATTTAGACCAGTTCAGTTCAGTTCAGTCGCTTAGTCATGTCTGACTCTTTGAGACCCCGTGAATCTCAGTATGCCAGGCTTCCCTGTCCATCACCAACTCCCTGAGTTTACCCAAACTCATGTCCATTGAGTTGGTGATGCCATCCAGCCATCTCATTCTCTGTTGTCCCCTTCTCCTCCTGCCCCCAATCCTTTCCAGCATCAGGGTCTTTTCCAATGAGTCAACTCTTCTCATGAAGTGGCCAAAGTATTAGAGTTTCAGCTTCAGCATCAGTCCTTCCAATGAACACCCAGGACTGATCTCCTTTAGGATGGGCTGATTGGATCTCCTTGTAGTCCAAGGGAATCTCAAGAGTCTTCTCCAGCACCACAGTTGAAAAGCATCAATTCTACGGTGATCAGCTTTCTTCACAGTCCAACTCTTACATCCATACATGACTACTGGAAAAACCATAGCCTTGACTAGATGGACTTTTGTTGGCAAAGTAATATCTCTGCTTTTTAATATGCTATCTAGGTTGGTCATAACTTTTCTTCCAAGAAGTAAGCGTCTTTTAATTTCATGGCTGCAATCACCATCTGCAGCAATTTTGGAGCCCAAAAAGTAAAGTCGGACACCGTTTCCACTGTTTTTCCATCTATTTCCCATGAAGTGATGGGACCAGATGCCATGATCTTAGTTTTCTGAATGTTGAGCTTTAAGCCAGCTTTTTCACTCTCCTCTTTCACTTTCATCAAGAGGCTTTATAGTTCCTTTTTAGTTCCTCCTTTTAGTCTAAGGTAAGAGAAACCCAAGTAAGACAGTAGGTGTTGCGAGAGGGCATCAGAAGGCAGACACACTGAAATCACAGAAAACTAGCCAATCTGACCACATGGACCACAGCCTTGTCTAACTCAGTGAAACTAAGCCATGCCATGTGGGGCCACCCAAGATGGACAGGTCATGGTGGAGAGGTCTGACAGAATGTGGTCCACTGGAGAAGGGAATGGCAAACCACTTAAGTATTCATTTAGACCATTAATGTGTATTTAGTATCTGTTATGTGCTAGGCAATGTTTTAGGTGCTGGGGATATAGTGATAAGCAAACACATAAAGTCTCTGACCACTAGGAGCTTAGAATTCTGGTGGAGGAGATAACAATAATTAATAAAGTAATTATGTAAATAAATAACTATAATCTATAAGTTTATATTATAATGTCAAGTAAATTATAAAAATAAAGATTAATTAGGGTAGAGGATAATGCCATTAGAAGGCTGCTCTAGAACTGTAAATATTGTACTCTGGGAAGTTAATTTCTCATAGACAGGTGAAAGAAGTGAGAGAGTGGGCCAGGCAAATATCTGGGATACAAGTATTCCAAGCAGAGTATAATAGACTTTAGATGGGAAAGCCTTTGGGGTGTAAAAAAAAATCATCAAAGGAAGTGCTGTAGGAATGCACTGAATGAGCTGGAAGATATGTAGGAAATTAAGTCAGAGAGATTGCCAGAGGCTAGATCTTGTGTGTATTTAGGAGGTATAATAGTAATTTTAAACCTTATTCTAGGCATATCAGAAAGGCATTGGAAGATTGAGGGTATGGACATCATATAATCTGCTTTATCTTTTAAAAGGATCACTGGCTACTGTCTGGAGGTGAAACAGTAGTGAGAAATAGCAGAATCAAATAGTTGGAGGAGTAGTGAGGAGACTATTGCAATAACATAGATAAATGCTCATAATGGCTTGGCTTATGGTGATAGCCCTCAGGATGATGAAAAATTGTTGGATTTGCTAATGATTTTCATATTGGATGTGAGAGAAGGAGAGCAGTCAACAGTGACTCTCAGGGTTCGGAGCAACTACGTGGATGATGGTAACATTTACTGAGGCCACTATTTCAAGAAATAAAATTGTGTCGTAAGTAGCATTGACCTATTGCCAATGTCTCATGCATGACATAATGGAGTTTTCTAGTCTCATCAGACCCAGTTATAGCTAGCTTTAGTTCTTAGTCCTTCATCATTTAGTTGGGACTAAAATATGTACAAAATAAGAGTGTGACATGACAGAATGCCAAATGAGGAGAGGTGAGAACTGGAAAGCATACAATTGCAGAGAAAGAGAAACATGTTAGTGGCAGAACAATTTTTTTTCTTGGAATGGTTACAACAAAGCAAAAGATATATTCTGCTCTTCTATCAGGGACATGAAAGACAACACAAGGGCTCTTTAAAATTCTGTGATGTCCTGTTTTTTTTAAAGATGACCTTTCTGATTACAGTTTTCATTTTTATTAAAGTACAGCGCTTCACCCACAGCTATGTGTTTAGTGGCAAAATAGACAAGTGGCAGTCAATCTTCTAATAATCCTCTTTGCTGTCAGCTTTTCCTTGCTGGCTTGGGTGGAGGACCATTTTAACTGTGACTTCATGTATGTTGTGAAAAGGAACATTGGTTGCAGGTACTCAAAGATATATTTTTATTTAGGTTTCCCTTTAAATTCCATTCAGTGCTTAAATTCAGTTTGTTTCAAGGAAAAGATTGTAAGGTCATAGCTATGGTCCCAGCTAGAATCCCTTGAGAATTTTAAGACACACTGGGCTGCAGTGCCAAGAGAGTGCCATTTTAAAGAGTACCTGTTGATTAATTCTACCAGCTCCCATACAACTTTCATCCAACCAATAACACTAGTACTAGTGGGTCAGACGTGTCTGACTCTTTGCAACCCCATGGACTGTAGCCCACCAGGCTCCTCTGTCCATGGAATTCTCCAGGCAAGAATACTCCAGAATACTGGAGAATACTGGGTTGCCATGCCCTTCTTCAGGAGATCTTCCCAATCCAGGAATCGAACCCAGGTCCTGCATTGCAGGTAGATTCTTTACCATCTGAGCCACCTGGGAAGCCCAACCAGTTACAGATGCCTACAAAATAAATTCCTTGTTAGTTCTACTGAGACAAATACACATTTGGCTTGGGAAGGGTTTGTCAAAAGTCGAACATGTTGGTGAGGAGCACTTATCAAGATCAACCTCTCATCATTACGTCACTGTTATAATCATCATTATTTTGGGGTGGGAGGGAAAGAAGATTTGTGATAAGGTGATACAGTTCTTGAAGACTGGGACAATTTTCTAATTTCTTTTCCATACACTTGTCTTGTGTCTTGAAATCTTTTAAAATGCAAGTTTAGAGACTAGTAATCATTATAATAAAGCTAAACTTAATTGATGTCCTGCAGTAATATGTAGCTTCAACTAACTCTTATAAAGTGGCAACCAACCTATAGAGAAAAAGTCCAATTCTTAATTAATCTTACTATAGCTACCTATGTGATTTATCTCTGAAGACGTTTCAAAGAGCATTGAATTTTCAATATAGGTCAATTAATGTCATATTAATTGCTGTTATTATGTTGCCCCAATTGACCTATTTCATATTTGTGAGACTCCAATGAGAAGGAAGAAGAGGCAGAATAAAAAGCCTTTCCTTTTTAGCTGCTGTAATGTCCCATCTTTCTGCAATTGCATTCAGAGTAAAGCTTTTGCATGAAAGGGCTTCAGGAAGTTACAAAACTCCTTTACATGGCTTGTTGGATCTGTGTACAATTTCCAGCATTACCCAGAATAAATACCAGGAGACTGGTGTGGTTTATACAAGAGTTTATAGAGAAAAAAAAAAATCCACCCACTAGCTCCCATGCTGAGGATTACAACCAGGTCCCTGCTGCCAAGTTCTGTGTTTAGGTAAAGCATGAGAAAATCTGCCTTTTTTTTTTTTTAAGTCACACAAGGGTTTCTATAGTAAGGAGTGGTAAGAAGCTGACAGCTTTTTATGCATAAAAGGCAGCTGTTCCTTCTCAGGTAATATTATTAATAAACCCTAAGGTAATGTTTGCTCTGAAATATGTCTAATTGAAATAATTTACTCTGACCCTTGGAGAATTATGAAACTGTTTTCATCATGTTCACACACAGCAAAATAATTATGAGATGCCATATGGAAAAGCCATCATGTGGTAGATGTCTTTCTGAATCTATATTTTTGAAATGTTTCCCACAGATAAATCATATACCTAATTTACAAAGTAGAGGTGAACAGCCCCTTTTCCACATGGAGATTTGATGTGAAATGTTTGCAGTTTGAGAATATTAACAAGGGTGTTGACATCAGTAATTACTGCAGTTATGAGACATTTTTCATAAAGTATTATGAGAGCAATACTTGATTATATAGGGAGGAAAAAGGTAGGGGACTTCATACTTAGCATATAAAATTGCAAGGTATCGTCAGTCTCAGGAAACAGTGTGGGTACATTGGTGACTGAGGTACTTTTTGCCTTTAGAATAAAATCTGTCTGGAAAGTTCCAGCAGTTTCCACTGAGATAGCACATTTGGCAAGATGAGGCTGAGCGTGGTGGTATGTAAGGACTTTCGGGAAAACTTGTCAGCTTTCACAGGGAAAGGTCCAAGTGTTTATGGGAACTATGAAGTGGGTTGGGTGGCTCTCAAAGGGATCTGTGGGGTCACTTGGGACAAGGATTTGAAAGCTTTTTTGATTGAAGCTCTTCTGAACTTATCAAAATGGTTAAAAGTCTGGCTATGAGTCTCATGAGAGCTGATTTTCTTGTGAAATTTCTGGTATGGTACTTTCCTGCTGGGGTGAGAAAATCTTAGTAGGACAGACTTTCTCACTGTATTTTAATTCTTGAGATCCATGTCCCTGTTAAACCCAGGAAATGGAGAATCACAGGAAACTGAGCTTTACTTTCAACCTCTGGGAAGTTAGATTCAGATTTCTCTAGAGTTTCAATTGTTTAATTATTTCAACTGGCCCAATTTCCTGACCATAACCCCCATTCCCAACTGGACCTAAAAAGGTGGGGTACCAGAAAAAAGGAAAAAAAAAAAAGACTTAAGCATAATTCACGTTTCCATAAGCTTCCAGTTTCTCCTGACTTAAATAAAAGAAGAATTAAAATGTGGTAAATAAACTATAGCCTGTTAATCCTGCATTCCCTACCTCTCCAAGAGTGGTGCCAGAAGCTTCTTTGACCTTTAACAGTCATTTGAGGAACCTATATTTCCAATGCACATATCTCGATTTCAGAGTTCTTGGTCACATTTGCAAGAAATGAGCATTCTCTTTTTAAAACAGCTCTTTTGAGGAGGACGCTGGGATGTGGATTGTGAGTCTGGCCAGAACCGTGTCATCCTCATAATTAGCTAATAGTTGGCGTTTTGAAATCCTAGTTCCAGCCCCCTTGGGTCCTTTGTAGGAGCCTCCCATTTGTTTACCTCATCTTGCTTCAATTCTCAGCAGTCAGTTATCCTTGGATGTTCAAAGAACATAAAATTTACATAAAAGCTCATGTATGTATATACAGTTCCCAAATATTTACAGAGTCTTTTTGAGAAACACGTGACAGAAAAGTTTTTCACCTTTTTAAAGTTGCAGTCCTACCTTTAACAAAAAAAGACATGGAATTTTTAAGAAAAATAATGAAATGTAAAACTGGAACCTTGACAAAACGATGAAACTGCTCTTTTCTGATATATTTCAGGTCAGATCCTTGTACTTCCCATTTTTAAACGACTGCCAAGCATTTGTTTTTATATCTACTAGACATCTGTGCTATTGGTGAGCACTTTTTCTAGCTATTGACTCTCCTAAAATAAAGGTAACATTTTTGTGTGTGATTTATAGTCTATCATTATTATAGTGCAGCCTCTGAGCCCATGAACTAGAGATTTATTGCACACTCGTGTCTTCTCTCTGACTCATGTAATAGTGAAAAGGTAAAATATCTTGGCTTGTTGAAGGCTTCCTTCTTTAAGCAGCTGTCTTTTTTGGTGTGGTGCTTGCAGCTTGATTAAACTATATCAAGAAGGTCAGTGACCAAACTTTGCCTTTAACAGTTTCTCATAACATGTATTCCTCCTAGGGAGCTTTTCTCAGCTCAGGTTATTTCCAGCAATGTTCTCAAACCAAAAGAATGATCTTCGCAGTAAACCAACACATTCCCACTTTTTATCCTTATCTCCCATGTAAGTGATGACAGCATTTCTTTTTCTTCTGCTGACTGGGCCAAGAATAACTAGATTAATGATGAGCCTGTTTCTTTTTCCTAAGTGTATTATATTCTTTCTTTGACCTTTCAAGACATGGGAATCTTCGATTTCATAAGACGGCTTAGAAAGAGAAATTCCCCACCCCCGTTCCTCTCTACTTCTCATCATTGTTTCCCCCTACTTGGCTGGCTATCAGTGGGAATAATGCATTCAGAACACACACACACACACTCACACACACTCACACCAGTCCCAACACACTTACTGGAAATTCAGAGTATATTGCATAATTATAAAGAAAAGCTTGGCTGTAAGACTGGATTCCCACCTTAATCCCACCACAAAATTTTTGGAAGATACTATCACAAAAAGATTGTATAAACTGCATGAATGTTGAAAGCAAGCAAAGTAGCCCACATTAGGACAGATATTTTGGCACCTAATTTCCTTTTCTGAAATACATGATATTTTATGTTTTATTCCACATTTTTATTTATTAATAGCCCCTGATTTCTGATTATGTTTTATATGTGAATGACTTATAACTATTTGGAATAGAAACATAAGAGTATGACTAAATTCTTAAAGCTAAATCTTAACTAGTTCTTTTATATCCTTCAGTCAAGCACCAAAGTGCTTATAATTTTTTACTTTAGATTCCAGAATCTCTCTCTTAGGTCATGCAGACCTCCTATTTTTCCTCCTATTTCCCTCCTATCTTTAATCTGAAATTTAGCTGAGACTAAGGCAGAAAATTGATTATGTCCTAAAAGAGAGTGTTGACTGAGGGCAGTTTCTTAAGAGCCTGCTAAATTCAATTGTTGAGTAACTAGGTCTCTCATTGCTCTCAGAACATCCAAACAAGCACCTGAATATTGCCCCAAGGTTCCCCAGTTTAAATCTTCACATATATTTGTTATCCCAGAATCAGATAAAATACTTTTTAGTAAACTGAAGCAGTCAGTCAAATTATTTTACTCTATAGGAGAACAGTGGTTTAAATGGAATTATTCCTAGAAATTCCATTTCTCCCCCTGTGAGACAAAAGCCACAAAAAGAGTTGGGATCTAACTACTCAGGAGTTAATTATAAGTGAAAAAGAGTTTAGAACTACAGGATGAAGATCAGGAGGCTAGGTCTTTCCACAAATCTCTAGATTCCATTAACCATCTGTCAATTAAAGAAATCCACTTTGCTGTCCTATAGGGATCTCACCAGGAACCTGTCTCAATAAATAGCACTATTATGATTCAGTTTCCCAAAATAGAAAAGCAAACATCTTCCTTGATTCCTCCCTTTTCTCAACATCTACAAGTTATTTATCAATAAGTCCTCAACTCTGTCCAAGTGTGTTGATCAATACTGCTAGCACCCTAGTACCCTGGATTAAACCACCATCATTTCTCACCTGAACTACTGAAATAGCCTCGTGATCAGGGTCAAGTCAATGCCTGATCACTGAACTTTAGGAACATAAAATGTATTACAAAGTTATTAGAAAAACCGAAAAGCCAAATATGAATGCTATCTCAACCGCAATATTAAGTATATCAGCAAGGCATAGCCATTCTTAGTTATGGAGAGCAAAGGGAGAAGAACCAAAGAATCAGGGCTACCAGGCAGGAATGGAAATCACAGTGGAAGGGTCTGTTTATACTCTTGATTAGAATTAGAACCATGGAAGATGAGGTGCTACCAGACATTCTGCCTGAAGCAGTGGGAGGGTTGGAGTGGTGGGCTTGATTTCTCCCTTTATTTAGCCCGAAACTCCTATCACAGCTTCCCATTTGCCCTACCTGGCTAGAGGGTGGTGAACAAAAGGAGCCTGGACATGTTTGCAAAATGCCATTTCCTGGACAGCAGAGTAAGTATAAGGAAAGAATCTGTCAATAAAATTGCGGCTGTCACAATCCACCCCTTTTGCTATGTAGTATGCATTGTCTCCAGCCATACAAAATTTATGTAATGACAACTTCATGCTTCCACCTAAGAAAATAGAAACCAAACACAAATTAAAACTGGCACACCTCCTCACAAAAAGGGCACATGAAGTCTCATCATCACGCACCATCACTCTCAAAGTTGAACGTGTCTAGGTGATGTAATACCTCTTTCATTGATCTACATGTGATTTCTCAATGTATGGCGGCCTGTGAATGAAAATGTAAATTTAAGTATCACCAACAGTCCTCATATATCGAGCGAAGAAAGGGCAAAACATGAATAATTTGTTAATATATAAATGACAAAAATATGCAGAGCTGATATAATCCTCATTTTTTACTCTAATCATGAGGGCACTTCTTTGAATCGCCCTTTTATATTCTTCTTGCCTTCAGCCAGAACCTCAGTTGATTTGATCAGAGTTCTATATCTGATGGTGATCCAAGACTTCTTTCTCAAAGGATCTGAATAGTTCATGGTTCTAGCTCTATCAGTTAATTGTTGAAGATTTTACTACTGGGTTTGGAATTATTAAGAGAGGGAGGTCCCAAGTGGATTCCACTATATTGGTAAGCAGAATCAATATTCACATTTCTTTTCTGCCTGATGGTTCAATGGCAAGAGAAACCCAAACAATCCAAGTAGTGGTTTCAACTTACAATTCAATGGGATAATTGTTGTGTCATTAATGAAAGTATTTCTCTTTTGGGAACTAAGACTTCTGAACTTCAGAACATAAAGTTATAAGGACAGGAAGCAAAAATGATTCAAGCATAGATATTTAGTATAATAATGAAAACAGTAACTCCTATTTCTCTTTCTTTGTTTCTAAACACTTATATATTGCTCATGGGAGAAGTCGAGCTTATACTGGTCCACTTTTCAAAGCACTCAACACTACCAGGATGTGGCCTTCCACAAGTGAATCGTTAGTAAGCACTCACTACTCTGTTTAGTCAGTTTCCTTTCGGCAACGGGGTACACTGCAATACAAGTGAATCTCATGGGTGGAAAGCTGCACTTTTTGCTGTGAAATAAGCTTCAACATTTTATAGGATTCTATGATGAATGACAAGGTTTTTTTCAAAATTCCATGGATGATAGTGCTGGCAGATCAAAGCAAATCTATTTATAGAATAGGTATATATTTAAGTCAGAACTGATGCCCCTTCAGAATTATAGAAGGTCACAGTCTTCAACCTGCTATCAGGAAGTTACTGATCTCTCTGAAAATATTGCAGTGTGAGGGGTAAAACATTGGTCACTGAGGTTATTCATTGGACTCTGCACTGTGGGGGTAAAGTTGAACCCTTGTGAACTTCTATTTCTGGCATGATGGTACCTTTGTACATGGATCCCTTGAATAAGTACTGAAGTATCTGGGGAAGGATGCTGCCCGATATCCATTGTATAAATTATTTGCCCATCTGATTTGAGAGCTTTCTCAAATATGGATGTCTTTCAATGAGTGTTTAATTTAGGATACAAACACCTTCATGCTTTGTGCCTGTTCTTAGTACATTAATCTAACTTTTTCCCAGAAAATGTCCACCCATCTTATACTCTTCTTCCAATTTCTGGCCAACTAGCCAGAAAGCTAGTGATGGTCAATGAATCAGTTTTTCCCTTAGGCCATTTATTATCCTGGATAAACTAGATAACCAGATTTATTATCTGAAATTTTGCCCATGAGAGACGATACTCCTTTATCATGTTCTTTGAGTGGGGGTTCATAGTCTTTAAGTCAACTATAGAGCTGTAGCAGAACAGAAACCCATGGCTGACTGGTTCCACTATATCATGCCACCTGTTGGTAATGAGGTCTGAGCTTTTCTTTCTCAGTCCAGTGGTCATTGGAGCTCCCTAATAGGTCACATGTGTGGACTGAAAAAAAGGATAGTGTAGCATACCTAATCTAAAGTTATTTATCTCTAAAATGACCATCTCACTGTTCTGGTTCTCTGGGGTTATTTAAATATCTATTTTTCTCAGTCATCACATCTTTGGAGTGTTTGGAAAACCTGGGTAGATTTAGTTTTATACTTCACATGGGTGCTGGTTTCAAGGCCTGAGAATTGTCTGAGTCAAGTATCCCTGGTGAAACCCTCAGAGGTTTTGTGTTGTTTTGTTTGTGTAGGTTTGTGCCTTGTAGCATCTTATTTCTTGAATCTAGACCCTGACTTTGAAATTGAATTGCTCTGAGGAACTCTATGACAGAAAGTAAAGAAGAACTAAAGAACCTCTTGATGAAAGTGAAAGAGGAGAGTGAAAAAGTTGGCTTAAAGCTCAACATACAGGAAACTAAGATCATGACATCTGGTCCCATCACTTCATGGCAAATAGATGGGGAAACAGTGTCAGACTTTATTATTTTGGGCTCCAAAATCACTGCAGATGGTGATTGCAGTGATGAAATTTAAAGACGCTTACTTCTTAGAAGGAAGGTTATGACCAACCTAGTTCAGTTCAACTCATGTCTATCGAGTTGGTGATGCCATCCAGCCATCTCATTCTCTGTCATCCCCTTCTCCTCCTGCCCCCAATCCCTCCCAGCATCAGAGTCTTTGCCAGTGAGTCAACTCGTCGCATGAGGTGGCCAAAGTATTGGAGTTTCAGCTTTAGCATCAGTCCTTCCAATGAACACCCAGGATTGATCTCCTTTAGAATGGACTGGTTGGATCTCCTTGCAGTATAAGGGACTCTCAAGAGTCTTCTCCAACACCATAGTTCAAAAGCATCAATTCTTCGGCGATCAGCTTTCTTCACAGTCCAACTCTCACATCCATACATGACCACGGGAAAAACTATAGCCTTGACTAGACGGACATTTGTTGGCAAAGTAATGTCTCTGCTTTTTAATATGCTATCTAGGTTGGTCATAACTTTCCTTCCAAGGAGTAGCGTCTTTTTTAATTTCATGGCTGCAGTCAGCATCTGCAGTGATTTTGGAGCCCAAAATAATAAAGTCTGACACTGTTTCCACTGTTTCTCCATCTATTTCCCATGAAGTGATGGGACCAGATGCCATGATCTTTGTTTTCTGAATGTTGAGCTTCAAGCCAACTTTTTCACTCTCCTCTTTCACTTTCATCAAGGGACTTTTTAGTTCCTCTTCACTTTCTGCCATAAGGGTGGTGTCATCTGCATATCTGAGGTTATTGATATTTCTCCCAGCAATCTTGATTCCAGCTTGTGCTTCTTCCAGCCCAGCATTCCTCATGATGTACCCTGCATATAAGTTAAATAAGCAGGGTGACAATATACAGCCTTGACGTACTCTTTTTCCTATTTGGAACCAGTCTGTTGTCCCATGTCCAGTTCTAACTGTTGCTTCCTGACCTGCACACAGGTTTCTCAAGAGGCAGGTCAGGTGGTCTGGTATTCCCATCTCTTTCAGAATTTTCCACAGTTTATTGTGATCCACACAGTCAAAGGCTTTGGCATAGTCAATAAAGCAGAAATAGATGTTTTTCTGGAACTCTCTTACTTTTTCCATGACCCAGCGGATGTTGGCAATTTGATCTCTCATTCCTCTGCCTTTTCTAAAACCAGCTTGAACATCTGGAAGTTCATGGTTCACATATTGCTGAAGCCTGGCTTGGAGAATTTTGAGCATGACTTTACTAGCGTGTGTGATGGGTGCAATTGTGAGGTAGTTTGAGCATTCTTTGGCATTGCCTTTCTTTGGGATTGGAATGAAAACTGTCCTTTTCTAGTCCTGTGGCCACTGCTGAGTTTTCCAAATTTGTTGGCATATTGAGTGCAGCACTTTCACAGCATCCTCTAGACAGCATATTAAAAAGCAGAGACATTACTTTGTCAACAAAGGTCTGTCTAGTCAAGGCTATGATTTTTCCAGTAGTCATGTATGGATGTGAGAGTTAGACTGTAAAGAAAGCTGAGTGCTGGAGAATTGATGCTTTTGAACCGTGGTCTTAAAGAAGACTCTTGAGAGTCCCTTGGACTGCAAAAATATCCAACCAGTCCATCCTAAAAGGGATCAGTCCTGGGTGTTCATTGGAAGGACTGATGTTGATGCTGAAACTCCAATACTTTGGCCACCTGGTGTGAAGAGCTGACTCATTTGAAAAGACCCTGATTCTGGGAAAGATTGAGGGCAGGATGAGAAGGGGACGACAGAGGATGAGATGGTTGGATGGCAACACCAACTCAATGGACATGAGTTTGAGTGAACTCCGGGAGTTGGTGATGGACAGGGAGGCCTGGTGTGCTGTGGTTCATGGGGTCGCAAAGAGTCAGACACGACTGAGTAACTGAACTGAACTCAGGAACTCTCACTGGGAATAATTGTTACATTTATTAGTCAAAGTGTATGTGCAAAATGTACAAATAGTCTAAGTGTGCATTAGGTGGTATCTGGGAAATCTAGCTTCTTGCAGTCCCCTTATTTTTTCGTTAGTTTCAGTTTATCTCAGTAATTTTCCAGTGTCTCTATCATGGCTCAAAATTTTGTCTTGGGTCAGACAATTTGTATTTTATAATTCTATAAATCATGAGAAGAATTTATTCTGGTCATTTTTAACAGATGACCTGGACCTCTTCCCCCATATGCTCCCAGAAGTCTGGCATGGAGAAAAACTTTGTCTCCCATAGGACTTTAGTAGAGGTGTTGAAGGACGTATATCTGTCAGGATCCTTGATCCAAGCCACAGAAATGAGATCTGGATACATCAAGCAGAAAATGGAGTGTCTAAAGAATATTTTGGAGTTTAATGATGGCCAGAAAGCAGGCTCCACCATCTAGAATGTTCATAATCACACCAGAATTCTGTCCATGAGGACATTGAGTTGCTGCCATTCCCCCTACACCACTGTTGTTTTTGGTGCTGGATGCTGTGCACAGCTGAACATGTCACACACTACCATTTCGGTGTGTGGTTTTTTTTAGGATCTTTCCTAATATACATTTTTGATTCTATCCAAACTACAATGTATTTTTTAATGTTAACAATACATTGTAAACATTCTTCCTGTGCTCAGAAGCTTCTATTATATAATTTACAGTAGAGCAAATAGATTATCACTTAGGTCTATCATAGTTTATTTAACAAATCTCATATTGCTTGTGCTATTTCCAAATCTTTATCATCTTATATAATGTTTCAATGAACCTCCTTGCATTTGTACTTTATACTCATTTCAGAATACTTTTTTAGGATAAAATTTATAGAGTTTGAATTCTGGTTCTGGCAGGCTTCAAGTCTTTTCACTGATATTGCCAAATTGCAGTTCTGAGTTATCTTGAGAAATGGAGTGCAGAGATAAGGTCATTTTTTGAGAAATGATTTGTTATAGAAAATAGAATAGTCTAAAATTTTCTTTATTCTCTTATTCCCACTATCATTCTCTAACATTTCACTTATCTGGATTGCAATCTAATTCTGACTTTCCTTTTTTTAAATAAGATTAAGATTTTGATAAAGGTTAAATTATATAAAGAATAAAATTATTGCTTACCACATACCTTGCATAAACTAAAACTTTGCAGCAGTCAGCTATTATAATAGTGTTATTAGTTTGTTTTTTTCTCACTTTCCATATTGATGGTCGACGTTTTATTTTCTGTATTTTTAAGGACTTTCAATATTCACAATATATGCATTAGGAATTCTACCCTCTGAAAACACTGAGATACAGCTTCAAAATGATATTGTTAAGGTGAAATAATTATAGTTATAAAACAGCATTTTTTTCTTTATTAAATTTCATATAACCCTTAAAGCCTCTATAGAAAATAATAAAGTGATCGCTCATAAATAGGAAAATATTATTTTCACATATTTTTGAGAAATATTTAGACTAAAATATATTTTTAATTCATTTTGACAGAAGTAATTTGTTGTAATTACATAACCAACACATTAAGATATTATATATATGTCACCTTGACTTAATAGTGACCTGAGGAGGAAATTTGTAGGTTTAGCAAATCTCTTCTGGTAACACCCACAAAACTGAAAATTTATCCCACTTCTTGGTGGTCTTCTGCCCATCCAAAGCTCCTGAGGATCATAAAAAATATCATTTTCTCTCCTAAATTACTGTAAAAGTATCCTGAGAAACCCACGGGAAAATCTTTCTCAGGTTGGGCATTCCATGGAGACTCAATATTCTATATTTTGAAATGTGGCTAGAAGTGGAAATGGATTTACTTCTCATGATCTCTTTGTTTATAATTGGGGATATAAAAAATAAAGTTTAAAACGTGAATAAAATATAATTGAAAAGAAAAGCCTTGATTTTTCAATATAAAATTTCTGGTATAACTTAAGATAGTACTTAAGATTAAATATCCATGAATGAAACTATGAAATACAAAACTTCTGACACCATGAGCTGGTTCCTAGAAAGAAGGTGCATACATTTAACAAATATTGTATTCACTGCATACAAGGTATAAGAACTTACACATAATGCAGTGACAAAATTAATTGTAATTCAGAGTTGGACTGTGAAGAAAGCTGAGCGCCAAAAAATTGATGCTTTTGATCTGTGGTGCTGGAGAAGACTTGAGAGTCCCTTGGACTGCAAGGAGATCCAGCCAGTCCATTCTAAAGGAGATCAATCCTGGGTGTTCATTGGAAGGACTGATGCTAAAGCTGAAACTCCAATACTTTGGTCACCTCATGCGAAGAGTTGACTCACTGGAAAAGACTCTGATGCTGGGAAGGATTGGGGGTGGGAGGAGAAGGGGACGACAGAGAATGAGATGGCTGGATGGCATCACCAACTCAATGGACATGAGTTTGAGTGAACTCCGGGAATTGGTGATGGACAGAGAGGCCTGGCATGCTGTGATTCATGGGGTTGCAAAGAGTTGGACACGACTGAGTGACTGAAATGAACTGAATCATTAGTTATTACTCAATACTCAGTAATAAGAGTTAGCAACCACAGTGCAGGTTAGTTTTTTTTCCCCTCTGTTCTCGCCTATTTCTATTGACTTTCTTAATTTAGCTTAATCTCTCATTTAAATATAACCTATCTTGTTCCAAAAAATATTTGTGACATTTTATTATAAACATTAATAACCTGAGTTTTATCTTAGCAGCCTTGTCTTTCATTTTTTGCTCCATTAGTTGAGACTAAATGCTGTGATTTCTCTCTTTATCTTCTTTAAAACCATGATATAGAGATACATACTCCCTTGTGTGTGAAATTCTGTATTGATACGGAATTCACTTTCTTTGATAACCCTTAGTTTGGCTTGAGTCACAGTGATTCAGACTTAGTCAACACATTGACACTTGGTTAATTAGAACATTCTAGATGATTGGAAACCCTGGCCAGTTTGGTTCTTATAACTATTTTAGCAGAGACACCACATCCTTTCTTTATGAGTTGGAGACATCATGCTCTTTAGTCCTCATAGCAGTTTTCTAATATATTATTTTCTCCATTTTGAATAGAAGTAAAAAAAGGTTTAGCACTAAATGTAAATCCAGGGTTTAAATTCAAGTTTACCTTTGCTTATTTGAACAGTGAGTGTGTATTATGTGCCTCATTATGTTTTACACATTGGTGTAATTGAAGTTAGAAATTATGAAGGTGTTATGGTGGTGGAAATGATTCCAAAGTTGCTTTGTATTCTACTATACTGTTGCTGAAAATATTTAGGTACTTCCTTGGTGTTTCCTGAAGATTAGAATCCTAATATTGGAAGTCAAATTTAATTTACAGTTGAAACACACATAAACTAAACACCAGTAGCCAAATGTACTGGTTGTATCTACTCTGGCATTGTCATCAACAGTGACAATGTCCTGACATGGTCTGCTTTAGCCTAAGAATCTGTAGGGTCTGGAATATTCAGTGTGGACTTAAGCCAAACACTCAACTGGTATACTTTGGTGTGGCCATAGCTAGAGGTGGATTTTTATAAAATTAATCATGATTAAGTTTCAGAGGTCCTAGGAGAGACTTTAGTAATGATGATTTTCTTTCTTTCTTTTTTTAATTTGTGAAAGGCAATTTGTATTTACTTCCTTCTTGAATATATTCCAAATTATATAAATTTTTAGACAGAAAAAATTCTTTATCCACTTCTAGTTGTATCAGTATTTAAAATATTGACCTACTCACAAAACTGATTAATTACTAGCCAAAACCGAAGTCCTTAGGGGTCATCCCTTCCACTCTAGCTCAGTGACTTCTTGGAAATCACCCGGCTCTCATAGTTATGAGTTGGCAACTGAAAGGCTATGCTAGTACAGCAGGAAGGTTGTGGGACTCTACTCCTGGGCCATGGCTAGGATGTTTGGATTGGTTGTTTCTTGTACTGTCATCACTGGTTAAATGTTTTGAATATTATCTCTTGCAAACCTGAAGAACCAGCTTAACTTCAAACCTCCCAAAGCTATTGAAGGATAGTTACAAAGTAATGCCAAATATTTTATCAGGATTCTATTACTTTGGCTTAATAAATGGGTAGAATTTGAACCCAGCTCAATTCCTGATTTTCCTAAGTAATTAAGTCAACCTGAGTCCTGGGTGTTCATTGGAAGGACTGATGCTAAAGCTGAAACTCCAATACTTTGGCCACCTCAAGCGACGAGTTGACTCACTGGAAAAGTATCTGATGCTGGGAGGGATTGGGGGTGGGAGGAGAAGGGGACGACAGAGAATGAGATGGCTGGATGGCATCACCGACTCGATAGACATGAGTTTGAGTGAACTCTGGGAGTTGGTGATGGACAGGGAGGCCTGGCGTGCTGTGATTCATGGGGTCGCAAAGAGTCGGACACAACTGAGCGACTGAACTGAACTGAACTGAATAGTAAATAACCAATATTTAAAATTTGACAACACATTATTTATATTTGCACCTCAAATGGTCCCCCAAAAGAATTGATGGTCATAAATCATAAATCAATAGTCATAAATCCTTGGTTCATAACACATTAAAATCATTGGTCTTGAATGAACCTATTTAATTTATATTAATTAATTGAAGTTGAAGGGATACTTATGAACACACCAATCTAAGAAATGATTCAGTTCTTATCAGTAACTTGTTTAGTTGCTAAGTTGTCTGACTCTTTTGTCACCCTGTGGACCGCCAGGCTTCTCTGCCCATGGGATTTCCCAGGCAAAAATACTGGAATGGGTTCTCATTTCCTTCTCAGGGGATTTTTCTGAACTAAGGATCGAACCCACATCTCCTGCATTGGTAGGTGGATTCTTTACCACCAAGCCATGAGGTAAACCCTCAATAACTTAATACCCTTATCAATAACTAGGGTGACTCTATGTCCAGTTTTCCTGGGACAGTCCCTGTTTACTACGACCCTCCCTATTTATTAACAGTGCCCCCACTTCACTCTCAAAATTGTCCTAGTCTTGATGATATATTATATTGTAACTCACCCCTGTGTTTCTTTCTGCCTCATTTCAGAGGAAAATACTATCCTTAATGTTGTGTTTATTGTTTGGTATTTATTTGCTTGCTTTTTTTTCAGTCATATATGTGACTAAATATTATATTGTTCATTTAAAAATTTTATAAAGAGGATGTCATACAATTTTACTCTTTTGGAACTGTTTTTTCCCAGTCAGTATTATGTTTATCTATGTTACTGTGCTTAGAGGTAGTTCATTCATGTTAATTTTCTCTGCTGTATTATATTCCATTGTGTAATTATGCTATAACTTACTATTTCAGGGTTATTGTTATATGGATTTTTTTTGTAAGTTTAAGCTATGACAGCCAGTTTTGTTCTGAACATTCTGGTTTGCTACATATATGTGATACACATATATGAGCAGAATTGCTGTATATATGTGGTTTTGTGTGTGTGTGTGTGTGTTTGTAGACACACACATCATCTGTGTCTGTGAGTAGAATTATTATAGGGTTAATGAGTATTCAACTTAAAAACCATAACATCAAAGTGTTTTGGGGGTACTGGTATTGTTCTGTTTCCCAAAAGTACTTTGATTTAACATCTGTCTACAAAGAATATTTATTGAGTGAATATTTAAATTTTACCTA
This sequence comes from Moschus berezovskii, assembly GCF_049115385.1. Lineage (NCBI taxonomy): Eukaryota > Metazoa > Chordata > Mammalia > Artiodactyla > Moschidae > Moschus > Moschus berezovskii. The sequence continues at coordinate 86,393,339 of NC_142461.1, forward strand.
GTTGCTAACATCATATGAAAGTTGCTAGACACACTTTCACCAAATTTGGAGTCTATATTTAAAATGGTTTGACCTAACAAAATATAGTTTTCCTGAAATACATGAATTCCTTTTGTAAGTCATGCAGTTTCACAAAGATATAGAAATATTTTTCAGAGTAGCTCATACAATGCCTTTTGGGAGAAAAATGGCATATAAATACATATATTAGTGACAGAGCAAACAACCTGTATTTTAAGCACAGACTCCAACTGGACTGACCCAAAGCAGACAGTTTGAATGGAAGATTTTGATTGACTGAGCATCTTCTCATGACGGGCAGGCAACACTAGGATACCTGGACTCTTCTTGAACTCCTTCACATTCCCCACCCTGCTTTCCTCCTATTTCCACTTTGGTGGTATGTTTTTCTGTCTCCTTTTTATCTTGTTTGAAGTTATTCCTGGTTCTATCCAGGCCTCTCTTCTCTTCTCCCTAAGTGACCTCAACATCCTTGTTTTCCAAATGTTCTCTACATATTGGTGACTCCTAAACTATATTCTTTCAGCAAAATTCTCTCTTCTGGGCTCAAGATTTTCTATCTGTGTGCTTGTTCAGCACTCCCACTTTGTTACCTCAGGGCAGTTGAAACTTAATATCTGAAGGTCAGGAGAAGCAGTGGTGAGGAGATACCCCAAGTCCCAGCTCAAAAAACCCCAGTAATTTGGTAGGTGCTAAGAGAGGGCATCAGAAGGCAGGCAGACTGAAACCACAATCACAGAAAACTAACCAGTCTAAACACATGGACCACAGTCTTGTCTAACTTGATGAAACTATGAGCCATGCCATGTAGGGGCACCCAAGATGGATGGGTCATGGTGGAGAGTTATGACAAAATGTGGTGCACTGGAGAAGGGAATGGCAAACCACTTCAGTATTCTTGCCTTGAGAACCCCATGAACAGTATGAAAATGCCAAAAGATAGGACACTGAAAGATAAACACCCCAGATAGGTAGGAGCCAAATATGCTACTGGAGATCAGAAAGAGAACTAACTCCAGAAAGGATGAAGAGACAGAGTCAAAGCAAAAACAACACCCAGTTGTGGATATGACTGGTGATGGAAGCAAGGTCCAATGCTCTAAATTTCAATATTGCATAGGAACCTAGAATGTTAGATCCATGAATCAAGGCAAATTGGAAGTGGTCAAACAGGAGATGGCAAGAGTGAACGTAGACATTCTAGGAATCAGTGAACTAAAATGCACTGGAATGGGTGAATTTAACTCAGATGACCTTTATATCTGTTACTGTGGGCAAGAATCCCTTAGAAGAAATGGAGTAGCCATCATAATCAACAAAAGAGTCCAAAATGCAGTACTTGGATACAATCTCAAAAATGACAGAATGGTATCTGTTCATTTATAAGGCAAACCATTCAGTATCAAGGTAATCCAAGTCTATGCCCCAACCAGTAATGCTGAAGAAGCTGTGTTGAATGGTTTTATGAAGACGTACAAGACATTTTTGAACTAACACTCAAAAAGATATCCTTTTTATTATAGGGGACTGGAATGCAAAAGTAGGAAGTCAAGAAACACTGGGTAAAGTAACAGGCAAATTTGGCCTTGGAATACAGAATGAAGAAGGGCAAAGGCTAATAGAGTTCTTCCAAGAGAATGCACTGGTCATAGCAAACACCCTCTTCCAACAACACAAGAGAAGACTCTACACATGGACATCACTGGATGATCAATACCAAAATCAGACTGTTTACATTCTTTGCAGTCAAAGATGGAGAAGCTCTACACAGTCAGCAAAAACAAGACTGGGAGCTGACTGTGGCTCAGATCATGAACTCCTTATTGCCAAATTCAGCCTGAAATTGAAGAAAGTAGGGAAAACCACTAGACCATGAAGGTATGGCCTAAATCAAATCCCTTATGATTATACAGTGAAAGTGAGAAATAGATTTAAGGGACTAGATCTAATAGACAAAGTGCCTGATGAACTATGGATGGAGGTTCATGACATTGTACAGGAGACAGGGACCAAGACCATCCCCATGGGAAAGAAATGCAAAAAAGCAAAATGGTTGTCTAAGGAGGCCTTACAAATAGCTGAGAAAAGAAGAGAAGCCAAAAGCAAAGGAGAAAAGGAAAGATATACCCATTTGAATGCAGAGTTCCAAAGAATAGCAAGGAGAGATAAGAAAGCCTTTCTCAGTGATCAATGCAAAGAAATAGAGGAAAACAATAGAGTGGGAAAGACTAGAGATCTCTTCAAGAAAAATAGAGATACCAAGGGAACATTTCATGCAAAGATGGGCTCAATAAAGGACAGAAATGGTATGGATTTAACAGAAGCAGAGGATATTAAGAAGAATTGACAAGAATACACAGAAGAACTGTGCCGAAAAGATCTTCATGACCCAGATAATCATGATGGTGTGATCACTCACCTAGAGCTGGACATCCAGGAATGTGAAGTCAGGTGGGCCTTAGGAAGCATCACTACAAACAAATATAGAGGAGGTGAAGGAATTCCAGTTGAGCTATTTCCAGTCCTAAAAGATGATGCTGTGAAAGTGCTGCACTCATTATGCCAGCAAATTTGGAAAACTCAGCAGTGGCCACAAAACTCAAAAAGGTCAGTTTTTATTCCAATCCCAAAGAAAGGCAATGCCAAAGAATGCTCAAACTACCGCACAATTGTACTCATCTCACATGCAAGTTTAATAATGCTCATAATTCTCCAAGCCAGGCTTCAACAGTATATGAACTGTGAACTTCCAGATGTTCAAGCTAGTTTTAGAAAAGGCAGAGGAACCAGAGATCAAATTGCCAACGTCCACTGGGTCATCTAAAAAACAAGAGAGTTCCAGAAAAACATCTACTTCTGCTTTATTGACTATGCCAAAACCTTTGACTGTGTGGATCACAATAAACTGTAGAAAATTCTTCAAAAGATGGGACTACCAGACCACTTGACCTGCCTCTTGAGAAATCTGTATGCAGGTCAGGAAGCAACAGTTAGACCTGGACATGGAATAACAGACTTGTTCCAAACAGGAAAAGGAGTACATCAAGGCTGTATATTGTCACTCTGCTGATTTAACTTATATTCAGAGTTTATCATGAGAAATGCTGGGCTGGATGAAGCTCAAGCTGGAATCAAGTAATGCCTGGATAAATATCAATAACCTCAGATATGCAGATGAGATCACCTTTATAGCAGAAAGCAAAGGACTAAAGAGCCTTTTCATGAAAGTGAAAGAGGAGAGAGAAAAATTTGGGTTAAAGCTCAACATTCAGAAAACTAAGATCATGGCATCCAGTCCCATCACTTCAAACCCAAGTCTCCTGCATTGCAGGCAGACGCTTTAACCTCTGAGCCACTAGGGAAGCTGAGTGCCGAAGAATTGATGCTTTTGAACTGTGGCGTTGGAGCAGACTCCTGAGAGTCTCTTGGACTGCAAGGAGATCCAACCAGTCCATCCTAAATGAGATCAGTCCTGAGTGTTCATTGGAAGGACTGATGTTGAAGCTGAAACTCCAATACTTTGGCCACCTGATGCGAAGAGCTGACTCATTTGAAAAGACCCTGATGCTGGGAAAGATTGAGGGCAGGAGGAGAAGGGGACGACAGAGGATGAGATGGTTGGATGGCATCACTGACTCAATGGACATGTTTTTGAGTAAATTCTGGGAGTTGGTGTTGGACAGGGAGGCCTGGCGTGCTGTAGTCCATGTGGTCGCAGAGTCGGACACGACTGAACCACTGAACTGAACTGAACTATGGATTCTCACTTCTCAATCTAGTCCCATGGTGTTTTATTTTCCCATCTTGGTCGAGAGTGCTTAGATGTTCAAGCTGGCTGCTTGCATATAATTTTTGATCCCTTTGTCTCTGAACTCTGTCTCCTTGTTTCCATGTCCACTGTCATCATTTGTGCTGGTTCAAACTGTGTTATTTTCTACCTGGAAAATGAAATATTTTCCTGCTAGGTTTCCCTATCTTGACACCTTGTTCTTTCTAATCCATTATTCACTGTGCAGGCAGAATCATCTTCTGAAAAAGTGCATCTTATGATACCTCTTGATACTGAAAATCCTGAACAGCCTCACAGTAAAAATTAAAATCCTCATCATAGACCATAAGATATACATAATCCAGCCTCTGATAACCTTTCCAGGATTTTTTTCCATCCTCCCATCTTTATTACTCTCCCATTACACTGGTTTTACTTGTTCTTCAGTGTAGCCTGTACTTTCTTTTTCCCAAAATGTTTTTATTCACTCTTCTTTTGGTAATTTGTAATTACCCTTTGGGTCTAAAGAAGGTGTCAGTTCCTCTGAAAACTTTGCCTCATCCCATAGTCCGTGGACATTAGATCTCTTCATTTAGAATATCTGTTCTTCCTCCACAGCACTTATCACCAGTTGTAATTTTACTCATGGTTCTGTGATTTTTGGCTTACTGTTTCTTCTATCCCGAAAATATATATGCTACCTAGGGCAAGGAGCTATGACAGTTTTGTACTTGGTCCATAGAAGGTGCTTAATAAATTTTGTCAGATGAATTAATAAATAAAATACTTAGTGAGTATCTTCTGTTCAGCACAGTAATTATCTTGAAGGAGGAAGAATACACATTAATTCAAAATAAGTAAAAACTCCTGAACCACTAAACCTTTAAATAATTAGAGGACAAAGGAAGACAGTATGCAATTAAGTGTGAAAATATGTGGTACAGCATGAAACTGCTAGAGGAATGCAAGGAAGGAAGAGATATCTGGGGCGCCAACAGTTGGGGGTGTCTTCTTGGGAGTGGGCAGCACTTCCATGAATATAGGATTTGGTCACTTTAAACAACAGATATAAATTTGTAATCTCCCATAGCCCAGCCTTAGTTATAATAATTATTAGTATGTTTTCTACAGCAACTTTTTGGCTGTTGTAAAGGAGCTCATAAATATGTTATTATTTAAAATTCCTTTCTTCATGTTGACATAGTCATATGTTTCTCTGCTTTTCATACCACCCGTTTGAGTGACATCAAGCAGTGCTGCGTTCACTCTAGAGGACTGTCCCAAATCGGAGTCTTCAGAAAGAATGGTGTTCATTGCACAGAGTGGCACTCCCCCAACCCCGAGCAGCAGATGAAATATTTCAAAGGGGACATCTGCCACCACCACTGAGATTTTATGGAGTACCCACACATGTAGACTCACTAAAGTGGGCATGACAGCTGAAAAATATTAAAAGTGTGTGTGTTTTTAAAAACAACTTATGGTTAGGAATTAAGAAATGACTTTTAAATAAGAACAGAATTTTTTTCTTTTGCAAGCGTGTAGTTTTTTCTTTTTCTTTTTTTTTTGAAGACCCCACACTTGCAAAATCTTTTAGGTCATGTGTTTGCTTTACAAAACATTTGGCAAGTAATAGGTGCCATGGGAATATATCCACTCCATCTGGAGTCAGCAGATCCTCCTGCTTCCACTGTACCTGTGTTACCACCAGTCCCCACGGCTCACAAATGTTTTTGTTTTCTTTCTTTAATAAATTTTGGATGCAATAATTAAACTGAGGAAACTTACTGAAGTGAGTTCCTCCCTCAATTTTGTAAGGCAAATCTAAAGGGAGAAAGGAAATGTATATTTGCCAATTTGATGTTTACAAAAATTAAACCTGCATAGAATGTAATTACTTCTTTTCCTGGTAGAGCATTTCCTTTCACAAAACAAGGCCCAGTGAACACACATTATTTCCGACCTAGTTTGTTTTCTTTTTGTTTTTTAATCCCTCCAGTGGAAAACTTTTTAGAAGCTTTTAATTTTATTTCTATAATAGCAAGTTATGGGTCATGTTGTCCTAACTTTCGTCTTCCTTTTAAAAATTGAGCAGATATTAAAACTGGAAAAATGATTGGGTTAATCTCATTCATTTATTATCAGAGTAAGATTGTTTCTTGCTATATCCTTTATTATTTTCAGTTTTTGTCATCAGTTGAGAATAGTTATATTATTTCAGAAAGATCCTTCTGGATTTCCCATTCCTCCCATCATTTTATTTTGTTTTATTTATATTTTATTTTATTTTAAAGGGGAGGTCATGTAGAAAATCAGGCTTATAATCTCACAAATACAGCATCCCTTGTTTGATATTTGGATCTTTCTTCTTTCATTTTGGCAAGAAATACTGTGGGAATAAGTTTTTCTGCCAAGTATCAGTTATTTAAATATTTCATTACCTCACAAAATAAAAAAGAAGATGGAAAAAATTAGCTTCCCTAAGACAATTGGACAAAGACAAATTCCTGATTTATCAGAAGACTGTTTTTTAGAACAACACTAGAATTTTTAAATCCTTTTTAAAAAATTTCTAGAGGTATTTATACTACTAAATTAATTCAAATGTTGACAACTGAAACCATAGTTTTCTAAGTAGGAAACATTTGGTATCAAAAAAGAACTTTTTCCCACAAAAGCAAAAACAAAACAGAATAACAGCAAAGTATCAGTCTAAATATGTTATTAGAAGAAAGGAAAACATACATACATACCCATCCACACACACACAGTTTTCTGTGATCTTAATGCCTCCTGCCATTTTCTTGTTACCCTTATATTTCTAATTAAAAATTTGCAGTGACAGTAGTTACAAGAAGAGCTTGGTGTGGTGTATGTGTGTGTGTGTGTGTGTCTATGAAAGCAAAAACAGCAAAACTAGAGATACTATATGAAAATTAACTGCTTTTCATGTGCTAAATTTTTTGTTTTAACTTCTATAAAATACAAATTTGTTTTTGGTGGAGAGCCATAAACCTAAAGATTTTGGTCTTTAAACTTAGTAGAATTATAAGTTAACTAAGAAGATCTAAATTTACTCCTTCAAATACATTATCTGATTGATCTGGCAAGAAACAGTCAAATCATCTCAAGTGAAACACACACTGACAGTTTCATGATGATTTTACCCACTACTTTATAAATGTGGCCTCAGTGTCTTTATTGACAAGCCTGCTAAGAACATGACTTAGAAAAAGAAAAAGAAAAGACTAATGTATTTTGCAAAAGGAATCTTATTAGGACATTTCCCACAATGATGGGGTATTTAAGATTGTTTCTTTTGGACCTAGATCAAGGTTCTTTATTACTGATAGTTTCAGAATATCCTTGCTTTAAATCCTTGTCAGCCATCTGACAAACCCATAGCAAGGAAGCATATTGTCAAGTTTCAGTATATTATTATTTAATTATATTTTAATTTCCTAATGACAGATGGAATTCCCTTTATGCCAGATTGCTTTATGCCTGATTTTAAATTTCTATGTTGAAATAGATTCCTCCATTTTAATCTAGAATAACCAATTTCTGAATGACACCTTTGAGAAACTGGAGGTAGTGATAACTCTAGGATGCACTTCTCCTTGTGCAACTGAATATAATTTGAACACTTGTAGGTTTAGGTTACACGTTGGTTCTATGTCAGATATAAGGATCTGACTTTAATGGGTAGAAAGATCATATTTTTAGACATTATCGAAAAACCTTTCGATATCTTATCAAGTACAATTTTTAAAAAATTTGATTGCAAGATGTTTGCTTTATAATATTGTGCTGGTTTCTGCCATACATCAACATGAATCAGCAGCAGATATACATGTGTCCCCTCCTTCTTGAATCTCCCTCCCATCTCCCACCCTATCCCACCTCTCTAGGTTGTCACAGAGCACTGGGTTGAGCTCCCTGCATCATACAGCAAATTCCTACTTTCTATTTTACATATGGTAATATATATGTTGGGGCTTCCATCTTAGCTCAGCTGGTAAAGAATCTGCCTGCAATGAAGGAGACCTGGGTTCAATTCCTGGGTCGGGAAGATCCCCTGAAGAAGGAAATGGCAACCTACTCTACTATTCTTGCCTGGAGAATCCCATGGACAAGGGAGCCTGGCAGGCTACAGTCCATGGTGTTACAAGAGTCAGACACTACTTAGCGACTAAACCCCGCCCCCCCCAACCACCAATGTATATGTCTCCGTGCCACTCTCTCAATTCATCCCACCCTTCCCACTCACACTGTCCACAGTCTGTTCGCTATTGTTCACTATGTCCTGCAAATAGGTTCACTGGTACCATCTTTCTAGATTTCATACATGTGCGTTAATATATAATATTTGTCTTTCTCTCTGACTTAACTTCACTCTGTACAATAGGCTCTAGCTTCATCCACCTCATTAGAACTGAGTGAAATGCATTCTTTTTAAAAGCTGAATAATATTCCATTGTATATGTGTACCACAGTTTCTGTATCCATTCATCTGTCAATGGACATCTAGGCTGTTTCCATGTCCTCAGTTCAGTTCAGTCACTCAGTTGTGTCTGACTCTTTGTGACCCCATGGACTGCAGCACACCAGGCTTCCCTGTCCATCACCAACTCCCTGAGCTTGCTCAAACTTGTGGTAATCGAGTTGGTGATGCCATCCAACCATCTCATCCTCTGTCGTCCCTTTCTCCTCCTGCCTTCAATCTTTCCCAGCATTGGGGTCTCTTCAAATGAGTCACAACTTAGCAACTAAACTGCCACCACCACCAATGTATAAGTCTCGTGCTACTCTCTCAATTTGTCCCACCCTCCCCACTCACACTGTGTCCACAGACTGTGCTCTGTGTCTGCATGTCCACTGCTGTCCTGAGAATAGCTCTTCCCATCAGGTGCCCAAAGTATTGGAGCTTCAGCTTCAGCATCAGTCCTTCCAATTAATATTCAGGGTTGATTTCCTGTAGGATTGACAGGTTTGATATCCTTGCAGTCCAAGGGACTCTCAAGAGTCTTCTCCAGCACCACAGTTCAAAAGCATCAATTCCTCAGTGCTCAGCTTTCTTTATAGTCCAACTCTTACATCCATACATGACTACTGGAAAAACCATAGTTTTGACTAGATGGACCTTTGTTGGCAAAGTAATGTCTCTGCTTTTTAATATGCTGTCTAGTTTGGTCTATGTCCTAGCTTTTGCAAAACAGTACTGGAATGAACACTGGGCTACATGCATCGCTTTCATGTATGGTTTTCTCAGGGTATATGCCTCGTAGTGGGATTGCTGAATCTTATGGTAGTCATATTCTTAGCTTTTTAAGGAATCCCCATACTGTTCTCCATAGTGGTTGTATCGATTACATTCCCACCAGCAGTGCACATCCTTGCCAGCATTTGTTGTAGATTTTTAAATGAAGGCCATTCTGACCAGAATGAGGTGATAGCTCATTGTAGTTTTGATTTGCAGAATGGGAGAAAATAATTGCAAATGAAGCATATAACAAAGAATTACTCTCCAAAATATACAAGCAGCTCATGCAGCTCAGTACCAGAAAAACAAACAACCCAAAATCAAAAAGTGGGCAGGTTACCTAAACGGACGTTTCTCCAAAGAAGACAAACATGTGAAAAAATTCTCAATATCACTCATTATTCAGTTCAGTTCAGTTCAGTTCAGTTGTGTCTGACTCTTTGCGACCCCATGAATCACAGCACGCCAGGCCTCCCTGTCCATCACCAACTCCCGGAGTTCACCCAAACTCATGTCCACAGAGTCGGTGATGCCATCCAGCCATCTCATTCTCGGTCGTCCCCTTCTCCTCCCGCCCCCAACCTTTCCCAGCATCAGAGTCTTTTCCAGTGAATCAACTCGTCGCATGAGGTGGCCAAAGTATTGCAGTTTCAGCTTTAGCATCAGTCCCTCCAATGAACACCCAGGATTGATCGCCTCTAGAATGGACTGGTTAGATCTCCTTGCAGTACAAGGGGCTCTCAAGAGTCTTCTCCAGCACCACAGTTCAAAAGCATCAATTCTTCGACGATCAGCCTTCTTCATAGTCCAACTCTCAAAAACTACAGTTTTTATGTAAGATGATACTATAAAGATAAAAAGAATAGACAGTTATATTAGAGGTTAAAGAACAGACCCCAAACATAATATACCAGTGACTTTAGCTGATAATTATGGGGTTTCTTCTGTAATAATTATTTTTGGGACTATCCTCCAAAGGCTAGTTAATATAAAACTCTAAACATTTTCCTATACTAAAGATCAGGGAAATTGTGAGTCAGATTAATTACACCTCTCAAATTCCAGATGACATAGAACATTAAATATATATCAGTGCTCTTGATTTTATTCATAAAAATAGATTTTAATGGAATTTAATCATTTTAAAATATCTGAAAGTAGTTTATTCTCTGGTATAATGACTCAGAAGGTGTTCTTCAAAATTAGCAATTTCTAAGATCATTCCTTTTATAAAATTTGGTTTTAGTGACTATTGGATTATCTCCTTTTCTTGAACAACTTGGCTTACACAGACACAGACACACATACACACACAAACTTGTCACCTTATCAAATACATATATTTTAAATTTTGTTTCCTTGACTGATAAATTTGGTCAATGTATTCAAAGTCTGGGACATGGGCAGAGGTTGATGCACGTTTTTGAGGCTGAAACATATACAATGGGAGGAGGACCTCCTCCTTGAGAAAAAGAATGCAAAATAACAACCAAAAAATAGGTTCAGGATCTTGAAAGGCACTCTTGCAATTAATCTGAGGTGCCAGAATCCTGTGCTTTATTGGCCTTTCAGAAGTATTTCACCTAATATTGGCCATAGATTGGGGCCTGTATGTGAAATTTCAGTCCCCTGTCTAACCTCCTTGTTCTATTCTGCACTTGATCCCAAAAGGAAAGGTTAATGTTGACAGTCAGACATTTATGAGGTTAACCTGCTAATGTACTAATCTCTCTGTTTTTGTTTTTGTCTCAGTCCCTCTATTCCTCATTTTCTCTCTCTTTCTCCTCAAACCCCCTTTAGTCTTTCTAGAAACTTTTTGCTATCGCTTCTTCTTTGTGTGTTCTTAGATTGAGACAAGTCTTGAGAAAGCCTATAGGGAGCAATCATTTTGTTTTTATTGAGTAAGAAACCCTTACTTTTCCCCTTGTCTCTTGAAGTACTTTTTTCTCCGAACTCCTTCTCCCTTGTCATTGATGTTCTCAGGTAGAGAAGGCCAAGACTTAGGTAGAGAGTTTAGGTCAAATGTATCAAATCCATAGACAATTGGGTGATGAAAATGGGCAAAGAAGACCTTTTGGGTATGGGTGTGAGACACAGCAGTGAGTGATAGAGACTGGAAGTTTTGCCTCGTACAGCAGCAAAGCTTCAGCTCTGGAAAAATGTTGCAGAGTTGCCTATATTTCCTGGGGTCTAAATCTTTTTCTTTCTTCCCCAGAAAAAAAGTATGGTTTTAAAATATAAAGTCTTCTGATTTTTAAATGTCTGCAAATCCACATTTAAGAATATGGGCATGCTAAGACTCTTCAGTCATTTTCGACTCTTTCAGACCCCATGGACTATAGCCTGCCAGGCTCCTCTGTCCATGGGATTCTCCAAGAAAGAATCCTGGAGTCAGTCTCCATGCCCTCCTCCAGGGGATTCTCCCAACCCAGGGATCAAACCTGTGTCTCTTGTGTCTCCTGCATTGGCAGGCAGGTTCTTTACCTCTAGCGCCACCTGGGAAGCCCTTTAAGAATACATTGAGGGCCAAAATGTATATTGACCATGATGAGTCTGTTCCAACTCATAGTCACCAGTTCATAATTCCAGGTCTATAGGATATGGGTTAACAGGGCTGGCATTCCAATTAGGCTGGAGGCTACTTAAGTCTGTATATAGCTTAGGGAAGAAGAGCTTTCTTCTAGTCCAGTCTAGCTTTTCAGGGCATTTCCAACTGCATCAGAGGAATAAAGAACATTTATTTGTTTAGCCATAGCCACTGAATGTATATCTCTCCTCCAATACTTCATATTGTAGTATGTAGTAACTTCATATGTAGTTAGAGACTGATAGATAGTGGATGATGACCAATGTTAAGAAATTCATGATCCTGGATTTCTAATAAAATACATTTCAATTTTACCTTTAAGATTATTAACATGGCATGTGCTTTTCCTTTCACAAGATTTCTGTAACTTTCTCGGACTTTAGTGTTTTTTAACTCTGTAGCTGTGGCATTTTGTGGTTTCAAATCCATCCAGGAATGCTGTGCTATTGAGGATTTTCCTATTCCCACATTAAACACGAGAGCAGCATGATTATACAGAATGCATTTCCTGTCATTTGGCCTCTTGACATTTCCAGTATGTTCTATAGCTGAGCCTGGAAGGGGTTTTTATGTAGCTGAAATCTCTTGCACACACACACACACACAAAAGCAGGTCTGGAATCTCATTTCTTTTTTCTCTAGGGAATATCCATGCTCTCAATTGACATCAACACATGATAGAAATTGGTCATTCCCTGATACAGTCATTCAGGAATTTTTGCTATTTTGAGGCCTATTATTATTTCCAGCAGTTGCTACTTCATCATTCAGCAAAATACAGCCATCCAGAACTTCCTGACATATCAGTAGTCCTGTTCAGAGCCTTAACTCCCCAGTAGCCAGCATTCTCACTGAATGCAGACATGCTAGGGGCATGTGGGCTTGGCTCCCACACAAAATGTGGTCCACTGGGCCTCAGCCCTTGCTCTTTACCTTCCGGAGGAGTCTAGGTTTCAGCAGTCTTATCTAAGTAAACTCAAGCAAACTTTGAGACTGTACCCTGTTTCTGCTAATCCAGCTTCATCTGCAACTTCTTTTTGTGAGAAAAAAAAAAAAAAAAGGGATACAAACAATGATGAAAACAAACAGAGCAGAAAAATAAACATGTAGAGTTAGCTGCAAAATACATGGGAGCAGAGAACAGAAAAGATGAGGAAGTGAAAAATAGGGGACTCAGAATAGGGGACTCAAATGCTCAGTTTCTAGCTGTTTTTTTCTGTTTTGACTTCTAGAGAGTATTTGAGTGTCTCATAGAACTTCTTCAGTTTTACAGGAAGAAACTCAATGGGATGATTTTTTTTTTTTAAATTACAGGTTTCTTTTTTCCCCCTATTATGCTGGTTTACTATAGATTTTACAACCATCTAGTTGCTAAATTAATGCTTCATAGGACATAATGGTTGCAGATAGTCTGATCCTCCATTCTTCCTACAAATGCCTTTGTTTGATGTTTGAGGTCTTTGAATCTTTACGATTTTAAAATATGGGTAGAACAACAGACTGGTTCCAAATAGGAAAAGTTGTACGTCAAGGTTGTATATTGTCACCTTGCTTATTTAACTTATATGCAGAGTACATCATGAGGAACACTGGGCTGGAAGAAGCACAAGCTGGAATCAAGATTGCTGGGAGAAATATCAATAACCTCAGATATGCATATGACACTACCTTTATGGCAGAAAGTGAAGAGGAACTCAAAAGCCTCTTGATGAAAGTGAAAGAGGAGAGTGAAAAGGTTGGCTTGAAGCTCAACATTCAGAAAACTAAGATCATGGCATCTGGTCCCATCACTTCATGGGAAATTGATGGAAAAACAGTGGAAACAGTGTCAGACTTTATTTTTTTGGGCTCCAAAATCACTGCAGATGCTGATTGCAGCCATGAAATTAAAAGACGCTTGCTCCTTGGAAGGAAAGTTATGACCAACCTTGATAGTATATTAAAAAGCAGAGACTACTTTGCCAACCAAGGTCCGTCTAGTCAAGGCAATGGTTTTTCCCATGGTCTTGTATGGATGTGAGAGTTGGACTGTGAAGAAGGCTGATCGCCGAAGAATCGATGCTTTTGAACTGTGGTGTTGGAGAAGACTCTTGAGAGTCCCTTATACTGCAAGGAGATCCAACCAGTCCATTCTAAAGGAGATCAATCCTGGATGTTCATTGGAGGGACTGATGCTAAAGCTGAAACTGCAATACTTTGGCCACCTCATGTGACGAGTTGACTCACTGGAAAAGACTCTGATGCTGGGAAAGGTTGGGGGCGGGAGGAGAAGAGGACGACGGAGAATGAGATGGCTGGATGGCATCACCGACTCTGTGGACATGAGTTTGAGTGTACTCCGGGAGTTGGTGATGGACAGGGAGGCCTGGCGTGCTGTGGTTCATGGGGTCACGGAGAGTCGGACACGACTGAGCGACTGAAATGAACTGAACTGAACTGAACTGAAAGGTCCGTCTAGTCAAGGCTATGGTTTTTCCCGTGGTCATGTATGGATGTGAGAGTTGGACTGTGAAGAAAGCTGATCGCCGAAGAATCGATGCTTTTGAACTGTGGTGTTGGAGAAGACTCTTGAGAGTCCCTTGTACTGTAAGGAGATCCAACCAGTCCATTTTAAAGGAGATCAATCTTGGGTGTTCAATGGAAGGACTGATGTTGAAGCTGAAACTGCAATACTTTGGCCACCTCATGTGACGAGTTGACTCACTGGAAAAGACTCTGATGCTGGGAAAGGTTGGGGGCAGGAGGAGAAGGGGACGACCGAGAATGAGATGGCTGGATGGCATCACCGACTCTGTGGACATGAGTTTGAGTGTACTCCGGGAGTTGGTGATGGACAGGGAGGCCTGGCATGCTGTGATTCATGGGGTCGCGGAGAGTCGGACACGACTGAGCAACTGAACTGAACTGAACTGAACTGAAAGATTCATTAACTTAAGCACCTTTAAGTTTCTAGACAAAGTTTTGTATGGATGTAGCTTTGTATACTGGAGAAGGCAATGGCAACCCACTCCAGTTCTCTTGCCTGGAAAATCCCATGTATGGAGGAGCCTGGTGGGCTGCAGTCCATGGGGTCGCTAAGAGTCGGGCATAACTGAGTGACTTCACTTTCACTTTTCACTTTCATGCATTGGAGAAGGAAATGGCAACCCACTCCAGTGTTCTTGCCTGGAGAATCCCAGGGACGGGGGAGCCTGGTGGGCTTCCGTCTATGGGGTCGCACAGAGTCGGACATGACTGAAGTGACTTAGCAGCAGCAGCAGCTTTATATACATAAAAGTTTAACCAACTTCAGATAATAAAATGTTTTAAATCAACTGAGCATAACTGGAAAGAGTATGTGAGTTCTCTGTAGTTCTGAGGATTTTTTTTTTTTAAGTAATTGAAAAGAGGTCATTTTCAACATAGTTTGGTGCATTATCAGTTTATAGTAGGTAATACAGACTGATTCTGAGCTGTTGTTTGCTTCGATGACTAAGTTGTCATTTTTAATTAGCTTTTGTTTTTCTTAAAGGCTAATTGCTTTTTTGAAAAAATTCAAGGTGACTTGATTGTCAATGACAAGAGTATTATGGTTACATTAAAAAAAATTCCCAAACCTACCTAATTGTACAGAACTATATTACTTTTGTTTTACAACAAAGTATATATATTTAAAACCAGAAAAACGCATGTTTACTAATGATATTAGTAAAGTAAAATGCCTTGTTTCTGGCAAGAGGATCACTGCTAATGTGTTTAACAAAACAAACAAATATTCATCATTCTCTCAATTTAAAATATGTTTTATACCTCTTTTTCTTATGACTATCATAACTTTCTGGACAAATGCACTATAAAAATTAAATGCTTTTACTGATACCTGCTGTTGGTGGGTATATGCTATAAGGATTTTCCCCTTTCCAGATCACACCATGAAGGGTGGGCACTGTGTCATCTACATTTTCTTATTGTTGTAAAGACTGTATACAGTGTTTAGTGGAGGGATACCAATACAGTGTTGTCACTGGCTATAGAAATTATTCTTTCTACAGAGCAAATTGGGTCAAAGATTAAATAGCTGGTTAGGCTGGTTCCTGTTCTAGGAAGCAGTTAGTGAAATTAAGTACCTCAGAGCCTTAATCGAAATCTCCTGGACTGCTTGCTGGGGGCACATGTTCTGACCACCTACTATATGCCTGGTATTGTTTGCAACAGCGAACAAAACAGATTAAAAAGCATTGTCCCCAGAGGGTGCAGATTCTGGTGGGAGAAGATCAATTATAACCAAGATGAGTAAGTAAATTAAGTAGAATATTAGAAAGCTGTTGTATGCTATGAGGAAAAAGTGAAACAGGAAGGGTAGGGGTGCAGGTAGGTGTAGAAGAAGCACAATTTTAAGTAGATAGGAGATGGTATGACTACAAAGATGATATTTGAACAAAAATTTGAAGAAAGTGAAGAAATGAACCATAAGGATGCTTGGGGAAAGCATGCAGATAAAGACAATTATTGGTGTCTTCCTGGACTATCAAGGCCACTGAAGTGTAAGAAGACTGAGCCAACCAAGGAAGGGACGCAGGAAGTTAGGTGAGAGTGATGCAAAGTGCGGTGGACCTTAGAGGACTTGTAAAGTAAGGGAGAGTTCGTGCTTTCAACTCCGAAGAAAATGGGAAGGGGACGGCTAAGGAGGAGGATGGCAGAAGCTCACTTAGGATCCACTAAGAACAGTCCATTTAGCAGTGAATGGATGGAGGAGGAAGGAGCTAGGGGGAACGGGGGATCATACAGGAGGGTATACGGCAATGGCCGAGGCACAAAGAGAGAATCTCATCAATTACCTTTAATGTGTCTTCAGTTATCACAGTTGAGAACTTTAGCTGTCTACCCTCACAGAGAACACTGTAGTCAAGCATTGAAAGTTACTTGAGGCTCTCCACATGGCTCCCCCTTCACGTTCTCCCCATCACAGAAATGGCCACAAGGAGAGCCTCCCATCAAACTCTGTGACATCCTGGTAAATATGTACTTATACATGCAACATCTTCATATGTTCTTTCAGCAACCAATTAATATAAACCAGATGTGCAGTGAGCCAGAATCTGCTCTGGAGGTTGTCTGGGGAAAGGAAGGACGTATTGATTTAGATTGCACACCTGCACCTCTTGCCATGTCCTGCTTCTGCTGCAGCTTTCACATCAGCTGCTGAAGGAAAGCCTCAGCTTCCAAAATCCCCTCTTGTTGATTAAGTAGAGGAACTCTGGGTCAACAAGGTCATCTAATGACCTCACTGCAAAGCACAGAGCATCAGGGCATGGCATCTTCCTATAAGAAGTCCCTAACCTCACTGTGTTCAACACGGTCTGCTCTAGAGTGAGCCTGAAGCAATCACTTCTTGTTATTTGTAAAAATAAAGACTCAGGAAAAAAATGTAAGAACAGGTAGGGAGTATTTGAAAGGTTATGAGTAAAAATGTAACCTTGCTCCATTCTCCCAATAAGTCAAGAAACATGAGCTTTTGGTTTAAGCTAGATCATGTATGAAAGAAAGACGAAGAAAAATGACTTTATTACGTCAACAAATTGTCAGAAGCAAAGGATGAAAATCTTGGGATTTAAATTATTTATGAGAATAATACAAAACCATAGCCAAACAAAGCAATAAACATAGCTTAGATAAAAAGTGTTTATGTTGTTTTGTAAATTTCCCTGTTTAAGTCTGAGTGGAACTTTATAATTGGTAAAATATGCATAGTTAGAACATTCTTAAATATTAAAAGTCCAATACTTATTGAGGATATCAGTGATAATTCCATCTCTCAAACTTTGTTTTTCTTCCAGATGTTATTTATGTTCACCAAAATCATTAATATGAAATCTTTACTTCTAATGTTATTTTATTAATAAGTATTTTTTAACCCATCACTCATATTTTATTATCATTGACTCCTCCCCTGTATAAAGAAATCCCAATTTTGTATAAACCATACAATGTCCAAGATGGAGTAATTTATGCATCTAGTAAGGCAAGCAATTTGAGTTGCTTTTCCTCTTGGTCGGGATGAATTTGTCTTCCCTCCTTTTAATCACTAGACCAACAATATTGGCAATGGAAGTGATAGGCTCAAAAAAGACCTTAGTTTTAGGTGATGGAAGAATCATACTCATGGAGATGAATTGTAAATGGGATTGTGGACTACTCACTTCCTTTGGAAAGTCAGAGTTCTTTTCTGTGCTGTCCTCTTGACATAGCTATGGGTCCTTAAAAGAATGCTCAGCATGCTGAACTTCTCTTCTTCCCCTAGTGGGAATCCCTTGGACCCTGTGTTTTTCCATTTCATCTTTTAATAGAATAAAGACATCTTCCACAAATATTAAGGGTGATAAAATGATAGTGCTTTATTTTTTAAATCTCTGGACAAGATATATGACTTGAGGGCAAGGAAATGCCTGCTTTTTCTTTCTTTCCTTGTTCCTTTTTTTTCTTATTAAAGAAAAAAAAATGAACTAATTTTATTTGAAGTAACCCAGATGTCTTCAAGATAGAACCTGTCTGCCAAAAGAGTTCTTTAGAAATTCTCTGATGAGTCAAAATTCCAAGATTCTTTCCCATGTTGGCTTGTGCAATTCCCTAATACTGCTTTGAGTTAGGTTAGAGTGATAAAGTGGCTCTCACTAAACTGTTCCTATAATCCTTTCAGTAGTCACTTGATTCTGTGAATCCAGAATTTCTCCAGAATCTTATCCCAAGAAGTCATTTTTCATTTTCCACTATGTCTGTGCAGATCCATAAACTAGACAATGAAGAAAATAATATTTGTATGAATGCTGATTGATCCAACTACTAATTGGTAATATCTGTGTGCAGTTTCCTTCAATATAATTTATATTATACTTAACTAGTCTCCTGTCTAAGATATCAGCCGTTATGCATTAGGACGATATTTGTTATACTTTGTTTAATTATCTTTTATAGATTATCAAAGCATTAAAAAAAATGAATGAAGTGTTTGCAGAGTGCACTCCATAGCTGAATGGATGTGTTTAATTTTCTCCTTGGTAAAATTTCCCAGATACCCTTCTCTGGAGTAGTCATTTAAATGATAGTGATCTTTGGATGATGCTGTTAAGATTAGATAAAAAGAGTATGACTCATAAACATGTCATTTAAACATGGGAACAAGTAACTAGAATCCACTCTCGCTAGCCAAAAACCTCTCATTTTTATGGTTTTTCCACCCCACATGAATGGCATACACCTCCAGCCTCTAAACTGGCAGGTTTCCTTAGAAAAATGACCCATTCTATGATGAAGAATACCTAAATCCCACAAGTAAAAGAAACAGCCTGTTATTACTCTTCCTGTTCAGCTCATGAAAAGCAGAAGTACGTGAGAACCAGACCCAACCTGTAATTTGGTAGCCAAACAACTGATCTGTGCTGTAACAGGAAAAATAAAAATACAGCTCCATTTTGGTATTCTTGGCTGGTCTACTCTGGAGGAGTGAAACCTTGATTCCCTCATTTCCAGAACAATGTTCTTGTCTGTCATTAGATTCCAAATAGAGAAGCTTGTGCACATGGGGAGTTCATGTTTGCTTCCATTCCAAGGACTGAGATTGAGAGTGTATAGTTTGGGTTTCTCTTTTACATCTATGGTCTTCCTCTACTGCACTTTCTTTCCTTCCTTCTTTTCTCTTTCTTTTATTTTCTAAATTAAAAAAGAATGAACTAATTTCATTTGAAGTAACCCAGATATCCTCAAGATAGGTTATGTCTGCACTTAGGAGAAAGAAAGTGCATTTTAGGGTTGAAATGTTTTAGGTCTTTTATTTTTTATTTTTTTCCTTTAAGCAAGTGATAAAAGTTAAACGGAAATATATTACAATTTTTAGGAGTTTATTTGTGCATATATGGATTTGAATTTGGCAGTGACAAACCAGAGGTGGTTAGGAGCACTCCACCCATGGGAGCAAAGGGATAGGTTTTTATACAGAGGGAGAAAAGCAAAGGAAGAAAATTACGTGACTGGCTATAGTTTAAGCAGTTGCCTTATTTAGGAAAGCTTATTTGGCTGTTTGTGATTGTTTGTAACTGTCATCTTTGTGGA
Source organism: Moschus berezovskii (assembly GCF_049115385.1). Classification (NCBI taxonomy): domain Eukaryota; kingdom Metazoa; phylum Chordata; class Mammalia; order Artiodactyla; family Moschidae; genus Moschus; species Moschus berezovskii. The sequence goes on from NC_142461.1 coordinate 86,413,064, forward strand.
TTTGAGTTCATGGGCTCTGGCTTAGATTTCATTTTGTTTTCATAGGCTGCCAAGGCATTAGAGACCTCAATTTGATGGCCTTTTGGTTTAATTACTTTAACACAAGGAATACAGTTACCTCACTATTGAAGTAATCAGAGTTCCTCACATCCTTAACTTGTGAGAGTGGTTAGTGAGAGAAAGGACAGCTCTTCCTAGTTCAGTCTATAATGCAATAAAGTGGAGACCGATGAGAGTTCTTGTTTTATCAATACCACTAATACATAATAAACACACACATAAATATATGTATACCAATATACACATATATGAATATATACATATGTGTATATAATTTAACTTGGAATATTCATTTTTTTTTGGCTTCTATAACAACAGCAACAAAAGTAATGAAGACAGTGTTTTCTATAACTGTTATTGAAGACAAGATTTTGTCACAGATAAGTGAGGAAAGGGGAATTTGACACTGTTGTAAGAGAAATAGCTTTTAATTGACAGAGTCCCCAAAGCACAAAGCATTCCATCAAGATGCTGGGAATCTGACGCTCAAAAGAGAGACTTGATCACTTATCTAGTAAGTGATCTGGAGTCAAACCAGAGATTTGATTCTTAGGCCAGTGAGTTCCTCTTTTTCCGGGTTGCCTTGTAACCCGAGCTATCTGGATCCCAAGTATTACTGGATTCTTATTTTCCTAGCTTTTTACTCCTACTGCCCTTTTCATTGAGTATTGTGTATACTAATAGAACCCTGACGTTCTAAAAAATATACAGGATTGTTTCCATCATTAAATAGCAAATAGCAACATCATTCTAGAAATTTGAGTGTACTATATGTTCATAAGACAATATTACGGCATAGATATAATATTTTCCTGGGAGATATTTAATTTAAATAATCTTTTTGGTGGATACCTTTGTTATGGGAAGAATGTCACTAATTTCAGCCAGTCTCTGTATGGAAAATATGTCAGTAGGTTAAGACAAAAACTAGCTTTGTCTATTCTTTTCCTGCTGCTGCTGCTAAGTCGCTTCAGTCGTGTCCGACTCCATGCGACCCCATAGACGACAGCCCACGAGGCTCTGCCATCCCTGGGATTCTCCAGGCAAGAACACTGGAGTGGGCTGCCATTTCCCTCTCCAACGCATGAAAGTGAAAAGTGAAATTGAAGTTGCTCAGTCGTGTCTGACTAGTAGCGACCCCATGGACTGCAGCCTACCAAGCTCCTCTGTCCATGGGATTTTCTAGGCAAGAGTACTGGAGTGGCTTGCCATTGCATTCTTTCCCTAGCCTTACCCTAATTTGGTGTTGTTGACATCTGTGTTAATGGCTAAGTTGCTGTTACTTTCCCATTCACCTCTGGGATAAGGAAAGGGGAGTATGAAGAAGTGAAAGACTTGTATTTCAGGACCATTGGAGAGGATTAATGACAGCACTGGAACTCAGCATGTGCTTTGAGCTGATGAGGTTGTGTGACAAGGAGGCCTGGAGAAAAAAGGTGTTTTTAGGGTATTGGAAGTCTTCTCAAGGCTGGAAAGTAGACTTCTTATCTCCTCAGCCCTAAGGTGATCTATACCCCCAACCCTGTGAGATGCCTGTATCCCTCAAGAAGTGGTTTAGGACTTGTAAAGGTGGGGGCTACTCAGGAATGACTATGGCCATGAGGGTCACAGGGAAAAGTACATGTGCCCAGCAGAGAAGTCTCCTAATGGTCTCCTATGATGAATGTAACAGCAATGTCCAGTATTCACTGGTGACCAGAGTGCCCTGCTCTAAATGATCCCAGAAAACATCATGACTAAATCACAGCTTCCTTCCAGAAAAACAGGAGGAAATTCCGAAAAGAATGTTTGATGAGTAAGAATTTTTTTTAAAGTTGAGGACCAAATTTCATTCACATGACGGAAAGTCTGACACACTCAGATGGGTTCTCTTCCCCTTTTTTGTCTATGTGCATACCCTTCCTCCAAACTTCGAGGTGAGAAAGATGAGTTGGAAAAAAAAAAAAAGAAACATGAAAGTTATTTCCTGGCATCTTACCCAGGAATGAGTGATGAATAGACCCTAGAAACAGCTTTAAAAGCCATTTTCTTTGCTCATGTGAGGTCATGAGGTTTCTCTGTGCAACTCTCTGGGCACTAGAATGAATGAAAATGGCCCAAAACACACTCAAGGTTTATCATTGATTTAAAGTGATTGATGGCTGGTCTTGTCTGATTGTGCTATATTGTCAAACCATCCATCATTCCAAACAAACCCTGTACTCCATAGTCCAATATACAGTTACTTGTGGCCAAAGGGTTGAGGATTTATTTATTTATTTTTCCCGGAGAGCTGTTGGTGGTGGGATGAGGGAAAAGAGGACATGTCACTTCCTATTACAAAACTACAAAGTAGTTGTCTGTTAGGAAGAAAGCACTCTGATGACACATGCTACATTTTTGTTAAGTTTATGTAGGAGTGTGTTCATTTCCATTGAGCAACCCACATTTCCTTCATTTCCCACACTTTCTTCAGGTTGTGTCTTCCCCAAGTTTTTTTCACAAGACTTAATATTTGTCCTACTTAGAAAACCAGCCTTTTCTGATTCCTAGCCAATCCTGCTTTGAGACAGGAAGTTCACTTTTTAAGACTACCTAAAATGATTGTAAAAATATTTCATCCATATTATCTAAAACATAGAAGATAAAAGTTATGAAGAAAGAAAGAAACATCAGACATGACTCCCTCTTATCCCACATCCTAGAGGATCTCTGTTCTTTTCTTCCAAGGTATTTTCTAGGTTTTGTGTCCTTTTCCCCCATGCAATGTTGTATCTTAAGTGTTTCAGCTAAGATCATTGCAAAACCTTCCCAGGCATGATTCTTGGGGCAGACAGGGAGTGTTGACCTCTCCTGACTCACTCTGCTGGGTTAACAGGACTGCGTAGGGCTAAGCCCACCTATTCTGAATCACCATCACTGATTATCTCACCCATGACATGGCATCTCCTTCTCACCTCTGGGCTTCAGAGTTGAGGCCAGAATCTAGTTTGCCATTCAAATCCTGCAGTGCTTCCAGTCTCATGAAATCTCAGGTCCAATCCTGCTAGAGGTGCCGTGGTTCCTAGAACTTGGTTTTTTCTTCAGTCCTTACTGAGGCTTCTATCTTTATATAGTAATGAGAAGCTGGCTTTGCTCTTGCCAGATATAACACCTCCCTTCATCTCTTTTCTGTACACCTATGCGTCGAGAACCTAGAGAAGAGGGTTGTTTTGCCTTGACACTGAGTACCACTAGCTTAGACCCCATCCCATCCCTCCTTGCTTCCTTGATGCTATATTATGACTGTCCCTTAGCAAGTTCCACTGTGTCGTGGTCGCTTGTCCTAAGAGTGCATTATACATATGTGTGACTGTATTCAATGGGAGTAATTCCTTTTCCTAGCTGTTAACCTCAGCCAGGCCTTCTACAATCCTTAGCTCCTAAGTCGAAAAGAAACAGATTTGCTGTGGCTTCAATAGCTGAAAGCTAGCTGGGGGAGGGAATTGCTCTGGGCTTCTCTTTCTCCTATTCTCTTCAACACTTCTCTAATGAGTTTCTTTGATACCTGAATTTTCCTTCTTTGGGAAGCTCCTTTAAAGTGACATTTAATCTGGGTTTTACATGAATTTTAAGATGCAAATCTACTGAGTTTCTTGTCTTGGCTCACTGCCTTAAACCAGTTGTTCTTGATTGGGCGTAATTTTGCCTAACTGGGGACATTAGCAATATCTGGAGATATTTTTGATTGTTCTAAGGGAGGAACGCTACCGGGATGTGGTAAGTAGCAGCCAGGGATGCTGTTAAACATCCTACGAAGGATAAGACTGCCCGCACAAGTAAGAATGAACTGGCCTAGAATGTGAATAGTGCCACATTGGAGAAAACCTACTTTTGGCGGTCCACATAAATTCTAATAAACATACAAAGCCACACCCAACTCTGGTGGAAGCCATGCTGAGCCTTCCTTTCTCTGTGATCTTGGAGAAACACTCAACAGCCATCCACCTGCCTAACTTGACTGTAGTGGTCAAATTATACCAGGCTCTAAGTTCTCTATGTTGAAAATAAACTGCCAAAGAATCCTGAACTCTGCACCAGTATAGAAAAGGCACCAAACTAGGTATTGTGGACCAGACACACTCTCCATACTCCAGCATTTGTAGGCCAACACGGAAAATAAAATGTGTCCACAGATGACGACATAAAATACATCAGTATATTCTAACATGAATCTCTCCAAATAATTAAGTATATGGAATATGGTTACTGCTAGTCTCTTCCTTCCCTTCTAATTCCAAGAAATATCTTCAATTCTAGATAGGCACTCTGACACAAAATATTCTGAATAAAGCTCAAATAACATTCAAAAATAATGTATAAAAAACACTTCAGTTCAATTCATTTGTTCAGTCGTGTCCAACTTCTGGTGACCTCATGGACTGCAGCACGCCAGGCCTCCCTGTCCGTCACCAAATCCTAGAGGTTACTCAAACTCATTTCCATTGAGTCAGTGAGGCCATCCAACCATCTCATCCTCTGTCGTCCCATTCTCCTCCCATCTTCAATCTTACCCAAATCAGGATCTTTTCAAATGAGTCAGGTGGCCAAAGTATGGGAGTTTCAGCTTCAGTATCCTTCCAGGGAATATTCAAGACTAATTTCCTTTAGGATGGACTGGTTGGATCACCTTGCAGTCCAAGGGCCTCTCAAGAGTCTTCTCCAACACCACAGTTCAAAAGCATCAGTTCTTCAGCGCTCAGCTTTCTTTATACTCCAACTGTCACATCCATGCATGACTACTGGAAAAACCATAGCTTTGATTAAATATAACTTTGTCAGTAAAGTAATGTCTCTGCTTTTTAATATGCTGTCTAGGTTTGTCATAACTTTTCTTCCAAGGAGCCAGAGTCTTTGGCTGCAGTCACCGTCTGCAGTGATTTTGGAGCCCCCCAAAATAAAATCTGTCACTGTTTTCATTGTTTCCCTATCTCTTTACCATTAAGTGATGGGAACGGATGCCATGATCTTAGTTTTCTGAATGTTGAGTTTTAAGCCAACGTTTTCACTCTCCTCTTTCACTTTCATCTATAGGCTCTTTAGTTCCTCTTCACTTTCTGCCATAAGGGTGGTGTCATCTGCATATCTGAAGTTATTGATATTTCTCCCGGCAATCTTGATTCCAGCTTGTGCTTCATCCGGCCCAGTGTTTCTCATGATGTACTCTGCATATAAGTTAAATAAACAGTGTGACAATATACAATCTTGACCTACCAATTCCCTATTTGGAATCAGTATGCTGTTCCATGTCCAGTTCTAACTGTTGTTTCTTGACCTGCACACAGATTTCCCAGGAGGCAGGTAGGTGGTTTGGTAGTCCTGTCTCTTTCAGAATTTTCCACAGTTTATTGTGATCCACACAGTCAAAGGCTTTGGCATAGTCAATGAAGCAGAAATAGATGTTTTTCTGGAACTCTCTTGCTTTTGTGATGATCCAGTGGATGTTGGCAATTTGATCTCTGGTTCCTCTGCCTTTTCTAAATCCAGCTTGAACATCTGAAATTTCACCATTCATGTACTGTTGAATCCTGACTTGGAGAATTTTGAGCATTACTTTGCTAGCATGTGAGACGAGTGCAATTGTGTGGTAGTTTGAGCATTCATTGGCATTGCCTTTTTTTGCAATTGGAATGAAAACTGACCTTTTCTAGTTCTCTGGCACGGCTGAGTTTTCCAAATTTGCTGGCATATTGAGTGCAGCACTTTCACAGCATCATCTTTTAGGATTGGAAATAGCTCAACTGAAATTCCATCACCTCCACTAGCTTTGTTCGTAGTTATGCTTCCTAAGGGTCACTTAACTTTGCATTCCAGGATGTCTGGCTCTAGGTGAGTGATCACGCCATAGTGTTTATCTGGGTCGTGAAGATCATTTTTGTATAGTTCTTCTGTGTATGCTTGCTACGTCTTCTTAATATCTTCTGATTGTGTTCAGTTCAGTTCAGTTCAGTCGCTCAGTCGTGTCCGACTCTCCGCGACCCCATGAATCACAGCACGCCAGGCCTCCCTGTCCATCACCAACTCCCGGAGTACACTCAAACTCATGTCCACAGAGTCGGTGATACCATCCAGCCATCTCATTCTCCGTCGTCCCCTTCTGCTCCCGCCCCCAACCTTTCCCAGCATCAGACTCTTTTCCAGTGAGTCAACTCGTCGCACGAGGTGGCCAAAGTATTGCAGTTTCAGCTTTAGCATCAGTCCCTCCAATGAACATCCAGGATTGATCTCCTTTAGAATGGACTGGTTGGATCTCCTTGCAGTCCAAGGGACTCTCAAGAGTCTTCTCCAACACCACAGTTCAAAAGCATCGATTCTTCGGCGATCAGCTTTCTTCACAGTCCAACTCTCACATCCAGACATGACCATGGGAAAAACCATTGCCTTGACTAGACGGACCTTGGTTGGCAAAGTAATGTCTCTGCTTTTTAATATACTATCAAGGTTGGTCATAACTTTAGGTCTATACAATTTCTGTCCTTTATTGAGCCCATCTTTGCATGAAATGTTCCATTGGTAACTCTAATTTTCTAGAAGAGATCTCTAGTCTTTCCCAGTCTATTTTTTTCCTCTATTTTATTTTTTGTATTGATCACTGAGGGAGGCTTTCTTATCCGTCCTTGCTATTCTTTGGAACTCTGCATTCAAGGGTATATCTTTCCTTTTATCCTTTGCCTTTTGCTTCTCTTCTTTCTCAGCTATTTGTGTGGCCTTCTCAGAAAATCATTTTGCCTTTTTGCATTTCTTTTTCTTGGGAATGGTCTTGATGACTGCCTCCTGTACAATGCCACAAATCTCCGTCCATAGTTCCTCAGGCACTCTATCAGATCTAATCCCTTGAATCTATTTTTCACTTCCATTATATAATTGTAAAGGATTCAGTTTAGGTCATGCCTGATTGGTCTAGTGGTTTTCCCTACTTTCTTCAATTTAAGTCTGAATTTGGCAATAAGGGGTTCATGATTTGACCCATGGTCACCTCCCAGTCTTTTTTTTGCTGACTGTATAGAGTTTTTCCATCTTTGGCTGCAAAGAATATAATCAATCTATTTTGGTTTTGACCATATGGTGATGTCCATGTGTAGAGTCTTCTCTTGTGTTGGAAGAGGGTGTTTGCTATGACCAGTAGGTTCTCTTGGCAAAACTTTATTAGCAATTGTCCTGCTTCATTCCATACTCCAAGGACAAAGTTGCCTATTACTGCAGGTATCTCTTGACTTCCTACTTTTGCATTTCAGTCCCATATAAGGAAAAGGACATCTTTTGGGGGTGTTATAGAAGGTCTTGCAGATCTTCATTGAACGGTTCAACTTCAGCTTCTTCAGTATTACTGATCAGGGCATAAACTTGGATTACCGGGATATTGAATGGTTTGCCTTGGAAACAAACAGAGATTATTTTGTCATTTTTGAGATTGTGTCCAAGTACTGCATTTCAGAGTCTTTTGTTGATTATGATAGCTACTCTGTTTCTTCTAAGGGATTCTTGCCCACAGTAGTAGATATACTGATCATCTGAGTTAAATTCACCCATTCCAGTGTATTTTATTTTCTGATTCCTAAAATGTTGATGTTGTCTCTTGCCATCTCCTGTTTGACCACTTCCAATTTGCCTTAATTCATGGACCTAACATTCCAGGTTCCTATGCAATATTGCTCTTTACATTATTGGACAAAGCTAGTGGAGGTGATGTAATTCCAGTTGAGCTATTTCAAATCCTGAAAGATGATGCTGTGAAAGTGCTGCACTCAATATGCCAGCAAATTTGGAAAACTCAGCAGTGGCCACAGGACTGGAAAAAGTCAGTCTTCATTCCAACCCCAAAGAAAGGCAATACCAAAGAATGCTCAAACTACCGCACAATTGCACTCATCTCACATGCTAGTAAAGACATGCTCAAAATTCTCCAAGCCAGGCTTCAGCAATATGTGAACCGTGAACCTCCAGATGTTCAAGCAGGTCTTAGAAAAGGCCGAGGCACAAATTGCCAACATCCGCTGGATCATGGAAAAAGCAAGAGAGTTCCAGAAAAACATCTATTTCTGCTTCATTGACTATGCCAAAGCCTTTGACTGTGTGGATCACAATAAACTGTGGAAAATTCTGAAAGAGATGGGAATACCAGACCACCTGACCTGTCTCTTGAGAAACCTGTATGCAGGTCAGGAAGCAGCAGTTAGAATTGGACATCGAACAATGGACTGGTTCCAAATAGAAAAAGGAGTACGTCAAAGTTGTATATTGTCACCCTGCTTATTTAACTTATATGCAGAGTACATCATGAGGAACGCTGGGCTAGAAGAAGTACAAGCTGGAATCAAGATTGCTGGGAGAAATATCAATAACCTGATATGCAGATGACACCACGCTTATGGCAGAAAGTGAAGAGGAACTAAAGAGCCTCTAGATGAAAGTGAAAGAGGAGAGTGAAAAGTTTGGCTTGAAGCTCAACATTCAGAAAACAAAGATCATGGCATCTGGTCCCATCACTTCATGGGAAATAGATGGGGAAACAGTGGAAACAGTGTCAGACTTTATTTTTTTGGACTCCAAAATCACTGCAGATGCTGATTGCAGCCATGACATTAAAAGACGCTTACTCCTTGGAAGGAAAGTTATGACCAACCTTGACAGTATATTAAAAAGCAGAGACATTACTTTGCCAACCAAGGTCCGTCTAGTCAAGGCTATGGCTTTTCCAGTGGTCATGTATGGATATGACAGTTGGACTGTGAAGAAAGCTGATCAACAAAGAATTGACACTTTTGAACTGTGGTGTTGGAGAAGACTCATGAGAGTTCCTTGGACTTCAAGGATATCCAACCAGTCCATTCTAAAGATCAGTCCTGGGTGTTCATTGGAAGGACTGATGCTAAAGCTGAAACTGCAATACTTTGGCCACCTCATGCGACGAGTTGGCTTACTGGTAAAGACTTTGATCCTGGGAGTGATTGGGGGGCAGGAGGAGAAGGGGATGACAGAGAATGAGATGTCTGGATGGCATCACCGACTCTATGGACATGAGTTTGAGTGAACTCCAGGAGTTGGTGATGGACAGGGAGGCCTGGCGTGCTGTGATTCATGGGGTCACAAAGAGTCGGACACGACTGAGTGACTGAACTGAACTGAACTGAACATTCCAGGTTCCTATGCAATATTGCTCTTTACATCATTGGACTTTACTTCTATCACCAGTCACATCCACAACTGGGTATTGTTTTTGCTTTGTCTCCATCTCTTCATTCTTTCTGGAGTCATTTCTCCACTCTTCTCCAGTAGCATATTGGGCATCTACCAACCTGTGGAGTTCATCATTCATTGTCCTATCTTTTCGCCTTTTCATACTATTCATGGGATTCTCAAGGCGACAATAATGAAATGGTTTGCCATTTCCTTTTCCAGTGGATCACATTTTGTCAGAACTCTCCACCATGACCCATCCATCTTGGGTGGCCCTACATGGCATGGCTCACACTTTCATTGAGTTAGACAAGGCTGTGGTCCATGTGATCAGATTGGTTAGTTTTCTGTGATTGTGGTTTTCAGTCTGTCTTCCCTCTGATGGAGAAGGATAAGAGGCTTAAGGAAGCTTCCTGATGGGAGAGACTGACTGTGGGGGAAATTGGGTCTTCTTCTGATGGGCACAGCCATGCTCAGTAAATCTTTTTTTTTTTTTTTTTGCTTGGCTAGAGGATTTATTTATTTATTTTTAATTTATTTATTTTAATTGGAGGCTAATTACTTTACATTATTGTATTGGTTTTGCCATACATTGACATGAATCTGCCCCGGGTGTACATGTGTTCCCCATCTTGAACCCCTCTTCCACCTTCATCCCCATCCCATCCCTCTGGTTCATCCCACTAGCCCCAAGCATCCTGTATCATGCATCGAACCTGGACTGGCGATTCATTTCACATACACATGTTTGCATATAACATACATGTTTCAATGCCATTCTCCCAAATCATCCCACCCTTGCCCTCTCTTTAATCCAATTTTCTACTTATGGGCAGGGCTGTATTCCCATCCTGTTATTTGCTACTGCTGCTGCTATGTCACCTCAGTTGTGTCCGACTCTGTGTGACCCCATGGATGGCATCCCACCAGGCTCCACCATCCCTGGGATTCTCCAGGCAAGAACACTGGAGTGGGTTGCCATTTCCTTCTCCAATGCATGAAAGTGAAAGTGAAGTCACTCAGTCATGTCCGACTCTTAGCGACCCCATTGACTGCAGCCTACCATGCTCCTCCATCCATTTGACTTGAGGCCAAACTATGGTGGAGGTAATGTAGATAATGCCGACTTCCTTCAAAAGGTCCTATGCATGCACTGCTATACTCAGTGCCCCCAACCCTGCAGCAGACCACCACTGGCCTAGGACTCTGCCAGAGAGTCCTGGACACTCATGGGCAAGTCTGCATCAGTCTCTTGTGGGGTCACTACTCCTTTCTCCTGGATCCTGGTGTGCAGAAGTTTGTGTTTGTGCCCTCGAAGAGTCTGTTTCTCCAGTCCTGCATAACTTCTGGTAGCTTTATGGTGGGGTTAGTGGTGACCTCCTCCAAAAGAGCTTATACAATACCACTAATCCAGTAATTTCATATGGAAGCCATGCTCCTTATGCTGCCAAAATTCTTATCTGTCAATGACCTTCACCTTGCCTAGTACTTCAAATGTTCTAATGAATGGGAAAATGAAACAGGTTGGTTCCTGTCTTGGTGCAATGTATTTTTATTCTGTTACCATTGTCCTCCTCATCACCCTTGGTTTTTCCTTTACTTGTATACTTCAGCTGAATCCAGAGAGGCTTATCTTAGTAAAATCTCAACTTTTCCCTCAAATTCTTTTCCCCTGATCCTTTCAATCTTACCTCTCTCGGTATTTACTAATTTTTCTTTATTATTTTTTGTCTCCTCAACATTTTACTATAAGAGTTTTCTAACATAAAGATAAGTTTAAAGGACTATAGAGTGAACAGCTGTGCAGTCACCACCGAGACTGTATAGTAATGCTTTGTTTTTATAACATAACTATTTATCCACCTATCCTCCTTGAGTTTTGATGCACTTCAAGGAATGTTCCAGTTATCAGTGTACTTTATCTTTAAACTCTTCAGCTTGCATAGCCTTACTAGAATTTATATCTAGTATATCTTTTCACACATATTTTGGTAAAATTTATATGCAGTGAAATGCAGACACCTTTGATGAGTTTTGACAAATGCATACACCTGTGTCACCCAAACCAGAAAGACTTTTTTTTTTTCTTTAAACAACAAAGCTCATCTCATTATTCATTTAGTTTGACCTCAGTTCCATGTTTGAGTAAATTCAGCACAACATAATCTGCTGTAATGATTCACATATCTGGAACTATCTGAGGAATTGTTTTATAAACATAGATTCCTGTCTTTAGACCATGATTCAAGAAGCCCAAGATAGGGCCTAGAAATCTATGAGTCTTAAAGTCTCTCTAGGTTAATTATGATAATTAGTTCAGTTTGAAACTTCTCTGCTAAGGTACTATGCCCCAAACTTGTGTGATAACACTCATCCAGGGTGTGCTTGTTAAATGTACAGATCACTATGCCTCCCCCTTGAAAATTTTGACTCAGTAGGTGCAGTTAGGACTCAGAATTTGTATTGTCCTTTGCTTTGTTGTTTTCTTACTAACTATTCATTCACTTTCTCATTTATTAAACACATATGTTCTGAGTGCCTATTATGTGTCAGGCATCTGGACAGTTATGAACTTTGGGCAAGTGTGGAAATCACTCTATAAAACATCAAAATGATGTCATGGTCAGAGATAAAATATGACTTGGAAGTATTGAGTGGTAACTTTAATCACCACCACCCTTGTAGCCCTTCCTTTCCCTCCTGCAAATGCTGCTGCAGTCAAATGAATGATGTAGAAAGTGCGTCTAAGTGAAGTCTTATCCTGAATTGTCTATAACTCAGCCCCTAGCCAGGAGACTGAGTTAGAAGAAAGACATTCTATTGTCAGGTTACAGAAGCATAATCCTGGAACTTCTTGGCCACACCTATAGCTTCAATATCTACCAAATTTTTGAAGGGTCTTGGGTCCAAAATAAATTCATGAGCTGTACAATCTTCTTAAATGTTGGAAAAAAGCCTGTAGTATTTTTCTAATTACTTGGCCATGCCATTGGTATTTAATACAGCAGTTTCATATCTATTTAAGGCCCTTGCCTCCCATCATCTTAATGTAAACCTGTGAAATGGGCAGGATGGAACTAGGGCCCCAAAGAACTGAACTGATGGTACCTACAGGCCAGGCACTATGATTCAGGTTAATTGAAATGGTAGGTAATTGTGCAGAAAAGTAGCAAGATACTTCTTACTTGATTGGCTCCATGTCAGGGCTGCTCCTCTGTGGGGAATGCAAAAGGCTGTGCCCAGCCTCCCAGCACCTCTATGTGTTTACCAACTCAGACACTCAGGTATTGTCCCCACTTTAAGCAGAATGATGGGAATTATAAGGTGGCTATCTCCAAACTACTATGGAGGTACAGATGGGGATATGATACAATTATCTGAGACTGAAAGCACTTATGGTGGAAGTGATATTGGCTAGAAGAATGATCTTGCAGAACAGACAGGCATGGGCAAAGGCAGCCTTGCAGGGAAGTATATGACATGTTTAGAAATGAAAAGTTATATGTTTTGATTGGAGTGTAGGGGGTGTGAGAAGGATCAATGAGTAGAGAGGCTGGAAATGTAGATTTGGGCCAGATTATAGTAGGCTTTGAATTTTAAGACTAAGGGTTTAGACTTTATTTTATGGGCAATAAGGACCCATTGAGTTGAGTGTTATAATCAAAGCTGCACTATAGCTAAATTACTTTGGCAGCAGCTTGAAGGATAAGAGGCAATATGGACTTAAGACTCAGAAGAAGACTAAAGCTGCATGTGAGACATGCCATGTAACAGCTGAGTGAACTAGAGTAGGTCACCCAACTTCTCTTCACCAGTTTCCTCATCCCTGCAGGGGCTCTGACATGGGTTTGAGATAATGGCTTAAAATACCAGTACCAAATCTGACAAATATAGACAACCAGTAAGTGCCCACTGAAAAGGAGGTGTCATTGAAGAAGGTTTCCTTATAGTTTGACTGAAAAACATAAGAAAAAGGAGAGGGAATGGATAAAAAGAAAGGAATATGAGATAATATAAAAGAATCTCTAGATCTTTTAAGAATGTGGAAAAGAATAAAAGATGATTGATATATTGACAGCTGGTAACAGCAAGGATGATGCCATGTCAGAAGTCAGAGAAATAAAGGAAGGTATTTAATAATTCCAGTAAGAATCACAAATGACATAGAATTTAGTTCCTCAAATAGTTATTTCTGGAAATAATATCAATTGTAATAGTCGCTAAGGAATAAATAACAATTGTCACATAACTCTCCATGGCAAGTATTATATTAGATATCATATATTATTCCTATTTTAAAAATTAAAAAACTGAGATACAGAGAGACTAAGTAAATTGCCTGAGGTTCTACAACTATTAAGTATCTGAACCAAGCATTAATCATAGGCACTCTAACTCCAGAATTAGGGAGTATCTCTATGTTATATCAAAGGGTAAGCTCTGTGTTATACCCAAGGGAATTAACATCCTAGGATAATTTCTAGACAACTCAGCTTTGGTGAAGGACTGGTCAGACCTGGCTGGTCTGTTGTGGAGAAATATGAAGATATAGTGTGCCACTGACTTCCTGTTCAAACACACACAAATTTTAGTCAGCAAATTGAGATGCTTATTTTCATTTTATTTAAATCAGTTAAAATCCAACGAAGTCCCTTATTCAACTATGGGTTTTCAGTTCAGTTCAGTTCAGTCACTCAGTTGTGTCTGACTCTTTGCGACCCCATGAATCACAGCACACCAGGCCTCCCTGCCCATCACCAACTCCCGGAGTTCACTCAAACTCATGTCCATCGAGTCGGTGATGCCATCCAGCCATCTCTATGGGTTTTAGGTAAAACCAAACTTTGTGGGGCCTTGTCCAACCATTAGTCATTATATTACATGTTCCTGAGGCTATGTACAATGTATCCTGTTGTACACAGTTGTGTCCAACTCTTTGTGATCCCATGGATCGTGGCCTGCCAGGCTCCTCTGTCCATGGGGATTCTCCAGGCAAGAATACTGGAGGGGCTGCCATGCCCTCCCCCTCGGGATCCTCCCAACCCAGGGATCGAACTCAGGCCTATCACATTGCAGGCAGATTCTTTACTGTCTGAGCCACCAGGGAAGCCCGTATACTGTTGAAGTTCCATGTATACCAGCCTACATAAGCACCCTCAAGTCTAGTGTGTCTGCAGCTCCCAAGATCCTTAAAGACAGGGAAAGCTGGAGAGATTCTGGGAGTTCAGACCTCATGTCCAGTGTCTTTACTTACATCATATCTTTTCTGTAACATTTTGGCCCCTCCATGGGACTACGCTACAGTGCCTGGTACTCCTAATCTCTCCCTGGTTGAGGAAAGTATCTTCTCTTCCTTACTTGCTGCTTCATTTGGAAAAATTCTCCTCCTTAGCTTCCCACATAAAGAAACCCACATAAAGGAAAAGAAAAGATACTTTTTCAATGAGTTTGGGTTTTACAAGTAAAGCAAAAATGCCTCCACTTTCAGTTCAGTTCAGTTCAGTCGCTCAGTTGTGTCCGACTCTTTGCGACCCCATGAATCACAGCACGCCAGGCCTCCCTGTCCATCACCAACTCCCGGAGTTCACTCAAACTCATGTCCATCGAGTTGGTGATGCCACCCAGCCATCTCACTCTCTGTCGTCCCCTTCTCCTCCCACCCCCAATCTTTCCCAGCATCAGACTCTTTTCCAGTGAGTCAACTCTTCGCATGAGGTGGCCTCCACTTTAGATCTGTAAAAATACATTTTTTGTCATACAGGGGCAAAATATAATAAGTAAAGGGATTGAATCAGTAATTTAAAGCTTTCCTACAAAGAAAACCCCAAACCCAGATGGCTTCATTGGTAAATTATACAAATGTTTAATAAGAATTAGTATCAATCTTCATGAACTCTTCAATAAATTAGTATAGAAAGGAAGATTTCCCAGTTTATTCTGAGGCCTGTATTACTCTGACACCAAAGCAGACAAAGACATCACAAGTAAACTACAGACTAATTGAGATGAAAAACTCATCAACAAAATACTAGTAAGCCATATTCAATAACATATAAAAAGGATTATATACCAGGAATATGTGGGGTTTGTATCAGGAATACAAAGTTGGCTTAATATCTAAAAATCAATAATGGAATATACAATGCCAATAGAACACAGGGCAAAACTATATGATCATCTCAACAAATGCAGAAAAAAGTATT
Organism: Moschus berezovskii; assembly: GCF_049115385.1. Taxonomy (NCBI): domain Eukaryota; kingdom Metazoa; phylum Chordata; class Mammalia; order Artiodactyla; family Moschidae; genus Moschus; species Moschus berezovskii. The sequence goes on from NC_142461.1 coordinate 86,428,522, forward strand.
TGACAAAAAATTCAACACTTTATCTTGATAAAAGCACTTAATAAAGTGGAATCCAAAGGATCTTTTCTAACTTGATAGTGGACATTGATGAAAAATCCATCACTATCTCCATACATAATGGTGAAAGACTAAATGCTTTCTCCATAAAATCAAGAACAAGACAAAGATGTTACTCTTGCCACTTACATTTAGTTTTTTACTGAAAGTTCTAGCAAGGGTAATTAAGCAATAAAAATAAATGCACCCTGATTGGAAAAGAAAAAATATAAAATTATCTGTATTTGCAGAAGCAATGATCTTCAATATAGAAAGTCCTAAAGAATACACTAACATATTCAGACCAAAAAGTCAGACACAACTGAAAATGCACACATAAATAAATGAGACAAACTAGGGTTCAGTGTACAAGATCAAAATACAAAATTCTACTGTATTTTTATATACTATTAATAAAAAATCTGAAACAAAAGTAAGGGAAAACTTCCATGAAAAATACTTAGAAATAAAGTTAGCAAATGCAGTACAAAATGTATACTATTAAAACTGAATACATTTATTAAAAGAATTTAAGAATAGTTTGGGCTTCCATGGTGGCTCAGATGGTAAAGAATCTGCCTGCAATTTGGGAGACCTTGGTTGGGAAGATCCCCTGGAGGAGGGGGTGGCAACCCACTCCAGTATTCTTGCTTGGAGAATTCCATGAACAGAGGAGCCTGGCAGGCTATAGTCCATGCGGTTACAAAGAGTCAGACAAGCACACAGCACACACAAGAATGGTTTATGTAAGTGGGAAAACATCTGACATTCATGGATAAGAAAATTTCATATTGTAAAGATGGTAATACTCCCAAAATTGATCTACAGATTCAATACAATCTTTATCAAAATCCCAATTGTTTTTTAACAAACTGGTCCTAAAATTCATTCAAGGGACCTAGAATAGTCAAATCAATCTTGAAAAAGAAGAACAAAGTTGAAAAATCCACACATCTTATTTTAAAGCTTACTACAAAGCTACATTAAAATAAACAGTTTGTAGTGGCATAAGGACAAACATATAGATAAATGGAATAGAACTGAAATCCCATATATTATTCTGACAGGAAAAGGTGGTGGTGGGGGACATGAAGCAAAACCTAAATTTCTATCTTGAAAGAAATAATTCTATATATTATCTGTCATGCCATGATTTTTTTTTTCATGATTCTCTATGGAATCATTTAGAATGTGTATAATCAATGAGAATAAATATTTTCCATTTGGCAACTGAATAATTTTGTTGCTGCAAATAAAATTATCAGTATTTCTATTCTTTCACGACATTATTCCCTACCCACCTCATTCACCCCTGGCCCCATGGTCAGTCACCTGGTGAACCCTCTGGAATGGACAAGCATTGGCTGATTTAAATACACACTGAGGTATAAACTATTTATATCCCAAATTTGCCTGAAGCTCAGAAGTCCTTGGAGGTTTAGTGAGCCAGAGTATCAAATTCTGCAGCCTCTGAAGTCTGCAGACAGACCCAGGCGAATCACCATGATATCTGGGATTAGAATTTAGAGCATTTCAGGTGATTCGGTAAGAGAAATTACCTAAACTCCATTAAAGTTACTATGAAGTAGCAAGTGTTATAAAAATTGTGTCTTGAACCAGAACCAGAGGTTAATATTTTAGGAGAGTTGGGAGGATTTTAGAAAGAAGTGAGGGACATTCTAAGGTATCGACTTTGAGAAAGTATTAATAAAGGAAAAATGTTCTTTTTAAGCAATTAAAAGTAGGAAAATGAGGTGGATTTCTCTTGTTTCAGAAGGGGCAGTGAGGGGACAAAACAAAACCAATAATTAATCTTACAATATATGAGACTGAAGGAAATTAAAGTAAAATGAATACGAGTGACTTGAGTTTGTTTTGGAATAGAGACCCTATTTAATAATGAGGCAACTGCCCAGACTGAAGTGAAATGTTTTGGGAGGGATGAAGAAAAGTTTATAAAGGCCAAATTTATTGAGCTCTTAAAATATGATCATGTTGGAGTGATTTTCAGAAGTTGTGATTATTAAAACTACTTACTATTTCTCTTCATTTTTACCCTGCCAAATACTAGCAGTTAAAGAGCACACAAGTTAAAGCTATTGTAACAGAGTTGATAGAATCCATAAAACTTCATTTAATGTCCCCCAAAACACACTGAATCTACAAAAATCAATTCTGCCTACCTCTCAAACATTACTTTCATCATGAAGTGTCTGTAAACAGTGTCTGTAGACTCTATATATAATAGAGTTCTAATGAAAAGAAAAACTGTTAAGTTGCAATTGTTCTGAAGATACTGTGATATTCATCTCCAATAAGAAAATATTTCCCATCAGTGCCCCTCCTTCCACCCAGTATTCTAGCAAATACAGATGATAATGTGCTACATGGCTAGAAAATCATAATCTAAATACCTAAACATAATTCTCAAAAAAAAAAAAACAAACCCAAACCAGAAATGTTTCTTCCTCTAAATTAAAAATAAAGCAGATGAACTTAAAGGGAATATACAAACTTGGTGGTAAGAGTTGGGGAAAGAAAGATGGAAAGTCAGGACAGAGGCACAGTACTGCTGTAAATACACTGATGGACTAACAATTAAAAAATTAAATGGCAGTATATTTAGTGCAATTGCCTGCACACTTTTACAGGAGAAGGTTAATCTAAAATAACACCAGTCATGAAACACTGTCACACTCAATAGCAGGGACATACAGTGGTCCTTGGCTACCTAAGAGGAGAAATTGGTAAATCACTTTCTCTAATTCATGTACTTTCCAGAAAGGCCAGCTCTTTGGTGTCTTTGGCTGGCCTGCATTAGGAAGGCTTCCCCTCCTGTGGAAGGTTTTGTTAACCTAGCTAGCAGCAGGTCCTGATTGGTCATGGGAGAATCTGGGCTAAATGGTATACATTTCCGATGATGTAAAAGTAAATTAGAGAACAGGGCAAGTTATTACACCAGAGAACGTGGGGCAATGGGGAATAATAAAAATCAGGCTACTCTAATTTCCTTTGAACAACTAAATATATACAGGTCATTATTTCCTGTAATCCGCAGGCCTCCCAGTGCAAGTCCTGGCCCTGCCTTAAAGCCTCCGAGACAAAAAAAAACAAAACGCAGCATGTAGAGAATGAAAAAGGCTGTAATGCTATTTAAAGAATGGATTAAGTACAGTTTTCAGACGCTGGATTTCTTCTCCTATTGGAATGTTAGATTAGACAACTGAGGAGGAAAACTCACCTTACTTGAAAAATTCAGATGTTTCCCTAGTTATTTCCATTTATGTTCCCTGAGGTCTGTTCCCGTACATCAGTGATGTGACTGAGCCACATTTAAACTTTTCTTTGCCAAGGCTCGATCATAAAGGGGATCACAGTTTATTCTTGATTGGGGTTTAGGCTATACTTGACATTATTTCTCTGGAGACTAAGTTCTTAATTTCAAGTCTATGCCAAAATTGGTCTATTTTCTCAGGACACACACCATGCCACTTTTATAAGAATGAGGGAGTCTCTTTCTCAGTCTTAGGTAGGTCTACACATTCCTGCCAATATAGGAGGCCTCCAAGGCAACCAGAAGAGGCAACTATAGGCTCCTGGCCTCCTGTGTATTGGTAAGAGAATGACTGAGAAAGATGAAGCCTTTACCAGTGCTTTCGTTTGTAGGAACCCTTTATATCCAAACTGCCTGTGAGGTTTATTAAGTATGTTGATTTGGGGGCATCTAATCAAACCTGCTGGAGAAGGCAATGGCAAGCTACTCCAGTACTCTTGCCTAGAAAATCCCATGGATGGAGGAGCCTGGTAGGCTGCAGTCCGTGGGGTCGCTAAGGGTCAGACACGACTGAGCGACTTCACTTTCACTTTCACACATTGGAGAAGGAAATGGCAGCCCGCTCCTGTGTTCTTGCCTGGAGAATCCCAGGGACGGGGGAGCCTGGTGGGCTTCTGTCTATGGGGTCACACAGAGCTGGACACGACTGAAGTGACTTAGCAGCAGCAGCAGCAATCAAACCTGCTGAGGGGGTGGAAGCTAGGAACCGCTTAAAGTAAGGACCCCAGGTGGTTCTTAAATACTAAAGTTTGAAACCCACTCACTGACAGTGATTCTTTACATTTTCACAAAACTTATACAAGGGAACTGCTATGAACCTTCTCTATCATAGCAGTATCTGGAGACAGCTACAACCAAATTCATCGTGGCTATGCCAAGTTTTTACACTATAGTATTGTGGAGAATAGCACTTTTTCTCCATGCTACTAAATTCTTGTTTCTACTAAGTCAGCTTCTAATAGAGTCTTACTGCATTTTCACATGTCCTTATTGTTCTTACCCACTGAACAAAGAATAATCCATGAAGTTTCCTAATGTGGAGATTCTTGGCTCCCAGGCAACTAGACTAGGACAGAGGGGATACTGAATGATGGTAGGGAGTTCTCACTCTGGCCTGCAGACACCAAAGCTTCGCCTGGTCCCAGTTAGTCTATTTAGAAAGATTGGAGAATATTTGGTGATAGCTAAGGTTGAGTTGAGAACCTAGGAAGCTAGCAGTGTTAATCCCGGAGTTCAGCTTAAATGAATGGGGCAATAAATAAAAAAGACAAATGGAGTAGCCTGGCCAAGAAAAGAAAAGATCCAGTCATCTAATGTCCAGTAGTCCTTTATGCAAGGTTTTGCTTTCTGTCATGTTAGTTACCCAGTTTGAAAATATTAAATGGGAAATTTCAGAAACAACCCACTTGTAGGTTTTAAACTGTATGATTTTCTGAGTAGCATGATGAAATCCTCAGCCCTCCTGTTCTGTCCACTCAAGAGGTGAATCATCTCTTTTTCTAACAAATTCTGCATTAATCACTTAGTAGACGTCTCCGTTATCAGGTTGACCTCTGTGAAATCACAGGGATTGTGTTCAAGTCACAATTATTTTACTTAATATTGGTCTCAGAGTGCAAAGTCATGGTGCTGGCAACAAGGATATGCCAATGAGAAGCCTTAAAATGTTTCCTTTAAGTGAAAATGTAAAAGTTCTTGACGTAACAAAGAAAGAAAAAGAATGATATGCTGATGTTGCTAAGATCTGTGGAATGAACAGGTTTTCTATTAATGAACTTATGAGGAGGGAAAAATAAATTTGTACTAGTGTTACTGTTGCACCTCAAACTGAAAAAGCTATGGCCATACAGTGAGTTAGTTGCTTAGTTAAAATGGAAAAGGCATTAAATGTGTACAATAATATATTTTGAGAGACATCACATTCACATAACTTTTATTACAGTATGTTTTAATGAATTGGTTTATTATTAGTTATGGTTAATCTCTTACTGGGTCTAACTCATAAATTAACTTTATCATAAGGTTGTATATATAGGAAAAAACATAGTATAAATAAGATTTGGTGCTATCCGTGAACTTGTGACATTTAAGAGTTGCAGGCTTGATCCCTGGGTCAGGAAGATTCCCTGGAGAAGGGCATGGCTACCCACTCCAGTATTTCTGCCTGGAAAATTCCCTGGAGAAAGAAGTCTGGTGGGCTACAGTCCACGGCATCACAGAGTTGGACTTGACTGAAGTGACTTAGTATGCACAGAATGCATGTGGTTTCAGAAATCCAATGGGGGCGTTGGAATACAAAGGAGCGCTACTGTATGTCTAAACGTGAATTTCTCTACTATCAAGCATTTAGATAAATACATAATGTGTCTCATTCTACCTGGAATAATTCTGACTTAGGCCTCTTGTCCCAGTTCAATCATCAGTTGTTCCATTTTTACTCTCAAAGGTGTTCAGTTTGCAAAAAAATTGTATGTATGTGCGGCAATATCTAATCCTCCCGTTACTGGTCTCAAAAGGAGGACATATATTCACATTCTTAAAAGATTGCCATCCCTTTAGAGTTTTAGCTTTTAGCATTACATAGCCTCAGAGCAAGTTTTAGTGGGGTAAGAGAAATCATGGGTCCATTGTTACTAGATGTTGAGTGAAGGGTAGCATCTAAGAGAATGTTGTTAAAGAAGAAGATTGAGCATAAGTTAGTGTCTGATTCTACTGAAAACTCCATTACTTCTGAGCGTTATTATTTTTTTTTCCTAAAAATGTCTTCATAATTCAGAGCACATAAAATGGAATTCTCCAGGCAAGAATACTGGAGTGAGTTGCCATTCCCTTCTCCAAGGAATCTTCCCAACCCAGGGTTCAAAACCGTGTCTCCCACACTGCAGATTCTTTACCATCTGAGCCATGTGGCTCAGATAAAATTTAGAAATTTTCTTTTTATCAAACCATTAAATATACTTATTTTTCTAACTTTTCTTGATTATTAATAATACTGAATATTAAATTTTTAAAATCTCACTTTTACTCCGATTTATCTAGTATTAATATTTCTAGTAACATTTTCCAACTTTTCTCTCCTCACAATCTTTGGTAATAGCCTAAATATTATTAAAGACATAGTAGAGGAAAAAAAAAATGTCCTTTCCAGAAGATGAAATTATTCTAAAAATCACAGAAAATTGGACATTATTGTTTGAAGAAAGATATGGGTTCTATTAGATGTAAGAGGCATAGAAATTAGGTAAAATAGAGGGCTAATATTTAGTATTTTGAAATCAGGTGGTGGTGGTGGGGAGAACAGAACTCGTCGAATTGAGTTCTGCTGTCACTACCAGAAAGTGTCTCTGAGAAAATAGACATATACACCCCCACCAAATAGAAAAGTGAGAGCAGGATATTTTTCCCTCTCTTAATTTGCCATTTGTTTCTAAAAAAATAATCCACCCCCACATAGATCAGTTGGAATTCATTTTGTCTACATCCTGGACAGCACGTAGGGAGACAAAAAAAAAAAAACGCCTGGGATCTGAAAGAGGAATGTGGTAGGGCATGGGAATTGCGATGTCGTGGTGGTCACCAGAGCATATTTTGGCTTGTGTTAAAACAAGCAAGCACCGTTGGGCCTTTGGAATAGAAGCAAATTAGTCCCGCTATCAGGCTACCTATCAGGAGCTGGCTGCCTGAGAAAAATTGTGTGGGTCTGGAGCTGCAGCCCAAGGCGCTGGCAGGCCCTCTGTCAGCCCTGCCTGCCTCTGACTTGCAGTACTATTCAGCGACCTCTGCCCTTATCCGGTGTACTGATACAGTTCATTTCAATAATTAAACAGTTCGGGGATGGCCAGACTTTTATGTTGTCAAGAGAAAATCAGGGCAGTGGCTTTTTCTTAATACTGAAATCAGGAGTGTTTGGGTTTAATTATATTAGCTAGGGCCTGTTCATTAATTTTCCCAATCATAGGAAGACATGTTCGCAGAAAGATTGGCAATGGGTTAAAGTGGTTATTAAGGCAGGGCATTTCAAAGGAGAGGGATCCGAACTCTGACAAAATCAGATGTCTGAAATTTCAATCAAGCTCCCTGGGTTCTGATGGCAGCTTTACTCCTTGAAATAAGACAGCTTCTCTCCCATCTGGAATCTCAAGTCTCTCGGTGCACTGGACTCAGTCATTGGATGCCAGCCCCAAATATGCTGAGTTCTCAACGCCAGAAGTATAAATGGCTCCATTCAAACTCCAAGTCATTGGTTCACGGTACCACTTTGGAAAAGTCTCTTACATCCTCACTTACTATTACTCACTGAAGCTTTCCCACATCCCCATGTCAAGAAAGAAAAAAAAAAAAAAAGGCAATATAATGTGCTTAGTGAAACCAGCAAATTTACCATTTTTGCTACTTTAGCAGAAGTGTTAATACTTCAACATTTTGTTGGGGATGTCTTGGAAATTTTGCTTATTTTTTTCTCTCTGGAGAGTTTAATGTGTACCTTTATGTCCCCTTTCATTATTGGCCTGGCCTCCTTCCCAGCGCTTCCCTGCTGACTCCAGACCTATCTTGGTTATTTTGCAGCGGTAGCTGGCTCCTGGTCATTCAGACATGTTTGTGGCTTATAAGTGTATCAAATTAGATGCTACAGTCTCCTAGGTCTCCTCCCTATGCTCTGAGAAAATTTGTGTTGCTCACAAATCTTCACTTGCCTCCCTATATTTTTTTCTTTCATCATCTATTTCCTTTGTGAGCTTGAGAAATGCCCCAGCTTGCCTCTACTCACAATGAAAATGGACAAATTATAATAATTCAAAGGTGTCTTACTAACCTTTTTTAATCCTTGAGGATACAGTTCATCAATGAATAGCTTTGGTGTTAAAGCTTGCAGCCAGTTGCGTTGATTATACGGAGGCTTTAGAGAATGAAGTGATGGCTATAATAACCCTATGTTTCTTTTGTGACTAGCTGAAAATTCCTATAGCTATGACCATTAGGATCTGTGCAGTATTTCTCATATTTAGTTCTGCAGGGTTTTAGTTTGGCTCTAACTCCTATAGACTATTGAGATCTATGCAACAGAGTGTTAAGAATATGGATTTTGGAGCTAGATAACCTAGGCTCAAATCCTAATCTTGTTTCTTTTTATCTGTAAGACTCTGGGCAAGTTACTTAAGGTCTATCACCATTTTCTCATCTGTGAAGTGGCCTTTATAATAGCATCTATTTTAGATCATTGTTGAAATTATTAAATAGTACACTTATAGAACTGAGTCTGTCACAAGGTAATGCAATTCAGTTCTTAGCACCACCAGCCTAAATCTATTAGAGCATCTAAGATTCTGACTTGTAAATTTTATTCATATGCCTTTGTTCCTTTGTGAACTCTAAGAATAAAGACGAGTTCTGTTCATGGTTGTGTCCTTAGTGTAGTAACACAGTGCCTTGTGCAAAGTTACTTAATACTGTCAAATGGATGGACAGATGAAAATATGGACATCTAGCATTGGGGTTGGTCCTAAGCCATCATTTTAAGGTCATGAGGGGTGTCTCTAATGATATCTTATTTCTATCATTTTCTTTATCTCTTCAGATTGTGCTTCCTTTCCGAGGTTGGACATACTCCAAGCCTTGTTTCTCCTCCACTCTCCTATCACAGTTTTCCTCCCTTTAGTCTTTTTAAGTGACTGATTATCTAGTTTGATCAGTAAGTGAAAGGAGCTTTATGTGCCATGACTTAAGATAGCTTGTATATTTTATCAGATAATTTTTTTTTCTCACTGCTTCATTCCAAGGAAGTGACTAATATGGGAATTTCAATAAAGCTGTTAGAAAAAGTGTTTTTGTAGGACGTTTTTGGACTTTTAAAAATCATACCCTATAAATATCTGCCTTCTTTACCTGGGGCTAATGCTGACACTGAACCGTGCTTTGTTCCAATATAGAAACGGCTAATAAATTCATATTGGATGAAAAAGTAGGGGGTGGATATTGAAAGACTGAGAGGCCACCAAGAAGCCCCTGTGGCATAAGCTGAATTATAGTTTAGCAAGAGGTTTAACACGTGTAGTTTAGCTTCCCTCCCAAACCCCAAGGGAAGTGAAGCTGGAGTGTCAACATGAAATATTCAAGGCTCATATTTTCCAGGTGTACACAAGCCAAATCTTGCAACGATATTGGCGATGTCTCAGGGTTGCAAAATAATGGAGATATTTTCAATTGAATGATTCTCTGACTTTTTTAAGAATATCTTTTATTTCTACTTGTTCTTTCAAACTTAATATTTCAACACTGGTGAAAGGTCAAAGTGGAACTCAGACAAGTGTCACACATGTTGCTGTGGCAACAAGTATAAAAGCTAAATATATAATGCATGAAACAAGAATTGAAAAAAATTTTGAAATTTAATATTTACACTATTGAGGCATTTATTAGCCAGGTTGGGAATATGTCATTATCAGTTTTCCAAATGCCTGAATAATGGTTACAAAAATGTTGAGAACACTGTTGGGAGGGGCCTCAAACTACAAGGGGAAGGACAAACTGCTGGTATCACCTTTTCATTATAAGCAATACCCACTCTGTGGATGCCCTGAAAAGAAGTTTGTAAAAGAAGATGCAGAGGGGAAAAGGGCAGGGTATCTGGAGTTCACTCATGGTGAAAGGGGACCAGTATTGAGGTGAAAAAGGAGCAGTCAAAGAGGAGAGGGGAAGGCTGGCGAATTTAATCCTACAGACACAAGGGAGAGAAATAATGATCACTGAAAAGTATTACCTGCAGAAAGATCAAACAGTGTGGAAAATGAGGAACAGAGAGAAGATATATTTATTATTTGCCTAATATATTCTTAGCAGAGTTGACCATGTTCTATCACACAATTAATCCTCTAATGTAGATACTTTTGGTCCCCAATTCATAAAATAATAAAGTTGCGACTCATTGAAGTAAAGTCACATGATTCACGTCAGTGCTAAATAAAGTCTTAGATTCTAAGACTCCAATGCACATTGTCTGGCCACATCTAAATATTTTTTTTTTTTTGTAGTTTGTTCACTTTTCCCTGGACTTTCTGCCTCAAGGAGGGCCTATAATTTGTTCTTTAACTTCCTAGGTAAAGGTGGAAACTCTAGAGTGTGTAGTATGATATGGTGAAGAGAAAGCTTATGGGAGTGATGGATCCCTTGGTTCTAGTACAAGTCTTGTTGCTAGCTAGCTATGTCCTTTTAACCAGTAGTTTAGGTTTCTTTCTTCCTCATCTGTGACATGGGGGGCTAGGGACTCAGTGTTGTCTTAAGGTAGCTTCTGGTTTCAATAATCTGTGGTTCAATTAAGTTAAATGGAAGTGAACATAACTAGACAAGGGCTGGGCTTCTAAAAATAAACATTAGGGTACTCCTTAGCAAGTCAATGTTGTTAAGGTCATTTTAAAAATACTTCAAATTTAAATTCCATTTCGAATAGCATGTTAGTAGATGCAAAATAAATTACATGAGAATACTGAACAAATATGAAATTCAAAAGACAGATATTTCAAAACTTTTTTGGAAAGCATTTGAAGGGAAGAAAGAAGGGAAGTCGGTAGGAGAAAGGTTGATTCAAATATTTCCCCCCTTTGGGGAAACAGCTGCACTACCAATGTTCTCTCCTCATACCAGAATCGTGTACTTATTTCAGAGTATGGAATCACTTGTAGAATTTTTTCCCTATGTTTAATAATTTAAGCGAGTAGATTATAACCCTCACTAGGTCATCCCATATTCTTTGTTTATTTTATAATTTTCTCTAAGTGCCTTAAATATTGATGATTAATCTATCTTTCTAATCCATTCAGAGACAACTAAACTAAATTAATACAAGTTATAATCTTACTCTGCCGAATCATCAGACCTTAAATCTCTAATATATTTAAACATTTCTAAGCTATTTTCTATGTAACAAGACCTCTTTAGATCTTTTATGCAGTAAGAGTGATATGAATAAATAGATTAAATTATAACTACTTTATGAAATTTGATTTTCACACAGTCTTATGAAGGAGATAAAGCAGATTTATTATTTTCAGTTATAGATGTTAAATCTGAAGCACATAGAGGTTAACACACTTGCCTGAGTTTCTTCAGTTAATTAGTGGAAAGATGAGTCTAGAACCCAGGTACTGTAATTCCTATTCACACTTTACTCCCTTGATGATGGCCTGCTTAATACTCTGTTTTACACTCTAGTTAGTCTTGGGGACATCATAAAACAGAAACGTCAGACATTGGAGAAATAGAATAGAAGACAGAAAATAGGATGAAAACAGCTTGGTCTGGTGCCAATGTGAACTTCACCACTTGGGAGCTGTTTGGCTTTAGGCAAACTTACTCAACTTCTCTGAACTTTTTCTTCATTTGTAGAATGTGAATGATTACACATAACTTGAAAGGCTGTTGTCTGGAAGAAGTAAAGATTATCTCTTTGAATGTAATTTTAGTAATACTTTTATTATTAATAAAAATGTTAAATCTAATTTAATAATTTTATACTTAATATACATCACCTATAGTTCTGTAACTGTAAAGCCAAATCTTTACTTATCCTTGTTTCTGTCATGTAATAGAACATTTATAATTTAAGTAATTCCAAGTTTATTCACTTTTAGTTTTACTATAATTTGTTTTCTGTAATTAGGTGTATAACATGGTCATATTATCAGAAGGGAAACAAACATTTAAAAATAAATATGGTCTTTCTATTCCTAGATCTTTCATTTCTCCTTGTGCCTGCAGAAAACATCACATTTCTTTGATCAGTGGTTCATTTTTTTACTTAGAGTATAATTGCCTGACAATGTTGTGTTGTACAATGAAGTGAATCAGCAATAAGTATGCATAAGTCCCCTCCCACTTAAGTCTCCCTCCCAAACCTCATTCCTCCAGGTCATTACAGAACACCAAGGAGTTGAGCTCCCTGTGCTATATAGCAGCTTCCCCCTAGCTGTCTATTCGCTAAGCAAGGATACTGGAGTGGATTGCTATTTCCTGCTCCAGGGGATCTTCCCAACCCAGGAATCGAACCTGGGTCTCCTGCATCTCAGGCAGACTCTTTACCGGCTGAGCTATGAGGGAAGCCCATTCCATATATATATATTAATATATGATATTTGTCTTTCTCTTTCTGACTTACTTCACTCTGTATGACATACTCTAGATTCATTAAAAATCTGTAAACAATAATTGCTGGAGAGAATGTGGAGAAAAGGGAGCCATCTTATACAGTTGGTGGGAATATAAATTGATACAATCAGTATGGAGAATAGTATGGAGGTTGCTTAAAAAATTAAAAATAGAACTACAATTTGACCCAACAATCCTACTACTGGGCATATACCCTGAGAAAATCATCATTCAAAAAGACACATGTACCTCAGTGTTTATTGAAGCACTGTTTACAATAGCTAGGACACAGAAGCAACCTAAATGCTCATCAACAGATGAATGGATAAGAAAGATATAGTACCTATATACAATGGAATATTACTCAGCCATAAAAAGGAATGAAATTGGGTCATTTGTAGTGATGCGGTTGAGCCTAGAGTCTGTGATCAGTGGTTTTTGAAGTGTGGTCCCCAACCAACATAATCAGCACCACCTGGGAACTTGAAAGAAAAGATGAAGTTTCTAGGATCTCTTGCCAGACCTAATGAGTCAGAAATTCTGGGGTTGAGGTCTAGTTATCTGTGTTTTAAAAAGGTTTCCAGGTGGTTCTGACTCATGTTAAGATTGGACAACCAATGCTTTTGATTAGTGTAACTACTATATTTAAAGTTCAGTTCAGTCACTCAGTCATGTCTGACACTTGGCAACCTCATGGACTGCAGCATGCCAGGCTTCCCTTTCCATCATCAACTCCTGGTGCTTGCTCAAACTCATGTCCATTGAGTTGGTAATGTCATCCAACCATCTCATCCTCTGTCGTCCCCTTTTCCTCCTGCCTTCAATCTTTCTCAGCATCAGGGTCTTTTCCAGTGAGTCAGTTCTTCACATCAGGTGGCTAAATTATTGGAGTTTCAGCTTAAGTATCAGTCCTTCAAATGAATATTCAGGACTGATTTACTTTAGGATTGACTGGTTGGATCTCCTCGCCGTCCAAGGGACTCTCAAGAGTCTTCTCCAACATCAATTTTTCAAAAGCATCAATTCTTCAGTGCTCAGCTTTATGGTTCAACTCTCACATCCATGCATGACTACTAAAAACCATAGCTTTGGCTAGACAGACCTTTGTTGGCAAAGTAATGTCTCTGCTTTTTAATATGCGGTCTATGTTGTTCATAGCTTTTCTTCCAAGGAGCAAGTGTCTTTTAATTTCATGGCTGCAGTCACCATCAGCAGTGATTTTGGAGCCCAGGAAAATAAAGTCTGTAATATTTAAAATAAGTCTTGCCAAATCCACAAATATTCAATGAAGGGCTACTAAAGGTAAGGTACTGGTTACCCAAGTAAAGAATTCAAATATAAAGCAGATCTTGTGACTCCTCATTCTGATTTTTCAGTCTAGAAACAAATAGGGAAAGGGAAAGGACTGTGTCAAGTACACAGACATTTAGTTTAAAGCCCACAGCATCCACAAGTCAGAAATGGCAATTCACTTCAGGATCCAAGGATGTCCCTGCTCTGTAACAATGGAGACTTATCCCACATGCCCGAGAACTGGGCCTTGACAGGATATATTTCTCTCATGCTAGCATCATGGATCAGCAACATACCTCAGAATAGTCAGGAGAGGGAGAGGGAACACAGTATTTTTTCAGTCAAAAGACATCTCTCAGGAGAGAAGGTGACACCTTTTGTGCTTAGCTCCTTGAGCAAACATACGTTAGGGGAGGGATGTTGAAAGAAAGGGACAGGCCAAAAAAATGAGGTAGCAGTGGTGGTTCCATGTAGATAAGGTGAAAAACTCCCTCTGAAGGCACCCCAGCCTAGTGGCAATCCTGTGGGGGGGGGGGTTCAATAAGTGGGGGAGAAGCTGCCACTACTCAGAGGACATTCCCTGAGTGTGTGTCTTCAGAAAGCGGTTCAGGAACAGAGACTTCCCATTATTTTGAAGTCATAAAAAGTTGGGGTTACACTCTCACAATATATATTTGTTTGGGTACTTATTTTTATAAATATGCATTCAGTAAGACACAGACAATAGCATTTAAAGGATAAACACATGACAATGAAATGGCTAATATTGTCTTTATACAGCCCATTGGTCTGCCCTGCTCACTTCACTGTGGAAGTTCCTGTTTCTGACTAAAGTGAAAAGGAGTTTGGTTTGCAGTGGGAAAGGAAAGATAGGTTTGCTCACTGTATCCTCAAGCAGCAGTGATCCAAATAGATGTGTAAAGATTGCAGTTAATACGTATGTGAATATGCTTGGTCCTCTACATACTAATAGTATAAAATAAACTTTCCCCCATCCTGGTGCTTCCTCACCAGGTTCCTTGAGAATCCAGCACAGCTTTGTCTAGTGGCGGGGTGGTCACCATGGCATGTGAGGACAGGAATGTCTCTAAAGGGACTTAAACATATTTGGCTGACACATTACCCCTTTCCCCATGACTCACAAACCCACAGTTCCATAAACAAGACAAAACAAAATGATATAAAATTAGCCCTGTGTTTGTGGGTGCTTTGGAAAGGTGGGAGGGTGTTAAGTTACTTGGAGAAACCCAAGGAAGGTTTAAAGGTAGATTTTAAAATAGCAGTTCAGTAAAGATTTCAGGGAACACCAGGAATTGGAGCCAGATATGACTCATAATCATTTGAAGAAATCTTGAGTAGGTTTTGGAATAATTTCTGTTTCTCTTAAGTGTGTGTGTATCGTTTATTTGCAGCAAGGTCAGATACATGAAGAAGGGGAAAACAGGAGAAGAAATAAGTCAGTTTGATCTAGAAATAAGAGCCAGACAGTTCAGAAGGAGCTCTCAGGTTCTTTAGGTTGGGGTTTTAACCTATCACAGAGAGAATATCCATATTATTTCAATCATGAAACCCAAGTCAGAAAATCAAGAGGTTTCCCATGGTATCTATTTTTGGGCTGAATATCCTCTGTGTATAATGAACAGCCTAATACTATATTACTTTATGGACAGGATCAAGACATTCAGATCCTTCTCCCCATGTCCTTTCACATGTCCCTTGTGAGTACTCACCTTAATGTGGCAAGCATTGTCATATTTGCTGTGACTACGTGGTCAAGCTCAGGATGACTAAATCCTTGCACACAGTCATTTATCTCCACTGCATGAATTGTAGGAGTTTATGTAGAGAAGAGAATATGCTCAAAAAATATATGCTTATTAGTAATTTCAGATGGAAACCAATGGTGTATATACTCTGTTTGTTGTGAACGAAACTTGACTATGTGTGAGCCTCAAGGATTCCTTTGGTTTGTTATTAATTAGAAGGAAGAAGACCCCAGACCCACTAGTATTGTGAGAGGGAAAAGTGAGATGGGAGGTGGTTCAGTAGACAAGCGACCACAAAGAGAGCTTTCCATATAGAAGCAACAGCTTCTAACACTGTCTCTCTCCTCTCACAAGTGAAAATCACTTGTGAGACACTAGTATAGGATTTGAGGATGGAATGTGAACAGGGGGAAGGGGGACAGGGCCTATATTGCTTTTCATAATTTACAATAGTTTACTTTTTTGTTTATATGAAAAGTATCACTTTCAAAAATCACTGGGAATCCTCAAATACTCAGTTCAGTTCAGTCACTCAGTTGTGTCCGACTCTTTGCGACCCCATGAACTGCAGCACGCCACGCCTCCCTGGACATCACCAACTCCCAGGGTCCACCCAAAACCATGTCCATCGAGTCGGTGATGCCATCCAGCCATCTCATCCTTTGTCATCCCCTTCTCCTCCTGCCCTCAATCTTTCCCAGCATCAGGGTCTTTTCAAACGAGTCACCTCTTTGCATCAGGTGGCCAAAGTATTGGAGTTTCAGCTTCAACATCAGTCCTTCCAATGAACACCCAGGACTGATCTCCTTTAGGATGGACTGGTTGGATCTCCTTGCAGTCCAAGGGACTCTCAAGAGTCTTCTCCAGCACCACAGTTCAAAGCATCAATTCTTCGGCGATCAGCTTTCTTCACATTACAACTCTCACATCCATACATGACCACTGGAAAACCATAGCCTTGACTAGATGGACCTTTGTTGGCAAAGTAATATCCCTGCTCAAATACTAGATCTCTATATTTGAGGAGTAAATATGAACCAAACTGAAGATACAATATCATCTTCTAAAATAATCTTGATTTGACAATCAGCTTTACTATCATTATTAGAGCAAGTATATAAATATGTTCTTCACACAATTCAGAGAAGCATTTTGGAAGCCTCTGGATTCTTAAGTTTTCACATTCCTAACCAAGGATGCAAAAATCCATTTCATCTCACTTCTCAATTCTGCTCTTTAGTAGTGACTTCTTGGAATACATGTTGAAAATAATTCTGATACCATAAAATTTCCATAATTAATTTGCAATGTCTTCCACTGGAGTAGAAAATGTGAATGGAAGGATGTATTCATGTATTTGACATTCAATAAGAATGGGAGTAGGAAGTGGAAAGAGTAAAGAAGAATAACAAAGGTAGTGGATATTTACAGTGAAAACAGAAAGTGAAATAGGCAGAAATATCATATGACAAGAAGGAAGATTCCCAAGGAAAGACCAAGGTTTATGCTTCAAGATCACACAGAAAGCAAGTACCAGATAATTGATATAAAGCAATTTCAATATGTTATTATCAAAAAACCTCAAATCTATGCATCCTTAAAAGATACTAAAAATAGGCTCTAGTGAGAACAACTCTGTGACTCTTTGATGCAGGACAAATTCAAAAAAGAGCCGTTGGAGCTTTGCGAGTGAATTTTCCCAAAGTATTATAAAAGGCTGCAGTCCTGGGACAGTGCACATTCCTTCTCACAGTCTCTACCTTTTCCCTGCTTCCTTTCTGCTGCTGCTTCTTGTTTATGGCTGATCATTTAAGGCTTCTTCCTTTTAATGAATTCTTTAGCCTTTGACTTGTCTGTCACCACTGAGTTTTATGCCTTTGTTATAAGGCAGTGAGCTTGCTCCACACACAGTTCAAATTGAGCAACACCCCCTTCAAAAGCCCCCCAAATGATAGTATTGTCCTTTTTAATGTACACTTAGAGAATGAAACAATCTGTTTCATCCCTTGTGTTAGAACAGCTGGAATGAAATGAACAGAGGAGATTGAGCAGTTCTGCAAAATCTTTGATAATAGAGAAGTACAAGTGTTCCCCATCAGCAGTTGAATGATAATTTCTCTGGTATGAGTGATGTAACCAAGTGGTTATATATTACTGCCCCATTCTTTCTTGTCCCAAGACACCCTTGGAAATGCGATGCTACATCTCAATGGGATTTTCCAGTACAAAAATTCTTTTCAAATAACATAATTGTGGATACACACCACCCTACAGAGGTAAGTATACTGAAGATGTGCCAAAACATTAGGGCAGAAATTCAGTTCCCATGGCACACAAACAGGAATCTAACCATTTGATGTAATAAATATGTCTTTGTGTACTCAGAGATTATAAAGTATACACTATATGACTCAAATTGCTTGTTCATTTGTTTTGGAGTAAAACAACCTCAGGAGAGAAAAATATACAGGAATACAGTTTTTTTTTTTTCCCCATAGCTGAAATTAGTATATTTCTATTTCTATCTAACATCGGAAACCTCTAGGTGTGAGTAGTGATGTAAAGAAATAATTTGTTGCTACACATTGAAAGTCAAGTTCTTCCTTGATTTTCAGAGACTATGTAAATTAAACAAACAAAATAAATAGCAGCAAAAAAAAATCTTCCAATATGAGGTTCAACCAAAATGTTGTTCAGGGGAAAAAAGTGATAAAATAGTTGGAGAAAAAATGAACATAAGTAAATAGCTGGAATGTCAGATTTCTGGAAAAATGTTATATACATAGCAGTTGCATAAACCTGCCTTTAGAGTTGTGAAGATCTATTATGTACAACACAAAATGAACATAACCTGAATGGGTTTAGAAGGAAAAATTAGAACCAGTGGGTAATGCATAGAGGGACAGATACCAACTTAAGATAAGAAAGTACATTTTAACTATATGATTCATGGGGTCGTGGAGCGTCGGACACGACTGAGCGACTGAACTGAACTGAACTGAACTGAACTCAACAATAATGATGATCAGCATCACTGGGAGTTCTTCAGCAGAGATAGTAGTAAGGAAAGCCAAAGGACTTCCTGTCATCATTCCTAAATTTTCTAGGTGTGATAATGAATCTACAATGGTACAACTTATACTTGAGGAAGCTGATTCACGTAGGAGCAACATGAAGAATGAAATATAAAGATTTCTTCTTTTTTCTTCTGTTAAGTGGGAAGTGGGAGGTAAGAAAGGGTTGGACCATGGATCACTCTCCAGAGCTGTAGGCTTCACTGGATACTTATTTTGATCTAGCTCTCATTCCTCCCCTCTTTTGGGGGCAAAAGTAAGACTGATTTTTTAGGAAAAAATTTTCTCATTCCTTCCCTCTTTTGGGGATAAATGTCACCCTGGTTTTTAGAAGGAAAAAAAAACCCAGTCTCTCTCTTGCTGCTGCTAAGTTGTTTCAGTCGTGTCCGACTCTGTGTGACCCCATAGACGGAAGCCCACCAGGCTCCCCCGTCCCTGAGATTCTCCAGGCAAGAACACTGGAGTGGTTGCCATTTCCTTCTCCAATGCATGAAAGTGAAAAATGAAAGTGAAGTTGCTCAGTCATGTCCGACTCTTAGCGACCCCATGGATTGCAGCCTACCAGGCTCCTCCATCCATGGGATTTTCCAGGCAAGAGTACTGGAGTAGGGTGCCATTGCCTTCTCCAAGTCTCTCTCTTACTCTTACATCATTCAATTGAGGTTCACATCCATCAGTTCTAGAAGAAATCTTGACATGGGTTTCTTCATTAAAATAATGACTTTCAGGGTCACAGTGATTGGTTAAGCAATGAATGTGCTATTCCTAACCTGGCCTATAGGGTTAAATGAGGAGTCTCTATGCTCTAGTTGTTGAGAGGTTACAGCAAAAGCCTAGCACTTCTGGAAGCCATCTTGGTATCATGACTGAAGAGCCTATGTTACAGTCGACTCAGGGTAAAACAGCTGAGATGGAGGCAGAGTAAAAAAGAGTTAAATTACGTGTAAGCTTTTGAAAGTGGCCATGTTAAAGCTAACTCTACCCCTAGAACGTTTATTCTTTGATTTATTCTCCCCCTAAATGACTGTTGTTCTTAAAGTTATGTGAGCGGGTTTTCTGTTGTGTGTGTGCTGTACTTAGTTGCTTAGTCATGTCCGACATTTGTGACCCCATGGACTGTAGTCCACCAGGCTCCTCTGTTCATGGCGATTCTCCAGGCAAGAATACTAGAGTAGGTTGCCACCCCCTCCTCCAGGGGACCTTCCCAACCCAGGGTTTGAACCCAGGTCTGCTGCATTACTGCTGCTGCTGCTAAGTCACTTCAGTCGTGTCCGACTCTGTGCGACCCCATAGATGGCAGCCCACCAGGCTCCCCTGTCCCTGGGATTCTCCAGGCAAGAACACTGAAGTGGGTTGCCATTTCCTTATCCAATACATTAAAGTGAAAAGTGAAAGTGAAGTTGCTGAGTCCTGTCTGACTCTTAGCAACCCCATGGACTGCAGCCTACCAGGCTCCTCCATCCATGGGATTTTCCAGGCGAGTCCTGGAGTGGGTTGCCATTGCCTTCTCCTCTGCTGCAAGACAGGTGGAATCTTTACCATCTGAGCCACCAGGGAAGCCTAAGAATACTGAGTGGGTAGCCTATCCCTTCTCCAAGGGATCTTCCTGACCCAGGAATTGAACTGGGGTCACCTACATTGCAGGTGGATTTTTTTTAAAGTTGAGCTACCAGGGAATGCTACCAAAGTGTTTTGATTACTACAGCAATGTCCAACAAGAAGCATAGTGTCAAGTCCTTGAATAGCCACTAGTCACCAAGGGCCAGGAAAAAAGCAGTAACAAATTTGGTCTCCTGACAGTTTCTTTAGGACCTGGTGCTGAAAAACATACACTACTGATCTAACCAGATTCTCTCTCACATTATGGATTAAATTTTAATTTTTTTCTCTCAACCTCTGCTTCTGAAGAAATTTAGTTTCTTATACTTTTTCCAAACTAATCACATCTGATTTCGTTTATTCCAGATTTCAGTCCATCTTACATTCTTATTGGTCCAGGTATGCAGATGTAATTTGGTGCAATGAAAAAAGTTGATAATTAAGTTGATTGAAAATGTTTACCTGTTATTGTCTTACTGTATTCCACCCTCTCCATTTCCTTATTCTTGTATTATTTATTATTTTTTATTATTATTGTGTTTTGTGTTATCTTTGTGTTTCATTTGCCTACTCTAGAAAGAGGGAATTGTTATGAATGCTTACAATGATGTAGTATTTATACAAACAGTTTATGTGTATTTTGATATTTGTAAGTTTTAAATTCTCCTTAAAATACTTTGGTCAAGCCCCTGGTAAATATTGTTTTTACTTGCAATGGAATTTAATTGAATTTGATTAGGCATGATTTCTAATACATAATGAATCCTTAAGCAGATGTATTTTCTTTCTATTTTGTTTCTGATAGAGCATGCCTTGCACTGACAAACAGCATGATGAGGAAGCGCAAGAAGTAGGAAAATGAAAATTTAGGATGTCAGGATCATGAGGTAGGTAAATGCTATGAGTTTCTTAATTTCTCACCTTTTTAAGATTTCTTTTTTATTGAAGCATAGTTGATTTATAATCTTGTGTTAGTTTCTGGTATATAGCAATTGATTCAGTTACACATGTATATGTATATTCTTTTTGTACTCTTTTCCATTATGGTTTATTCCAGGATGTTGACTATAGTTCCCTGTGCTATACAGTAGGACCTTGTTTTTATCCATTCTATATATAATACATCTGTTAATCCCAGACTCACAATCCATGCACCCCTCACCCCCTCCTCTGTCTTGGTAATCACAGTCTATTCTGTATGTCTGTGAGTATATTCCTATCTCATAAGCAAGTTTGTTTGTGTCATAATTTAGATTCCACACATAAGTGTTATCGTATGGTGTTTGTCTTTCTCTTTCTGAATTCTCTTAGTATGATCATCTCTAGCTCCATCCTTATTGCTGCAAATAGCATTATTTCATTCTTTTGTTTAATTGCTGAGTAGTATTTCACTGTGTATATATAACACATTTTCTTTAGCTATTATTCATTTGTCCATGGACATTTAGGTTCTTCCATGTCTTGTCTATTGTAAATAGTGTTGCTGTGAACATAATGGTGCGTGTATATTTTTAAATTATAGTTTTTTATGGTTGTATGCCCAGGAGTGGATTTGCTGTTCATATGGATACTCCATTTTTATTTTTTTGAGGAACTTCCAAACTGTTTTCCATAGTAGTTATACCACAACTTCTCACGGTTGAATGTTGGGGAAAAAAAACCTAGGAACTCATCTCTTATGAAATAGTGAAGAAAGGAAATTAGTACCTTTTTTATGATTGCAGTGCTTCTTAATTTTTCAATAGTAATACATGTATGGAAAACAATAATACTAATTCTGAATACTAAAGTTAAAAGACAAGATTGCTGTCACTAGGGGGACTGGCCCAGGTTCCAGCTCATCTAGTCTTATCTGACTAGTCTTAGATCAGAAGAAAGCAACAGTTTGTGTTTACTTTTAACTTAAAATTAATTATTCTGAAGTTTTGTTGCTTTTCATGACCAAATGATTCCAAGAGGAGCAGAACTCCTGTTTATTTTCCCACTCAATTCCATTTCAAACCTTTTCAGAAAGAGAGAGTGAGAAGATCATTTTAGTATTGCAAATGCTTGCTGAGATAAGAATAATTTGCTCATATGGAATTATCCCACATAGGCATCTTTTTCAAGAAGAGCTACCATGTACTTCAATGGTTTAGAATCTTATTTATAGAAGGCTTTAAACATGTGTGTTTTCTTGCCTTCATTTAATCATTTGTCAAATATAAATATAACTGCTAGGACCTCTGAGTTTGGATAAGAATGTACTAAATCTAGAAAGTTACGGTTGAAGGTTATACCTGCAAGAATGTAAAAGTGTTCCTTTTATCTGAGGAATAGTATAGATAACATATGCAAAAGCTATAAGTAAAAAGCCCACACATTTTTTTTTCTTTATGGTTTCCCTAAACACTTTATTAATGCAAAACCAAAGAGTCAACATAAAGATCAAATTGAGGTTTAGAAAAAAGAAATATTACATTTGCATAGTTGAGAGAAGTCTGATTTAGAATTCAGGGACTATGGGATTTAGCCTGGCTTTGGTTCTCTACTCTATCCACTGCCAGGAGGCAGTTTAGACCAAAAGTGTTCAGCTTAAATGATTGTGGGAATCACTGGTCAGGCTTGTTAGAAATACAGATTCCTGGGTGGACCCTACCCTTAGAGGTTCTGATTCAGCCAGTCTGGTGGGAGGGCAGGGTGGGTGAGAGGCATGTATTCACATTCCCAGTGAAGCTAATGTGCTGATTCTTGCAAATTCACTGGTCTAGACCTCAGTTGTCCTCGTGTTTATAATGTAGAGATCTCATTAGGCCTATTGATTATAGACCCCAAAATTAAAGGAGGCAACAATTTCTACTTTTGAAAGGGAAAACAATATCTGATTATAAGTTCCATATGTTAAAATAATAATAAAATTTTAATTTATATTAATAATAGAACTATATTTCTCACAAATGCCTTGTAAGAAAATACAGGATGAATATTGGTACTGGGGTCCAGAGATGATGATAAAAACTTTGAATATCTAAATTTATCTAGCTGGATGGCAGGAAAGGTAGGACTAATCTTGTCTCACAACTTAAAGGCCTATTTTCTTTCATTTATACTTCACAGCTTTTTATAAGTGAACCATATTCTCTTAAAGCCTGTTATTATTCATGTATTTAGAAGGAGGATTCTGTTTTGCATGGGTCAACATGACCCTTGAACATAGCAGAGACAGGTGATAGTTGAAGAAGAAGAAGGAAAAGGAGAAGGAGCAGAAGAAGGGGAAGCAGAAGCAAAGCAAAGCGAAATTAATAATAATAATTGCATTTTCTGGAACAAGATACTTGTCATCTTTGAAGGTATCAAAAGTGCTAACAAGATAGCCCCCATCTGCACTCTTAAACAAGACTCCTCAAATCGATTCCTATGGCTTTGTATGTGGTGGTGGTGGCTTAGTTGCTAAGTTGTGTCTACCCTTGAAACTCCAGAAACTGTAACCTGCCAGGCTCATCTGTCCATGGGATTTTCCAGGTAAGAATACTGGAGTAGGTAGCTATTTCCTGCTCCCGGGTATCTTCCTGATCCCTGTATATTATATATGTGTGTGTGTGTACATATATATATAATACATGTGTGTATATATATATGTGTGTGTGTATATATATATATATATATAATATACATGTTTGTATATACATACACACTAATTGAGATGAGACACCAGGATTACAGTTCTGTACCTTCTGCCTAAACCTTGATTACTGTCCCATACCAGCAAGTGTTTGCTCTGACCTCACCTTTAATATCTCAGCTGCTGGAAAAAAAAATCCCCAAACATTCCTTAAGTTCTTGTTTCATGCTTG
The DNA here is from genome assembly GCF_049115385.1 of Moschus berezovskii. NCBI lineage: Eukaryota > Metazoa > Chordata > Mammalia > Artiodactyla > Moschidae > Moschus > Moschus berezovskii. Next base: position 86,452,595 of record NC_142461.1, read on the forward strand.
TAAGTTAATAATGAGATGCTAAGCCACAAGGCGGGGGCATTGTTAGTGACAACTAAAATTAAAAACAAAGTGGGAATTGATTGTTTCTATAGGTGTCAATGGGAACCCCTTGAAGGAATGCCGGGATGTAACTCCAGTTGCTATGTTGTGTTAAGGATTACATCAGCTTGTGTATCTCCAATAAACACCAGCTATTTGGTGCATAATGACATTTTAGGCTATCCAATAGGTTGGGCCTCATGAGGCTTTGTTTTATTTCTTTGTTTCAGACATATTTTTATAGACACTTTTCACACAGCAGCTTTGCTACTCTTAAATATGAAAACAATTTGCAAATGATATTATTTGGCTACCATTCTTTTAGTTGTTATACCTTTAGCTCATTCTTTTCAATCTTGATTTTGGAAAATTAATTTTGAAATGTATTTCTGAATTGTGTACAAGGTAAAAGTAATGATAATAGTTATTTTGTAATGGGACTCCCTGACTTATATTTTATAGACCAGTAAAATTAAATAAAAATAAGTACTTATATTGAATTGGCAATTTTCTATTTAATGAAAAGAGCAATGAAAACATAACACCTGTTATTATTATAATCCTTTCATTTATCAACAAACATTTTTTAGAATAATTAGAAAAAGTATGATGTCAAAAATTTTATTTTATTTTTTTAAATTTATTTTTATTGGAGGCTAATTATTTTACAATATTATATTGGTTGGTTTTGCCATACATTGACATGAATCCGCCCTGGGTGTACATGAGTTCCCCTACCTGAACCCTCCTCCCACATCCCTCCTCCCTTTATCCTCCCTCTGGATCATCCCCACACACCAGCCCCAAGCATCCTGTAACATGCAGTGACCCTGAACTGGCGATTCGTACAAATTGGAAAAGAAGAAGTAAAACTTTCACTGTTGGCTGATGACATGATCCTCTACACAGAAAATCCTAAAGACTCTACCAGAAAACTACTAGAGCTAATCAATGAATATAGTAAAGTTGCAGGATATAAAATCAATACACAGAAATCCCTTGCATTCCTATACACTAATAATGAGAAAATAGAAAGAGAAATTAAGGAAATTATTCCATTCACTGTTGCAACGAAAAGAATTAAATACTCAGGAATATATCTACCTAAGGAAACAAAAGACTTGTACATAGAAAACTATAAAACACTAGTGAAAGTAATCAAAGAGGACACTAATAGATGGAGAAATATACTGTGTTTGTGGATTGGAAGAATAAATATTGTAAAAATGAGTATACTACCCAAAGTAATTTATACATTCAATGCAATCCCTATCAAGCTACCAACGATATTTTTCACAGAACTAGAACAAATAATCTCACAGTTTGTATGGAAATACAAAAAACCTCGAATAGCCAAAGCAATCTTGAGGAAGAAGAATGGAACTGGGGGAATTAACCTGCTGGACATCAGGCTCTATTACAAAGCCACATCATCAAAACAGTATGGTACTGGCATAAAGACAGAAATATAGATCAATGGAACAAAATAGAAAGCCCAGAGATAAATCCATGCACCTATGGACACCTTATCTTTGACAAAGGAGACAAGAATATAAAATGGAGAAAAGACAGTCTCTTTAACAAGTGGTGCTGGGAAAACTGGTCAGCCACTTGTAACAGAATGAAACTAGGACACTTCCTAACACCATACACCAAAATAAACTCAAAATGGATTAGAGAGCTAAATGTAAGACCAGATTCTATAAAACTCCTAGAGGAGAACGTAGGCAAAACACTCTCTGACATAAATCACAGCAGGATCCTCCAAGACCCACCTCCCAGAATATTGGAAATAAAAGCAAAAATAAACAAATGGGACCTAATTAAAATCAAAAGTTTCTTCACAGCAAAGGAAACTATAAACAAGGTGAAAAGACAGCCTTCAGAATGGGAGAAAATAATAGCAAAAGAAGCAACTGAGAAAGGATTAATCTCCAAAATATACAAGCAGCTCCTGCAGCTCAATTCCAGAAAAATAAATTTCCCAATCAAAAAATGGGCCAAAGAACTAAACAGACATTTCTCCAAAGAAGACATAAAGATGGCTAACAAACACATGAAAAAATGCTCAACATCCCTCATAATCAGAGAAATGCAAATCAAAACCACAATGAGATACCATTTCACACCAGTCAGAATGGCTGCTATCCAAAAGTCTACATGCAATAAATGCTGGAGAGGGTGTGGAGAGAAGGGAACCCTATTACACTATTGGTGGGAATGCAAACTAGTACAGCCACTATGGAGAACAGTGTGGAGATTCCTCAAAAAACTGGAAATAGATGTCAAACATTTTAAATTAGCTTTTTGAAAAATACAAGACATGTCTTTATTGTTTTTTGTTCAAGATGCACCCCTGAAAACTTGGTTGAACACCTATTAATGCCAAGAACCCTGTTTTATTTTTTTACTTTTTTATTTTTTTTGAGGTATAGCCAATTATGGAGAAGGCAATGGCAACCCACTCCAGTGTTCTTGCCTGGAAAATCCCAGGGATGGCGGAGCCTGGTGGGCTGCCATCTATGGGGTTGCACAGAGTCGGACACAACTGAAGTGACTTAGTAGCAGCAGCAGCAGCAGCATAGCCAGTTAACAATATTGTGATAGTTTCAGGTAAATGGTGAAGGGACTCAGTGATACATATACATATACATGTATCCATTCTCCCCCAAACTCCCCTCCCATACAGGCTACCATGTAACACTGAGCAGAGTTCTTGCTTGTTGGAAGTACCACCTGTTTTAGGGAGAGAGTGTCAATTATCTGCTCAGTTAAGGAGGAAGTCATGTGATAGGCATACTTAAATGATGATTTTGTATCCAAAGCAGCAGTATTTCAGGGTACTTGGGGAAAAATGATGTGCTTAGTGACTAAGGTTCTTAGAAATTTCAATGCTTTCCTCAATATTTACTAACTAGTATACATGGGTCTGGCCAATAGCTCTATCTTTTCTCATCAAATCTTGAAAGGCTTATTAACTATTCTATCACCATGAATATTTTGAAAATTTTACGCTCTGTGAATTATCATAATATTAGTAGGAAAATGAGATTTATCTTTAAAAAGTTTACTTTGCTGTAAATAATTTTCTTGCATTCTGTCATATGATATGAGTGCTTTTCATATCAGAAGAAAAATTGGCATGTATTCAGAGTGTATATATATTTTGGCCCATGAAGTTGCATAATCTGGTAGAACCCTGTGTTTTCAGTAAAGCACAGGCTGGTGGGCCCCTATTTGGTCAGGACCAGAATAGCTAGACATCATGGCCTCTTGCCTGTAGGCTGTATATCTTGGCCTTAAACAGCCTTCCAGGCTGGGTCTGATATGAAAGCCTGCAGATGATCAGCAGGAGAGTAAGGTCTTGGATCTGCTCCTTTGCTGTGGTTCTCTAGGCTCAGCAGCAAAGGTAGGGCACAGCCACTTCATGGACTGGGTGCAGAACTTACTGTGTCCATCTTGAATAAAGACCTTTTGGAATGCATTCAGGTTTCCAAGGAGGAAGCTATGTAGCCCCAGTTGGAGTGGGAACTCTGCTGGTTGACTGGCAGTGAACTGGAGTCAGAGTTGAGCAGTTGGCATTACATTGTTGATTTACATGTATTGAATTCATCTTTCTTACTGTCGACTAGTTGTGCCCTAAAAGGCTAGTATGTTGTTCATGCTAGCTGTATGACAGCTGCACTAATCATATGTATGTTTATAAACTGATGGGAAAAATTCTGTTGGATTCAAAATTATTAAAACAAATTTCAGCGTTTATGAATAACCTTTATCAATAAAGGTTACCAATATCAATAATCTTTCAGATTCACTAAATCTAATTTTTTAACTGTTTTAATTTTTAAATGGTTTTAAATGTTGATTTTAAAGTTGTAACATCTGTCTGTGATCTATATTTATATATATATTTTTTCTACTGATGACTATTAGTGGTTTGAAGATGCTATTCATTGAAGTGTCTAAGGCTGGGATGTGCTTATATCATTTTAGGTAGGGATGTGATATAAAGTTTTAGACACGCACCCTAGTTCTCCTGGGCAGAGGTGGAAGTTCCGGCTACCTTCTGGTTCTCTACTGATACCACTTGGACGCCATGTGATTTCAAACCCCTGTGAGTGTGAATGGAGGCTGAGCTGGGGAACTGGAACTACTTTCTCAAGCTGGTAGTGATGCAGTATGCCCCATATTCCCTTGCTGGAGTGGGTATGAGAGGAAGTTGGCAGAAATAAAAGATTTAAATAATATCCAGAGTTTCATAACTTGATAACCCAAAGTCCAAGTTCAATAAAATCTAGTCCTATCAAGATCTGGGCAAAACTTAGAATGAAAAAATACAACCAATAAATGCCAGTTCCAAGAAGACAGAGATGTTAGAATTATTTGATAAAGATTTTAAAGAAGCCATCGTAAAATACTTAAATGACCAGTTGATCTTTGACCAATAATACACAGATCAAATGAATTTGAAAATCCTAGTAAAGAGAAAGAAAATTTCAGCATGTAAATAGAACACAAAAGAAACACCAGATGGAAATTTAGAATTGAAAAATTAAATTAAAAAAGTGAATGGGTTCAACAGTAGGAAAGAGGGAATAGAGGAAAAAATGTAGACAATAAAATTTCCCCAATTTGAAAAATGAAGAGAAAATAGACTGGGTGGAAAAATCAATGAGACTTAATCCCTTTAGGATTATATCTAAAGATCTAACTAACAGTCATTTATGAAGTATTAGAAGGGTAAGGAGAATAGGGCAGGGCAGAAAAGTAAATTGTGTGCTGGGCCAAAAAACAATCTTGATAATGTTAAAATAATTGAAATTATACAAAATTTGTTCTCTGACCAAATGATATCAAGCGTGAAGTCAAAAACAGAAAATAACAGGAAATTCTCAAGAGGGAGGTGATATATGTATAATTACGGCTGATTTGCATTGTTTTACAGCAGAAACCAACACAACATTGTAAAGCATTTTTTCTCCAATTAAACAAAAGAAAAACAGGAAGTTCTCAAATAACTAGAAACTAAACCTTAGACCTCTAAATAATTTATGGGTCAAAAAGAAAGCCCCCCAAATTAAAAATATATCAAACAGAATAAAAATGAAGATATAATATGCCAAGCATTTACATGACACAGCTAAACCAGTAATGGGAGGGAAATTTCTAGCACTAAATACTTACATGAGAAAAGATTTAAAGTCTCAAATCAATAATGTCATCTCCCACTTAAGAATTCAGAAAGAAAAGATCAAATGTAATTATAGCAACCAGATAGAAGGAAATAATAAAAATAAGAGCAGAAATAAATGAAACAGAAAGGAGAAAAACAATGAAGTAAAAACGTTTTTTTTTTTTGCAAAGATCAATAAAATTTACCATCTGACAATGATAAAAGACAAAATTTACCAATATCATTAATGAACAAGGGACTTCACTACAGACCCTACAGACATCAAAAGAAAAAATAATGCAATGTTTATAACAAATCTACTCAGATAAATTTGGCAGCTTATATGAAACAGATCAGTTTCTTGAAAGCACAAACTACCACAAATTACCAAATGTGAAATAGATAATTTGGGTAGTCCTACAACTATTAAGAAAATTGAGCCCATAATTTTAAAACTCATAAAGGAGAAATTCCCAGGCCTAAATCATTTCACTGGGGAATTCCATTGAATTTTATAAAATAATTAATACAAACTATACACAGTTTCTTTCAGAAAAGAGAACACATGGAATATATGCTGCTTTATTTTATTAAGCTAGTATTGTACTAATATTAATACCAAGACTAGATAAAGACAATAAAGGAAAACTATGGTCTGATATCCCTCATGGGCCAGACACAAAAAATTTTAATATTATGTTAGCAAGTAGAATTAGGTAATGGATAAAAATAATCATATGCCATGAATAAGTGGGGTTTATTACAGTGATGTAAGATTGCTTCAATATTAAAAAATTACAAATATAATCTACTATATTAACAGGCCAAAGTAGAAAAAGCATATGATCATATCATTGATACAGAAAAGAAAACTCTAAGAAAAATAGGAATTGAGGAAATTTTTTCAATTTGATAAAGAGCTCCTATTAAAAAATCTTACAGTCATTATTTGAGGATGAAGAATTAGAATGCTTTCCCCTGCTGCTGCTGCTGCTGCTGCTAAGTCACTTCAGTCGTGTCCGACTCTGTGTGACCCCATTGACGGAAGCCCACCAGGCTCCCCCGTCCCTGGGATTCTCCAGGCAAGAACACTGGAGTGGGTTGCCATTTCCTTCTCCAATGTGTGAAAGTGAAGTCGCTCAGTCGTGTCCGACCCCTAGCGACCCCATGGACTGCAGCCTACCAGGCTCCTCCATCCATGGTATTTTCTAGACAATAGTACTGGAGTGGCTTACCATTGCCTTCTCGCTTTCCCCTGCAGTCAGGAGCAAAGCAAGCATATCTGCCTTCACTGTTTTTCAACATAGTGCTGGAAGTCCTAGCCAGGGCAGTAAGGTGAGCAAAGGAAATAAAATAAATGGCACACAGTTTGAAAAGGAAGAAATAAAACTCTATTTGCAGATAACATGATTGTCTACATAGAAAATTCCTAAGATTCTTCTTAACAATTCCTAGAAAATAGGAGAGTTCAGCAAGTTTGCAGGATACAATATAAACATCCAAACAGGAATTGTCTTTCAACATGCTGACAATGAACACATTGGACACCAAAAATAAAAATATAATGACACACTTGCTCAAAAAAAGAGCAATACTTCGGTATGAACCTAAAACCGTACGGATAGGATTTATATGCTGAAAAATATAACATACTACTGTAAGAAACCAAGGATCTAAATAAATAGATAAACTGTGTTCATGTATTGGAAGACTCAACAGAGTAGAGATTTCAAGTGTATTCAAATTTACAAATACGTTTACTGCAATTGTTATTAAAATGAGAAATTGTATTGTACATAGAAAAGTATTACGAAATTTGCAACAGAAGGCAAAGGAGTTAGGATAATTAACACAATTCTTTATAAAAAGAGTGGAAAGGGAGGAATCAGTCTACCCAATTTTAAGAATTATATATAGCTATATTTATATATATATATATATATATAATATAATATATACAGCTAAAGCATTCAAGACTGTGTGGCATTATTGATCATACACATAGATCAATGGAATACAATGAGGAAGCCATAATTAGATCCACACAAGTATGCTTAACTGAATTTTAAAAAAATACAAAAGCAATTTAATGAAGGAAGAATAGCCTTTTCAACAAAACATGCTGGAGCAATTGAACAATCATAGGCAAAAATATAACCTTTACCAAGACCTATTATCTAAAATAAAAATTATTTCAAAATGAATTATTGACTTAAATGTAAACATAAAATTATAAAACTTTTGAAAAAATTATAGGTGAAAATATTTAGGATCTAACAGCATGATCCTTAGAAGAAAAATAGAATTGTGTTTCATCAAAATTAAAAACTTTTGCTCTGCAAAAGATGCGTTTAAGACAATGAGAAAACAAGCTATAGACTTGGAGAAAATATTTAAAAATCATGTATCTTACCAAACTATACTATCTAGAACATGTAAAGAGCTCTGAAAGTTTAACAATAAAATCTCAAACAGTACAGTTAGAAAATAGGCAAAAGACTTGATCATACATTTCACTGAAGAGGATATATAGGGGGCAAATAAGTTCATTCAGTAAGTTCAACATAATTGGTCATTAAGGAAATGAAAATTAAAAATGTAAGATATCACCACATATCTACCAGAATGATTGAAATTAAAAAATAGGCATAAAACTAAATGCTCATAAAGATGAGAAATTTGATCACTCATATGTTGCTGGCAAGAATGAAAAACTGTTCAGGCACTTTATAAAAAAGTTTCTCAGTGTAAGGAATTTAAACATGCAAACACCATATAACTCAGTAATTGCACTTCAGAGCATTTATCCCTGAGAAATAAAAGCTCATATTCACACAGTAACCTCTATACAAATATCCAAAGCATTTTTATTCATAATAACCAAATACTGGAAACAACCAAGATGGTCTTCAGTGTATCAATGACTAAACGGTCTTGGGTATGTGGAATACTACTCAGAAATTACAAAGGAATGAACTGTTGACACACAGAACAACTTGGGTGAATCTCCAGAGAGCTACACAGTGTAAGATGCCAATCTCCAGAAGTTACATATTGAATGATCTCATATATATAACCTTCTTGAAATGACAAAATTATACAAATAGAAAATAGACTAGTGGTTGCCACAGTTTAAGAATTTGGGAGGTACGGAAATTATAGAGAGAAACGTGAGTTGTTTCGGCAGTGACAGAAATGTGTTGGCTGTATCAGTGTCAATATCCTGATTGAGATATGGTACTACGGTTTTGCAAGATGATACCACTGGGGAAAATGGAGTAAAGGGAACATGGAATCTGTGTATTATTACTTACAGCTCCATGTGCATCTATAATTTTCTTCAACAAGAGCAACAAAGTTGAATTAAAGTATAGAAACAAGCTCAATTTTCTCATAAATATTTCATAAAATATAATCCAGAAGTTTAAAAATTAATTTTTAACTATCCCTTAATATTTGAGATTTGTTCTGATCACAGGTATTTAACATGAGGAAAATTATGATTAACTATTTTCTAGAAGTCCAAACTGAATATCCACCAGGCTTATGCCAATTTACCAGGATATATGTTTCAAAGAAATGAAAATTTTTATAATAGAGGGACTAGCACAAAAAAACAAAAATAATTTTTTTAAATCACTGTTTTCCAACCTTCAAAAAGTATAGTACATTTTCTTGCTGACTTGTCATATGAGACCAGAAAGCTATATTCTTGTTCAATCTCATGAAATTAGAAAAAAAATGCAAATTAAGGGTGAAGCATAAATTATTCTGAAAACAAGAAAAATAATATTAAAATAACAGGGTCATCAAGGGAAATTCAAATCCAGGACACAACTGTGTAAAACCTTAGAAAGTGAAAAGCAGCAACATTCATGTAAAGAGGGAAAGGATTGCATTAAAAGAGAATGCTCAATGAAAAAGAGACAATATATTTTTATTTAGAGGAGACCATTTCAAGTTATTTTAATCACTGTTTAAACGTATCTTTAAGGAGCAACTTTCATTTACATTATAGATGACAAAATGAAAATTTTCTTTATTTTGCATGTCTTTACAACTACAGGATGTATAAAATGAATATACTGTTACCTAATGTAGTCAAAATAGAGATTACTCATTCATTCATTCACTAAATCAACAACATTTTATTATTTCCCTGCTATGTGAGAGACATTAGTTCAAAATTAAGGATGTATAATCCTCAATTTTCGTGTACTTGAAATCCTGCCTGGGATACTAGATATCAAATATAAACAATTATCACAGGGAAATGTATCAAGAGAGGTATACCTAAAGCTCAAGCAAAGCACAAAGAGGCCCCTAGTCATAGAACGCACATGGAAATTAAGTTTTGGAGACTGTAAGAGTTAATCTACTGGGAAAAAAAAGATGATGATGGTTACAGTGGTGATGGATGCTGAGAAGTTACTGGCATTGCAAGCAAAAGAAACCATGTGAAATATTTGTAGTTGTTCAGTCGCTCAGGCATGTCCCACTCTTGTGTCCCAGGCTCCTCTGTCCCTGGGATTTCCCAGGGAAGAATACTCAAATGGGTTGTCATTTCCTTCTCCAGAGGATCTTCCCAACCCTGGGATCGAACCCAAAGTGTCTCCTGCATTGGCAGGTGGGTTCTTTACCACTGGGCCACCAGGGAAGCCTCATATAAGACATAGTTGTCTGCAAAAGCTTGAAACATTCTAAAATTTAAATGATTTAGGTTGGGCAAATGGGTATACTTTGGTGACCAAAAGGAGGTGCTGGAGGTGAAACGGGCATAAAGCACAAAGAGTCTGTGTGATAAGCTATACTATAATGTAATATAAACAAACTCAGGTTTATATTATAAAGCGTAAGAATGAATTGAAGGATATAAAATTGAGAGGAATGATATGAACTTGTAGGCATTTCAGAAAGATATTCCCATTCTCAAGCAGAACAGCAGTGGGTGTTAGAATATCAGAGAGTTGATAGAAAAGCAGTGAAGAGTCTATTTTAGTAATGTTCTCCTGTTTCTAATATTTGTCATTAATAAGAAATTATTAATTATGAAATTGTGCCGGTCATTCTCATATCCGTTTTATGCCTTTCTCCTCCTCTGCTCTATGAAAATGTGACTGATCTCTGCAAAATATTACCTTTTCCAGCCTCCTCTGTTCACTGGGCTTCCAGTGAAGCTTAACCAATTAAAGTTACTGGTGGGAGACTGGAGGACAAGAAGTAAAGAGAAGTCAGTCTCCAAACATTTCATTTTACTATAATTTAGGACCCAGTGTACCTTTCTATTTTGTTGTTTTAAATAATGCCCCAAGAATAGTTGAGCAGTGTGACAAGATACCTCCAAGTTCAGTTCAGTCGTGTCCGACTCTTTGCAACCCCATGAACTGCAACACGCCAGCATCCCTGTCCATCAACACTGCCGGAGTCTACCCAAACCCATCTCCATTCAGTTAGTGATGCCATCCAACCATCTCCTCTGTCATCCCCTTCTCCTCCTGCCCTCAATCTTTCCCTTTATCAAGGTTTTTTTCAAATGAGTCAGCTCTTCGCATCAGTTGGCCAAAGTATTGGAGTTTCAGCTTCAACATCGGTCCTTCCAATGAACACCTAGGACTGATCTGCTTTAGGATGGACAGGTTGGATTTCCTTGCACTCCAAGGGACTCTCAAGAGTCTTTTCCTACACCACAGTTCAAAAGCATCAATTCTTCGGTGCTCAGCTTTCTTTATACTCTAATTCTCACATCCATACGTGACTACTGGAAAAACCATAGCCTTGACTAGACGGACATTTGTGGACAAAGTAATGTCTCTGCTTTTAATATGCTATATAGGTTGGTCATGGAAACCCACTCCAGTTCTCTTGTCTGGAAAATCCCATGGACAGAGGAGCCTGGTAGGCTGCAGTCCATGGGGTCGCTAAGAGTTGGACATGACTGAGCGACTTCACTTTCACTTTTCACTTTCATGCATTGGGGAAGGCAATGGCAACCCACTCCAGTGTTCTTGCCAGGAGAATCCCAGGGACAGGGGAGCCTGGTGGGCTGCCATCTATGGGATCGCATGGAGTCGGACATGACTGAAGTGACTTAGCAGTAGCAGGCTGGTCATAACTTTTCTTCCAAGGAGTAAGCGTCTTTTAATATCATGGCTGCAGTCACCATCTGCACTGATTTTAGAGCCCCCCAAAATAAAGTCAGCCACTGTTTCTACTGTTTCCCCATCTATTTGCCATGAAGTGATGGGACCGGATGCCATGATCTTAGTTTTCTGAATGTTGAGCTTTAAACCAACTTTTTCACTCTCTTCTTTCACTTTCATCAAGAGGCCCTTTAGTTCCTCTTCACTTTCTGCCATAAGGGTGGTATCATCTACGTATCTGAGGTTATTGATATTTCTCCCAGCAATCTTGATTCCAGATTGTGCTTCCTCCAGCCCAGCGTTTCTCATGATGTACTCTGCATAGAAGTTAAATAAGCAGGGTGACAATATACAGCCTTGACATACTCCTTTTCCTATTTGGAACCAGTCTGTTGTTCCATGTCCAGTTCTAACTGTTGCTTCCTGACCTGCATACAGGTTTCTCACGAGGCAGGTCAGATGGTCTGGTATTCCCATCTCCTTCAGCATTTTGTCGGTGATGCCTCTGTTGTCAGAGGATGAGATGGTTGAATGGCATCACCAATTCAATGGAAATGAGAAACTCCAATACTTTGGCCACCTCATGCGACGAGTTGACTCACTTGAAAAGAGTCTGATGCTGGGAGGGATTGGGGGTGGGAGGAGACGGGGACGACAGAGGATGAGATGGCTGGATGTCATCACTGACTTGATAGACATAAGTTTGAGTGAACTCCGGGAGTTGGTGATGGACAGGGAGGCCTGGTGTGCTGTGATTCATGGGGTCGCAAAGAGTTGGACACGATTGAGCAACTGAACTGAACTGAACTGAACTGAAAGCCCGGGAATTGGTGATGGATAGGTAGACATGGCATGCTGCAGTTCACAGGGTCACAAAGAGTCAGACATGACTGAGTGACTGAACTGAACTGAACCTTCCTGATGCAAGTGAGCATAATCCAAACCGAATATTCAATAGATGGATGACCATTTTTTCATATTAAAATTTAAAGAGGAATTTCTTGCTATTAAACCCCCACACTCTCACCTCCAGAAAGCCCTTGCTCATTGGAATTTTGTGTTTTCCAGTTTATATATTGGTAATACTCTTCTAAGTATTTTTTGCTCTGGATCCAGAAATTTGTGACTAGGCTCTGATCCCAAAGCTTTTATGCTGCTCCCAGTCCACATTATTAGTTTTAGAACGCTTGTTAATTATTAGGTTCCCTGGCTGCCTACATATTTCCTGTCAGATACACACTGACACAGGAAATATAGAAATAGGGCCCATAATAGGCATACAGAGAGAAATATCAGGAAACTAGGACTCTTATGATGGTCAATGATGCAATGGAGACAAAACTTTGAGATGCTTTCAATTCTAGTCCTTAGAATAAACTGAATCATGGTTTGAGCTAATTAAAACAAAGGCTATGAAACCCTTTTGTTTTTGTTTTTTTGATCAGCTGATAGGCTCACTCTGTACCTGAGCCCTAAGAATATTTTGTTTCTCAAGAGGCAGGTCAGGTGGCCTGGTATTCCCATCTCTTTCAGAATTTTCCACAGTTTGTCATGATCCACACAGTCAAAGGTTTTGGCATAGTCAATAAAGTAGAAATAGACGTTTTTCTGGAACTCCCTTGCTTTTTTGATGATCCAACGGATGTTGGCAATTTGATTTCTGGTTCCTCTGCCTTTTTTAAATCCAGCTTGCACATCTGGAAGTTCATAGTTCACATACTGTTGAAGCCTAGCTTGGAGAATTTTGAGCATGACTTTACTAGCATGTGAGATGAGTGTAATTGTGTGGTAGTTTGAGCATTATTTGGCATTGCCTTTCTTTGGGATTGGAATGAAAACTGACCTTTTCCAGTCCTGTGGCCACTGCTGAGTTTTCCAAATTTGCTGGCATGTTGAGGGCAGCACTTTCACAGCATCATCTCTTTTAGGATTTGAAATAGCTCAACTGGAATTCCATCACCTCCACTAGCTTTCTTTGTAATGATTCTTCCTAAGGCCCACTTGACTTCACATTCCAGGATGTCTGGTTCTAGGTGAGTGATCATACCATCATGAATATCTGGGTGTAAAGATCTTTTTTGTATAGTTCTTCTGTGTATTCTTGCCACCTCTTCTTAGTATCTTCTGCTTCTGTTAGGTCTATACCATTTCTGTCCTTTATTATGCCCTTCTTTGAATGAAATGTTCCCTTTGTATGTCTAATTTTCTTGAAGAGAACTCTAGTGTTTCCCATTCTATTCTTTTTTCTATTTCTTTGCACTGATCACTGAGGAAGGCTTTCTTATCTCTCCTTGCTATTCTTTGGAACTCTGCATTCAAATGGGTATATCTTTCCTTTTCTCCTTTGCTTTTTGCTCCTCTTCTTTTCACAGAAAGGTAAATCATATATAGTAGAGGAAAAGGACCTGGAGAGAGTACCCACATTTCTGCTATGACAAAAAAGAGAAAATCAATGATAGTAACATGAGCAATAGGGAAAAACCACCTATGACAACATACTCCACTTCTTTTTAATGTTGGAAGGGTCATAGTGCTTGGCACACTCAATAAATAATAATGTACAATAAATTGATTTAATGAATGAATGCAACATAAATTATAAAGTATATTTTTAGTAGCCCTTGAATAATGCATAAGTTTTAAGACTTGTTGGAAATAAAGCATTCTTTTATTTATCCTTAAATCTAAGTCATTTCAAGCATGTACACTGAGATAAAAATTATTTATATTATTTTCTATTTTTTTTCTTGGGTTGATGCTGCTGCTGCTAAGTCACTTCAGTCATGTCCGACTCTGTATGACCCCATAGACGGCAGCCCACCAGGCTCCCCCATCCCTGGGATTCTCCAGGCAAGAACACTGGAGTGGGTTGCCATTTCCTTCTCCAATGCAAGAAAGTGAAAAGTGAAAGTGAAGTCACTCAGTCGTGTCTGACCCTTAGCGACCCCACAGCCTGCAGCCTATCAGGCTCCTCCATCTATGGGATTTTCTAGGCAAGAGTACTGGAGTGGCTTGCCATTGCCTTCTCCTCTTGGGTTCATATAAGAAGTCAAATTTTATAGGTACCTGAAGTGAATCCAATAAAATTTTTGCCCTTGAAATTGTGAAGACCTAAAGTGTAAACCTCCTTCAAGATGCAGTCATATATTGATATCTTCATTCCCTTCTCAAGGTATGAAATTAAGCCTTCTTTTATTTTAGTGATGAAAATATTAGATCTAAGTTTAGGAAGGTTAACTTGAATTTTCTTAATAATAAAAAATTCAAAGTACCATTGGCAAAAGTTCAATATCCTTCCAAAAAATGAAGCACAGTAGATAGAATATTCCAGTGGGCAGATGTTAACTTAAAGTGCGCATTGTTTGGAAAAGGAGTTAATTAACAACTTATTAATTGGATAGAAAATCTGAAACTGTTGTACTTCTAGCAAATACATAATTTTCTTCAAGTATTATTAAAGCGTTTTTGTTGTACCTATTAAAGATTCTTGTCTCTAAGTTAATTTCATTATGCTAATAAGCTATCATCGTTACAGAACCTAAGCTTTGATCCATGTTAATTGTCGTGATCTTCAAAGACAAAGTCACCACTTACTTTAAATGAATTTTACATCTTTTTAAAGAATCACACGGAAATTAGGGGAAGTAATTAATTTTTTATTATGTGTCTCAATATTTTTAAGGGAGGAAGTCAATGGTATTGGCTAGAATTCATTTTAACATTTAACTAGGGAAAACAGCATGAGGCAAAAAAAAAACGTTCAGATGCAAAAGATTAAAGAAAATTTGAAACTGGGACCTAATTTGTCTTGATAAACTTTGGTATTTAATATGCTTCTTTTGTTCTCAGTGTGAAACTGCAGGGTTTTGATTTGTAAAAACTTTTTGAAGAATTAATTCTTTCTAATTTTTATTCATTCCTTTGCCTTTCTTTTACAGTAAGACAGACAAGTTGACCTTCAAACCATAACACTTTTAAATATCTATGAACTTACAAGGTTAAATCTATTAGTGATCTGATATTAGCTATTGTACACTAACAGAGTATGTTTGTTCTGAAGGAGATTAGACCTAGCTGTTCCTATGTAATAACTAGTTATTTGAACCTTAAGGGGTATAAGCAAATAATGTTATTAAATTATTTGCCTTTCTCTTTGTAACAAGAAAAGGTCAAGTATAGAAATATTAATGCCTTCATTTTAGAAAATATTTTTTGTATGAAGATAAAATACCCTTTAAGAACATATCTGAAGTGGAAAATTACTGGTTTTGCCTTTGTTGTAACCAGAGTGATGGGCAGGTTAGAGACATTCTTTAAGTCCCTGTCAAACTAGATACAAAAAAGGATTAAAAAAAACCAGGAAGGTAAAGCATAATAGAACACATTTTTTTTCTTAAACATTCAGAGAGAAGGAATGAACTGCCATAATTTAGTTTTATAATCACTTATACTATATCAAGCCACCTAATATTCTTTTTGGAAAGATATCAGGTATGAAAGAAATATTATACGTACATGTAAAAAATACAGAATTCATTAGCTGATGTAAATAGGTGCGTCACTGTAAATGGAAATATGTCAAATAATATTTAGAGAAAATCTAGTGACTCTAATATAATGGTTAACAAAGAGAACCATCTCAATGCAACAAACAAGCTAATGGTGAGATTCTGTCTTGCTGTGAAGAATTTCTGACATCCATTGCAGATGGATGAACTCATCATAATGATTTCTTAATATGGAAACCAGTAGTCCTTAATTCTTTCTGTTCAAGAAAACCACCTAGTGATGGCAAGAATGAAGATTCCTTCATGATGCCCAAGAGTTCCTGTTCTTAAGAAGTGTTGTCAGGTGATTCATACACATATGATTCATAGACCATGAACCACTGATAAGATTTATAAGTAACTCTGTTTTATCTGACTTTAAATTTTATCAGACTTTAAAATACATTCCAATTTGTAAAATTCTTTACTAGCTACTAATCTGTCTAGAAAATAGGCAGAAATTATGAGTATAGAAAATATGAGTATTACTCAACACTGAGAACCTATACCTTTTATGGTATAATTGCCATTTTATAATATTTTCTTTTCATGTTATAATAATGGCAGTTATGGATGTTTGTAATATGGAGAAATTGGATTTTCATCTTTTATGTTGTAACCCAGTATATGATCCAGTTTGTTTATTCACTTTATTTACTAAACATTGCTAGTTTTTCAAGCAAATCATAACTACAGACACAGAACAGGCATTGTCTATCCTTAAGATTATTCTAAAAACTGTGCCAAAGTTTCTGAAGATATTTATATGACTTTTTGTGATACTTTAAGTTCTATACTAGCACATGAACATGAGTTCCATGTGCCTTACAATTTTAATAGACAAAACCACACATTTGCATGTGTACAAAGGTATAATTTCTCGCAGACCTGTAGGGATGTTGTGGTGGTTCTACTTTATATTTTGAGATTGAATTTTCACATCATTTAGGGTGGAAAGACTTACAAAGAAAACTTATTTACACTTAAAAATATGTAACTCCTAAAACCCTACTAAAGAACTCTATTATCCTTTAACATCTCCCTCAAACAGTTTCAATCACACTTCAGATGCATTCTAGAAGTAAAAATAGTGTATGAAATCATTCACACGTTAAAGATGTTGACTTTGTTGTACAAAAGGATTTGCAAAGGACGGAGTAAATGTGGCTTTCTTGATGGTGCCTCAGTAGTAAAGAATCTGCCTGCAATGTAGGAGATGCAGAAGACACAGTTTTGATCTCTGGGTCAGGAAGATCCTCTAGAGGAGGGTATGGAAAATCACTCCCATATTCCTGTCTGAAAAATCTCATGGACAGAGAAGCCTGGTGGCCTATAGTCCTTTGGGTTGCAAAGAGTCGGGCACGACTGAGCATGGCATGACAGATGTGAGAAAGACTTCAAAGCCTATCCCTTGTAGGACCATGTTAAAGTAGGACTGAGGAGTGAAAAGGTCAGTGACTCATATCTAGGTCTTTCGGTTTCTTTCCAACTTGTTAGAGGGAACTGATGGAGGAAGAAGTAAAATTTTAGGAAGATTTTCCACCTTTGCGTCTAAGGAAAGAGTGAGGTGTGCACTTTTTTACTCCCACATATCTTATTAATAACATGGACATTCAAAGTTTCACATAGGTGTTGCTGTCCCAACCAAAGCCACCTGACAGTAACCCAAGAGGTCACTGTTGCATATAATGGCTAAGAGCAAAATACACTATGAAAAAATGGCATATCAGAGGAGAAATATAAGAAACATCAAACCCTCTGGATATAGTGCTGCTAAATTAAATATTTCAGATCAGGCTTCCAATTGATAAAAATTATGAATCAGTATATTTAAAGTTAGGGGGTGAAAAGCTTAGGAAACTGAAACTGCTGAATCATTTAGTCAAAGATGGCTTTTGTTGCATAAAAAACTTTTTTGTAAGATTTTTTAAAAAACTGTCAGGACCACACTTCAGCGGCTTCAAAGGTATTTGTGATCAAAGTTGTAACAAATTCTATGATTAAGGACCATAACCCGGACTTTGTCAAATGCTGTAAGCATTGAAGAGCAAACTTCTAAATGACATCTGATTTATTTCTAAATATCCTATGGCTTTCCATACCAAGGAATATAATATGTGCTGAAAGAAACAGTCATTTTTCCAGCTTTTACTTGAATTAGGAGATCCTTAACATTATATTATATTTTATAATACAGATTGCAAACTGGTACCCACCATATGTTTGGCTTACATAATATATAAAATATTTTAAAGTTAGTTTCTAACATTTAAAAGTTGTGTGATTGAATATAATATCTGGATATCTAGATTTAACTGAAAAACATTCACCACCTGAAAATATTGAGCATTTCCTCTTACATAGCAAAGGTAGGAGAGGAAAGAGTCTCAAGACCTAAAGACACTCGAGTTTTCCACAAACTGATAAAAAGGCCTACCAGAAATAAATGTTAATCTTGTATTCACTGTTGGGGATCCCTCTATCTGAAATCACTGGAATACTTTAAAATTAAAAAAGATACAAAGAGCAATATTGTAAGAAGTGAAAAGAAAGTAAAAGAATGAGAAGAGAATAAACTATTAATTAAGAGACACAGTCAGATAGGTTCATGCTCCAATCACATTTTTTTTTTAGCACTTCAGAAAACCTTGGGTGAGTCTTTGAGTATTTGGCAAAACTTAGGTTAAGGGAAATGAAACCTTAAATTTTGGTGCAAATAATCTTAGTTCCTGTATATAATAGGTAACATTCTAACTGAAAATTGTTAAAATACTTCTGACTGAAGATTGTTGTAAGATGTTTGGGGTTAACTGTGTTAGATGCTTTCCTCTTCTGAAGACCTTTGCTTTTAACTAAATGCTTGCTTATCTTTCTAATTTAACATAGTCCCACATTCTTCTTTGTAGTAATTTTGGGCTATCTGATAACATATAATGGAAAACATGTTTATGTCTTCCACCCGTTCTTGTTGCATATTTCAAATGCTTAGAACAACAATTTTCAGAAGCTTTCATTAAGGTTAATTTAAAAACTACATTAAATACAAACAGATTTTCTCACAAACAAAATGCAATGTGTACTTAACAGACTTCTGTATGTTATATTTGATAAACTACCTCATATAAATGCAAATTTTGACTTTCTGCCAGAACCAGGTGGTATGGAAAATATTTCTATTAAACAAATAATGCTGGAAGAGAAAACTTCAAGCGCTGGTATGTTGCATAGGAATAGAGGATGTTTTCATTCAGGTTTGATGTATATTTTCAGATTGACCTTTTTGTATACAAAATGAAAGGAATATATTGAAGAATAATATGTGGTGAGCAGTTGTCTCTGGTATGAAAGAAATTTCAGGAAAATATACTTTGGGAGGGATTTTACATATTCAGAGAAATAGGCTAAAATAATTTCTTCTGTTTTTTGTGGTTATTCGCTAGCATCATCTCATCTCCTCTGTTGTTATCAGAATAGCTTTCATCTCAATCACTAAGACTGAACAAGGAGAGCTAAATAAAGCAGGATGAGTCCAAATGTTGCCTCACATGGAAAAGCTTTTTTTGAACTCTCAGCCAGACAAAATACAATCAGCACATAAAAGAAAATAGAAGACCTCCCCCAAACTGATAACTGTAAGTCTCACCATGAGAAAAATATTAGGGAAAAAGCACAATTAAGAGACTTCCTACACGTTATCTAATTAGTATTCCTCAAGATTTTTCAAGGTCATCCAAACTAAGGAAAGTTTGTGATATTCACAGACCAACGGAGATGTGAGGACTGTCTGTAATGTAGTATTTTCTGTAGGACCTTGAAACAGAATGACATGGAAAACCTAGTAAAATCCAAATAAAGTGTGGATTTTTGTTAACAGTAATGTACCAATTTTGGCTCATTAATTCTGATGAGTGTACTGCAGAAATGTAAGATATTAACACTATGAGAAACTGGGTATTAGGCACATGGGAATTCTCTGCACAACCTTTGGAATTTTTTGCTAAATCTAAAACTATTCCCTTAAAATTTTTTATATTAAAAAAACAACAAATACAAGATAAACAGAGGACATATTATGTGGCCCAGTGGTCCATTTTGATCCTTACAGGGTGCGTCTTGTTCACTCTTAATGGGGAATGCCCTCAGAATTGCTGTATCAGAGGTAATGGTGAACGTACTCGGACTGTCTACACTTGCTTGATTGGTTACACACAATATCTACCAGAGAGTTAAGTGTGCATCTGAGAGAAGGTTGTTCCCACATGAAAAACGACAGGGAAATCCATGACTGTGATCCTGCTAGTACTGGATTGTCCATGATCTTGACCCCACAGCTACTAAGTTCTAAATCAAAATGGTCATGGGTTGTATTTGGGAAGTGTTGTTATAAAATTGATCTGAAGACCCTAGATAAATGTTTGATTCAGGACAAAGTAGCAATATTTAAGAATGCTGCAGATCATTTAAACACTATATTGTTGATAATATGCAAAACTGAGAACAACATAATGATACTTTTGGGGTTTTCTATAATATTTTAAGTATCTAAAAATACTAGATACTAGATGGATACTAGATGTCCATCTGCAGATGAATGGATAAGAAAGCTGTGGTACATTTACACAATGGAGTACTACTCAGCAATTAAAAAGAATACATTTGAATTAGTTCTAATGAGGTGGATGAAGCAGAAATAGATGTTTTTCTGGAACTCTCTTGCTTTCTCCATGATCCAGCGGATGTTGGCAATTTGATCTCTGGTGCCTCTGCCTTTTCTAAAACCTGCTTGAACATCTGGGAGTTCACGGTTTACATACTGCTGAAGCCTGGCTTGGAGAATTTTGAGCATGACTTTACTAGCGTGGGAGATGAGTGCAATTGTGCGGTAGTTTGAACATTCTTTGGCATTGCCTTTCTTTGGGATTGGAATGAAGACTGACCTCTTCCAGTCCTGTGGCCATTGCTGAGTTTTCCAAATCTGCTGGCATATTGAGTGCAGCACTTTCACAGCATCATCTTTCAAGACTTGAAATAGCTCCACTGGAATTCCATCACCTCCACTAGCTTTGTTCGTAGTGATGCTTTCTAAGGCCCACTTGACTTCACATTCCAAGATGTCTGGCTCTAGGTCGGTGATCACATTGTCGTGACTATCTTGGTCGTGAAGATCTTTTTTGTACAGTTCTTCTGTGTATTTCTGCCACCTCTTCTTAATATCTTCTGCTTCTGTTAGGTCCATACCATTTCTGTCCTTTATCGCGCCCATCTTTGCATGAAATGTTCCCTTGGAATCTCTAATTTTCTTGAAGAGGTCTCTTGTTTTTCCTATTCTGTTGTTTTCCTCTATTTCTTTGCATTGATCACTGAGGAAGGCTTTCTTATCTCTCCTTGCTATTCTTTGGAACTCTGCATTCAGATGCTTATATCTTTCCTTTTCTCCTTTGCTTTTTGCCTCTCTTCTTTTTACAGCTATTTGTAAGGCCTCCTCAGACAGCCATTTCGCTCTTTTGCATTTCTTTTCCATGGGGATGGTCTTGGTCCCTGTTTCCTGTACAATGTCACGAACCTCCGTCCAGAGTTCATCAGGCACTCTATCAATCAGATCTAGTCCCTTAAATCTATTTCTCACTTCCACTGTATAATCATAAGGGATTTGATTGCGGTCATATCTGAATGGTCTAGTGGTTTTCCCTACTTTCTTCAATTTAAGTCTGAACTTCGCAATAAGGAGTTCATGATCTGAGCCACAGTCAGCTCCTGGTCTTGTTTTCGCTAACTGTATACAGCTTCTCCATCTTTGATTGCAAAGAATATAATCAATCTGATTTCGGTGTTGACAGTCTGGTGATGTCCATGTGTAGAGTCTTCTCTTGTGTTGTTGGAAGAGGGTGTTTGCTATGACCAGTGCATTCTCTTGACAAAACTCTATTAGCCTTTGCCCTGCTTCATTCCGTGCTCCAAGGCCAAATTTGCCAGTTATTCCAGGTGTTTCTTGACTTCCTACTTTTGCATTCCAGTCCCTTAGGATGAAAAGGACATCTTTTTTGGGTGTTAGTTCTAAAAGGTCTTGTAGGTCTTCATAGAACCGATTAACTTCAGCTTCTTCAGCATTACTGGTTGGGGCATAGGCCTGGATTACTGTAATATTGAATGGTTTGCCTTGGAAACGAACAGAAATCATCCTGTCATTTTTAAGATTGCATCCAAGTACTGCATTTCGGACTCTTTTGTTTACCATGATGGCTACTCCATTTCTTCTAAGGGATTCCTGCCCACAGTAGTAGATATAATGGTCATCCGAG
The DNA here is from genome assembly GCF_049115385.1 of Moschus berezovskii. Lineage (NCBI taxonomy): Eukaryota > Metazoa > Chordata > Mammalia > Artiodactyla > Moschidae > Moschus > Moschus berezovskii. The sequence goes on from NC_142461.1 coordinate 86,474,793, forward strand.
TTAAATTCACCCATTCCAGTCCATTTTAATTCACTGATTCCTAGAATGTCGACGTTCACTCTTGCCATCTCCTGTTTGACCACTTCCAATTTGCCTTGATTCATGGACCTAACATTCCAGGTTCCTATGCAATATTGCTCTTTACAGCACCGGACCTTGTTTCTATCATTGGTCACATCCACAACTGGGTATTGGTTTTGCTTTTGCTCCATCCCTTTATTCCTTCTATAGTTATTTCTCCACTGATCTCCAGTAGCATACTGGGCACCTACCGACCTGGGGAATTCCTCATTCAGTATCCTATCATTTTGCCCTTTGTTACTGTTCATGGGGTTCTCAAGGCAAGTATACTGAAGTGGTTTGCCATTCCCTTCTCCAGGGGACCACATTCGGCTGTGGTCCATGTGATCAGATCAGCTAGTTTCCTGTGATTATGATTTCAGTTTGTCTGCCCTCTGGTACCCCCTAGCAATACCTACCGTCTTATTTGGGTTTCTCTTACCTTGGTCGTGGAAAATCTCTTCACAGCCACTCCAGCAAAGTGCAGCCGCTGTACCTTACCTTGGACGAGGGGTATCTCCTCAAGGCCGCCCCTCCTGACCTTGAACGCGGAGTAGCTCCTCTCGGCCCTCCTGCGCCCGTGCAGCCACCACCTGTTGGACGTGGGGTAGCTCCTCTCGGCCGCCGGCCCTGGCCTCAGGCGTGGGGTAGCTCCTCATGGCCGCACCTCTTTGCGTGGTTCGTTGCGCCGGGGCCGGCGTCTCTCGCGTCGCGTCTGCGCCGCCGGGGCCGGCGTCTCTCGAAAACAAAGATCATGGCATCTGGTCCCATCACTTCATGGGAAATAGATGGAAAAACAGTGGAAACAGTGTCAGACTTTGTTTTTTTGGGCTCCAAAATCACTGCAGATGCTGATTGCAGCCATGAAATTAAAAGACGCTTGCTCCTTGGAAGGAAAGTTATGACCAACCTTGATAGTATATTAAAAAGCAGAGACATTACTTTGCCAACCAAGGTCCGTCTAGTCAAGGCAATGGTTTTTCCCGTGGTCATGTATGGATGTGAGAGTTGGACTGTGAAGAAAGCTGATAGCCGAAGAATCGATGCTTTTGAACTGTGGTGTTGGAGAAGACTCTTGAGAGTCCCTTATACTGCAAGGAGATCCAACCAGTCCATTCTAAAGGAGATCAATCCTGGGTGTTCATTGGAGGGACTGATGCTAAAGCTGAAACTGCAATACTTTGGCCACCTCATGCGACGAGTTGACTCACTGGAAAAGACTCTGATGGTGGGAAATGTTGGGGGCGGGAGGAGAAGGGGACGACGGAGAATGAGATGGCTGGATGGCATCACCGACTCTGTGGACATGAGTTTGAGTGTACTCCGGGAGTTGGTGATGGACAGGGAGGCCTGGCGTGCTGTGATTCATGGGGTCGCGGAGAGTCGGACACGACTGAGCGACTGAACTGACTGAACTGAATGAGGTGGATGAAACTGGAGCCTATTATACAGAGTGAAGTAAGCCAGGAAGAAAAGCACCAATACAGTATCTTAACACATATATATGGAATATAGCAAGAGGATAACGATAACCCTGTATACGTGACAACAGCAGAGACATGGATGTGTGGAGCAGTCTTTTGGACTCTGTGGGAGAGGGCGAGGGTGGAATGATTTTGGAGAATGCCATTGAAACATGTATATTATCATATGTGAAGTGAATCTGACGTGGTTGGGGGCTCCCCACCTCAACACTCTGTGGATTCAAGAGGCCGTTCCTTCTGGAAGTGTATAAATTAGTCTGGGATAGAACCTGCACGCTGAATTTACTAATTAAGAAATGAGAAACCAGAACTTATAAAGGTGGCATAGAAATAGAAGAAACCATTCTTAAGTAATCTTTTAAAACTTTGAACAGAGTTACAGATTTTACCATTTGTGATAAACTGGTATATATAATTTAACCAGAACCAAAAGAAAATTAGTATTGTGTGAATTCTGAGGCACTTTCGACATGTTGTAGAAGTGATGTGGACTTTCTTGAGTTTTACACATTCATAGTAAATGGTCTGTATCTCGTGCCTTTGTTGGCTTTCTTTGAGCTGTAGTTTCTGGGAAGTGAGCAGCTCTCATTCCTGTAACTCTTGTAATCCAGTCATTCGTGTGCCTCCTTCATGAGGATTCAGTACGGCTGTGGTGCTGTTATCCCTCTGATAGGAACTCTAACTCGGTGTAAAGCCCCAAAGGTCTGTTACTTATTTTTATTTTATATTGTACTATATTTTATTTACAGTATTGTGTTTGTTTCAGGTGTATAGCAAAGTGATACAGTCATATATATATATATATATATATGAATTAACAAAAGCAGTTCCCATCTTTTGATGGGGTGCTCATAGTTTATAACATAAATGGCATTATTTTGAGAGAGGGATAACTTAGGTATGGCATTAGGTTTTTTTTTCTTTTTGCAGCCTGAGGCAGTTGTAAAATAACTTAATGTAGCTTTTTACAACCGTGTATTCTATAGTATTTTTTCATTTGGTGAAATTTTAACTGTTAATGTTTTTCAAAAAATAAAGAAAAAAATAAAACACTAAAATGTAATATATATATGTACATATATGTGCAAAATAATGAGGCAGCAGGAAAAAGAAAGCTTCTTTCTTTGAGCTCTCTATTTAAGCACTGAGCTTCGAGTATTACTCTGTCCTACATGTTTTATATATATACTCTACCTATTTGGTAGTGATTCATGGGGTTGCAAAGAGTCGGACATGACTGAACTGAACTGTCCCTATTTCATAGACAGGCAATAACATTCAGAAAAAATAAGTAACTTACATTCACAACTTGTAAATAATACAGTAACTTTCCTTTCATCAATCACTCATAACAACACCTATGACCATCCTTGTCAAACTTTCTCACTTATTAAGTCCCCAGGTTTTAATCTTCTTGGTATTTGTTCCTGACCCTCCCTTTAAACTAGGGAAAGGCTACCTACTCCAGTATTCTGGCCTGGAGAATTCCATGGACTGTACAGTCCATGGGGTTGCAAAGAGTGGGACATGACTGAGCAACTTTCATTTCACTTTCACTCACTGTCATGGTCTCAGGGATCTCATGTGATAAACTTAGGGTTCTAACTCAAGTCCAGACAGCTCTATCTTTATCAGTTGAACTAGTGTATTAACATGCCTATGATAGAGTAAAACATGCCTTTGAGATATTATTAAATTAACACATTTAATTCCTGGAAATGTTAAAAGAATTCCCGACTAAAGTGTCGATTACCAAAATGCTTTTTTTGAAGAATATAGAATTAAATATTCTTTATTTTTTTATTTTTTTTATTTCTAAAAAAGGATTTTATTAAAAAAGCACAAATGCAAAGAAATGAACAGAGGAAAATGTATGCGTCGAACCTGGACTGGTCACTTATGATAATATACATGCTACAATTCCATTCTCCCCAATCATTCCACCTTCACCCTCTCCCACGGAGTCCCAAAGACTGTTCTAAATGCCTATGTCTCTTTTGCAGTCTCTTATACAGGGTTCAGGTTACCATTTTTCTAAATTCCATATATATGCGTTAATATACAGTATTGATGTTCTTCTTTCTGGCTTACTTCACTCTGTATAATTGGCTCCAATTTCATCCACCTCATTAAAACTGATTCAAATGCATTCTTTTTGATGGCTGAGAAATACTCCATTGTGTATATGTACCAAAGCTTTCTTATCCATTCATCTGCAGATGGACATCTAGGTTGCTTCCATATCCTGGCTATTATAAACAGTGCTGCAATGAACATTGGAGTACACGTGTCTCTTTCAATTCTGGTTTCCTCGGTATGTATGCCCAGGAGTGCGATCGCTGGATCATATGGCAGTTCTATTTCCAGTTTTCTGAGGAATCTCCACACTGTTCTCCATAGTGGCTGTACTAGTTTGCATTCCCACCAACAATGTAAGAGGGTTCCCTTCTCTCCACACCCTCTCCAGCACTTATTGCATGTAGACTTTTGGATAGCAGCCATTCTGACTGGTGTGAAATGGTATCTCATTGTGGTTTTGATTTGCATTTCTCTGATGATGAGGGATGTTGAGCATTTTTTCATGTGTTTATTAGCCATCTTTATGTCTTCTTTGGAGAAATGTCTGTTTAGTTCTTTGGCCCATTTTTTGATTGGGTCACTTAGTTTTCTGGAATTGAGCTGCAGGAGCTGCTTGTATAATTTGGAGATTAATCCTTTATCAGTTGCTTCATTTGCTATTATTTTCTCCCATTCTGAAGGCTGTCTTCTCACCTTGCTTAGAGTTTCCTTTGCTGTGCAGAAGCTTTTGATTTTAATTAGGTCCCATTTGTTTATTTTTGCTTTTATTTCCAATATTCTGGGATAAATATTCTTATTGGTGAAATATTAACTTCAAAATGTATATGTTAACTGTATATATTAACTTCATAAGGTAAAATTTTATAAGAATCATAAAGTGAGTAGAGAATAGAGGGAAAAAAAATGAGGATGACACTTTGATACACTCTGACAGGTCTTAATGAATTAAGTTACCAGGAAGGAAACAATAGATTTTGTTGATGTTATTATTCTTGTCTGTTTGTTTAATATAAGTCTTTTAGATTTTCTTTCCTCTAAAAATACCTAATGTTGTCATACAAAAATGTGTTCCTCCTACTAGAGAAGATAGACTAGGCTAGTTGAGACTCTGAAGATTTCATTAGACCTCTGGTCTAATCTGTTATTTCTGCTAAACTGAGATTAACATTACTGATTCATAAAATAACTTCAAAATTGCCATTAATGACAACATCTGACTGAGGGTACACATCATATGGGACAATCAGTTTGAATAAAATAATTCCCATTAGTATCATAACATGTTTAATTTTATTTTAAAATCAAAATGGAGCCAAGGTTTAGAGTTCATGAATTTTCAAAAAGAGTTGTTTTCTCTCCTATTGAAATGTAAACAGTTTCCTAATAAATCCTTGTCCTCAGAGAACTAATAGGTGTACATATAGATAATCAGCAAACCATTATTCTAAGAGGAAATTTTAAAATTAGAGATATTTTTATTAATTATTCATATTAAACATTTTTCTAAATTCTTGAGAGAATTTGAAAGTCAGAAAAGGGTTTGATTATATGGCACATGAATTTAGTGGTGGTTTAATAAAATCATGTGTACTCTAGCATGTTTAATGTAAGGAAGACTGACAAATGGCATCAATTTTATTACAAAATCAATATTTGCCTTGCTAAGCTGGGTAAATTCATTTCTGTAAATTTTATTTAATATCAAAAGAATGAAATTCAAAGAATATGCAAACCAAGAGGATTCCAAAATTAAATATGAAGTGAAACACTATCAAAAGCTGTATTAAGCTGGTCCTGATTAGTTATTATTTAAAGCAGATAGTCATATTCAACTTTTAAAAGGTAAAGTTCTCATATATTTTAATGTGAGTGACTTCAAATTTAATACTATTATTATTTATTTATATTTTTCCAGGGAAAATTTCAGATTTTGAGCCAAGTATAGAATTATATGGTTGGAGGTTACATAATGCAGACTACAGAGTGTTTTATATTATGTCTACGAGACAGAGCATTAGATTTCACACAGAGAAAGTCACAGAGATGCCACATTGTTGAAATTTCTGATCTGGTTGCAATACTTAGGTTTGAATGAAAAACCCAAGAGCCAAATTCACAAAACAATTACATTTGCTTCTTGCATGCTTGATGCCCCCAGAATGCTAGAATATGCACTTTTAAGCTGGCAAAATAAATTCTCTCTTTCCTACTTACTAAGCTTTAAACTTATAAATGTTTCTTACCTAACTTTAAGTAAACTCCTTAGGGTATCTGCTGGCCTTAAAAAACTGCAGGGCAGCTAAGAAAGGTGTTCCCTGCTCAGCCATCTTATTTATCTATCTTCTCATCTCCAGTTCAGTCCAAAACACAAGCACATGAAGAATCCTACTGGGGCATCTATAAAATATGTAACATCACTTAAAAAGTAGCTTATGTCATTACTTTTTAACACATTGTATTTATTTCCAAAAGAGAATTCAACAATATTACCAACCAGACTCAATTTCTCTTTACTATTAAATATCAAGTTGTATCCATTTAAAGTTTACTTCTAACCATTATTTTTGGGAAGTGTATGGAAAAGACTCTGATGCTGGGAAAGGTTGGGGGCGGGAGGAGAAGGGGACGACGGAGAATGAGATGGCTGGATGGCATCACCGACTCTGTGGACATGAGTTTGAGTGAACTCCGGGAGTTGGTGATGGACAGGGAGGCTTGGCGTGCTGTGATTCATGGAGTCGCGGAGAGTCGGACACGACTGAGCGACTGATCTGATCTGATCTGATCTGATCTGATCTGATATGTACATATTATATACAATATTATACTTATTCAATAGATATCCAAATTCCTTCAAATTCTAGAACTTTTCCTTGATATTGTACTTTTTCAATGGCAGAAATCTACTTGTAATTCATAACACAAGTTTTTAATCAGCTATAAGTAAAACATAATTTTTCTTTCTAATCAAAAATAAATGGAAAATCCATTTAGAATTGATACAAAGATGGCATTTGACTGTGTGGATGAACACTCTTAAAGTTTTTCTTTCTGATTCCTCTGAAAGCTACTAATACATTATAAGTACTACAATAATTTTTCCCTCATCAATTGTTCTTAACAGATCCTTGTCACTCTTTCTCTCCTATCAATTCTCCTTGGTCTTCATCCTCTTCTATTGTTTTCTGGTTCTTTCTTTAGACTGGGTTCTCATATTCCTAGTCTCATATTCAGATTTTTAGTTGTATATGCTCTAAGAGAGTTCTTTAGACTGTATCCAGTGCTGAACTACACTCTTGCCTGGATAAAGGACTATTTCATCATTAAAATACCTTTGAAGCAAGGTTGACCCATGAGTATACCAGTGGTGAAATTACCAGTACCTAATTGGAAGGACTGATGCTAAACCTGAAACTCCAGTACTTTGGCCACTTCATGCGACAAGTTGACTCACTGGAAAAGACTCTGAAGCTGGGAGGGATTGGGGGCGGGAGGAGAAGGGGATGACAGAGAATGAGATGGCTGGATGGCATCACTGACTCGATGGATGTGTTTGAGTGAACTCCAGGAGTTGGTGATGGACAGGGGGGCCTGGCATACTGATTCATTGGGTCGCAAAGAGTCGGACATGACTGAGCAACTGAACAGAACTGAACTGAAGGTGGCCACACATCTAGACTTGCTGAGGCAATTCTGTTTATGTTATTACCAGTACCCACTTGTACTCTTAAAAGTCCTTATTTGATTACTATATCAATGGCTAATTTATTAAGATAAGTTGAATGGGAATAAACTCATGAGTCTTCAGGGACAGTTTTTTTAGGTAGAAACACTCTTTAAATTATGTGCAATGAATGTCCCCATACTCCTAATAAGAATAAATGAATAAAACCCAAACTGTAGTGTAAAGAGTGTTCTATTCTGATTCCAGAACAAGACTTTAGAGAAGGAAAGTATGTATAGATTTTTCAGTCGAAAAGCTTTAGTGATCATATGCTAATAATTAGCATTTATAATTTTAAATATGCCAAATTGGTCTAAATAACAAGACTGTGATAAACAACTAATAATAAAAATACCTAAATTATATTTTTAATGATAAGTTCTGAGATGTCTCCAACAGCAGTCTGAATTGAAAAAAGAAAATATCACATATTAAAGGACAATGATGTGTCAATTTTCATGATATACATCATAATTATGCAAGAGGATTGTAAATATAGACATGTTAACACAGGGTGGGCAGAGGGCCTCATGTAAGGTCATGGTAATGAGATGATCTCTTGGGATAAATGAAGAGTCATGGCAGAAGAGAAATAAGGCAGGTAGTGACAGGGTGGGGAGCCTGGTAGACTACATTCCATGGGGTCGCTAAGAGTCGGACACGACTGAGTGACTTCACTTTCACTTTTCACTTGCATGCATTGGGAAAGAAAATGGCAACCCACTCCAGTGTTCTTGTGGAGAATCCCAGGGACAGGGGAGCCTGGTGGGCTGCTGTCTATGGGGTCGCACAGAGTCAGACATGACTGAAGCGACTTAGCAGCAGCAGCAGCAGCAGCAGTGACAGGGTATGATGATTTTCCTTTCTACACATACAGTGGAGAAGCTCAGTCACTGATGCTGTGGAAAGTTCATACTGTCTTAACAGGTGGGAAGAAAAATGGGTCCAGTAAGGGATTGGCACTGGCAGAGAAGTCAGATAACTGTCTCTGAAACATCTGAGACAGAATTTCTGACCAATCTAAGTACTGGGAAACGTAAAGGCTGAACTTAGCCATAAGTGTATGCCAGGTTAGCTTATGCACAGTTGAGAACAGACTGAAAGAGGCTGGGGATGAGAAAGATTTTGCATATTGAGGACACCCAGAAATTACTGGGATAAAAGGCCAGTGTATTTATTTAATGTTCATGTGCATTTTCTAAGTTATGTGTTTTGTTTCTCTGTAATTTTTGTGACAAAAATTATTGTTCCCTGGTGGCTCAGAGTGGAAAGAATCTGCCTGCAATGCAGGAGACTGGGGTTCAATCCCTGGGTCAGGGAATGGTTACCAACTCCAGTATTCTTGTCTGGGAAATCCCATGGACAGAAGGGTCCGGTGGGCCACAGCCCATGGGGGTTGCAAAGAGTCAGACATAACTGAGTGACTAACGCTTTCACTTTTTCTTCAGGAAGAGGAAATAAGAAATATGTTATTCAGCAGTGTCTTACAACAGTGGCCCCGAAACTTTTGGGCACCGGGGACTGGTTTAATGAAAGACAGTTTTTCCACTGACCGGGGTTGGGGTGGGAGTGCACACAGTAATGCAAGTGATGGGGAGCGATGGGGAGTGGCAGATAAGATTCTGAATCCACCTCTCACCTCCTTCTATGCTGCCCAGTTCCTACCTGACCTTGGCTCCTGGGGGTTAGGGACGCCTGTTATATAAAACTTTCATGAAGAATTGCACGAATGTAAGAATGAGTATACTTCATAAATGATATATATTCTATCCTCAAAACAACTTCTAAAATAGATATTACACTCACATGAGAGATGAGACTGAGTATAGACATACTGAACAGCTTATCCAAGGTTACACGAACATTTAATGGCAGAGCTACTCTAACTTGAGATAATTTAAGTATATTAAGACCATAGAGCAGTGATTTTTGATTAAGTGCTTGCAGCTATCACATGGTTTTTATTTTTGTTTATACTGTGAAGCAGGTGGTCTGATATAGGCTTTGGATGTAATGATGACCAGTGTGTAGGTCCCCACACATTTTGAATAGCAAGGGTGTAGGGTAGTGGATTGGAGAAGGCAATGGCAACCCACTCCAATACTCTTGCCTGGAAAATCCCATGGATGGAGGAGCCTGGTGGGCTGCAGTCCATGGGGTCGCTAGGAGTCGGACACGACTGGGAAACTTCACTTTCCCTTTTCCCTTTCATGCATTGGAGAAGGAAATGGCAACCCACTCCAGTGTTCTTGCCTGGAGAATCCCAGGGACGGGGGAGCCTGGTGGGCTGCCATCTATGGGGTTGCACAGAGTCGGACACGACTGAAGTGACTTAGCAGCAGCAGCAGGGTAGTGGATAAGACACAGAGTATTATTAAATTTTCAGGATTATTCATGTATCTTTTGTTACAAGTTATTTACACATTTGTTTGCAGCAATTTCTTTTGAATTTCATTACTTATTATTTTAAGGAACTCTAAACTATCATTTATGAAATCAATTCCCATCATTTTTATTTTCTAGTCAAGCATAATATTTTGTTGGAATGAATAACTGAAGATATAACCCTTTGTGAGTTAATGATATATTTTCAAAATTAAACAGGATCATTGTGCAGGGTTGGTGTAAGGTAATATTTATCAATACTCTGTTTTCAGAGTAACTACCAAATTGCCCACTAGCAATATTTTAGTTGCTGTAAGGTAGCACTCAAAGTATCTCCAGCCTAAATATAAATTTTAGTGCAACTGTTTCATGTTTCTTATAAAACAAATTTTAAAATTCAAAATAAATACAAAGCAATAAAGCAAAAAAAAAATTAAAATGCTATAATTAAGCCAGCTATCACCAAAATAGTTCTTAAAAATAATATTTATTTATTTATTTATTTTTGGCTCTTCTGGGTTGTCATTGCTATGTGGGCTTTTACTCTTGTTACAGTGAGTGGGGGCTACTGTTCATCGTGGTATGCAGGCTTCTCATTGCTATGGTTTCTCTTTTTGTGGAGCACAGGCTTTAGCGCTTGTGAGCTTTAGTAGTTGTGGTTCCCAGGCTCCAGAGCACAGGCTCAATAGTCATGGCACACTGGTTTATTTGTTCCTAGGCATGTGGGATCTTCCCAGGTCAGGGATTAAATCCGGGTCTTTTGCATTGGCAGGCATTTTCTTTACCACTGAGCCACCAGGGAATCCCCACCAGTATAGTTTTAATGAGACTGTTTTCAAAGTACAGGTACTGTATGTTGAAAGAATTCCCTCTATTTATTTCACAGCTTTTAATGTAATTTCAGTTACTTTTTTTTTTTTCCTCATTTGAGATGTTTAGAACACCTTTGTTCAGGAGGCAAGGAAGATCTTAACCATCAAATATGTACCTAGAGAGCAAACTATGAGAAGTGGAATATTTCATCGAACTACTTAAAAAAAAATTATCTCAGAAGTTGATTTAAAATGATAATAATTTTAAATAATTTCATTTTTGTTGAAAAATCCCTTCCTTAGACTGTCACCTCTTGTAGAAGAAATTCCAAGTATTTTATCCCTGAAATGTTCAAATTTTACAAATTACAGTAATAACTAGTATCAGTTCAGTTCAGTTAATCAATTATTATTAATCAACAGCTAAATTTTATTATGAAAAAATCATGAGTTATCCTTGCCAACATATCAGTTTGTGTGTTAGTCGCTCAGTCATATCTGACTCTTTGCAACCCCTGGACTGTACCCACAAAGCTCCTCTTACCATGGGATTTTCCAGGTAAGAATACTAGAGTGGGTTGCCATTTTCTTTTCCAGGGGATCTTCCTGACCCAGGGATTGAACCTGGGTCTCCTGGTTACAGTCTGCATTGTAGGCAGATTCTTTACTGTCTGAGCCACCAGGGAAGCCCAATTTAGAGTAATACTATATCTCAAAGTAGTTCTTATTTACAGTTATTTTCTATAAAAGAGAGTTCTTTTATTTGTACACATTACTATTTTTTAGCCAACATAAAAAGAGAACGTAATATTTTAAAAGTTTTCTAAAAAAAAAAAAAGTGATTTGACAAAGTGATTGAAAAGTTTATATGGAGAGGTAAAAGACCCAAAATAGCCAACACAATATTGAAGTATAAGAATAAAGTTGGAAGACTCATACTATCTGACTTAAAGTGTTACTGTATAGCTACAGTAATCAGAAAAGTGTGATACTGGAAAAAATAAATAGATAATTTGATCAATGGAACAGGATAGAGGTCCCCAAAGTAAACCCATACGAAGATATTCAACTGATATTTGACAGAGGAGCAAGAGCAATTTAATGGAGAAATGAGGTCTTTTCAGTAAACAGTGCTGGGACAATTAGATATCCGTATGCAAAAATATCATCATCATCATCTAGACATCAACCTTACATCCTTAACCAAAATTAAATCAAAGTGGATCACACACCTAAGTATAAAATCCCAAACTCTGATATTCTTAGAAGATGATATAGAAAGTCTAGATAAAATCTTGCCTTTCATAATCATATTTTAGATTAAATATCAAAGGCACAATTCATGAAAGAAAGGATTGATAAATTGGACTTCATTGAAATTTAAAATTTGTGTTCTTGGGTGTTCCCTGGTGGGCCAGTGGTTAAGAATCTGCCCACCAATGCAGGGGACACAGGTTCAATCCCTGGTTGGGGAAGATCCCACATGCTATGGGGCTACATGAAGCCTGTGTGCCCTAGAAGCCCATGAATCACAGCAAAGGAAGCTACCACAATGAGAAGCTCACACTCTGCAACTGGAGAAAGCCTGTGCATAGCAATGAAGGTCCAATGCAGCCAAAAATAAACAAACTTTAAAAAAAATTATTTTCTCTTTTGAGAAACACACTGTCAAGAGAACAAAACAAGTCACAGACTGGAAGAAAGTATTTACAAAGACTTACAACATATTACACAAAATATACAAAACACTCTTAAAACTCAGTATTAAGAAAATAAAACTCAAAAAATTAAAAGATCTGAATGGACACTTCACAAATGATGATAAACAGATAGCAAATATGCATTAGCAAAGATGCTCAAAATCATTCATATTAAAATAGCAACGATATACCACTACACATCTATTAAAATGGCTAAAATCTAATCTACCGACAACACGAAATGCTGGTAAGGATGTGAAGCAATGCTGCTGCTGCTGCTAAGTTACTTCAGTCGTGTCCGACTCTGTGTGACCCCATGGACGGAAGCCCACCAGGCTCCCCCGTCCCTGGGATTCTCCAGGCAAGAACACTGGAGTGGATTGCCATTTCCTTCTCCAATGTGTGAAAGTGAAAATTGAAAGTAAAGTCACTCAGTCATGGACTCTTATTTTTGGTGGGAATGCAAAATGGTACAACTACTTTGAAAGGCAGTTTGGCAGTTTCTTACAGAGCTAAATATACTCCTTCCACATGATCTATCGGTTATGATCTTTGGTATTTATCCAAATTAGTTGAAAAGTTATGTCCACAAAAAACCTGCATATGGATTTTCATAGCAGTTTTATTCAGAATTGGCAAAATTTGGAAGTAAGCAAGAAGTTCTTTAGTAGGTTGAATAGATAAACTGTGGTACATCCAGACAATGGAATATTATTTAGTGCTAAAAAGAAATGAGCTGTCAAACCAAGAAAAGAGATGGAGGAACCTTAACATCATATTTCTAAGTGAGAGAAGTCAATCTGAAGAGCTTTCATGCTGTATGATTCCCAACTGTATGACATTCTAGAAAAGTAAAACTTATGAAGACAGTAAAAAAAACCTGTGTGTATTAGGGATTGGGGGGAGGGCATGAGGATGAATACTAAAGCAGAGAAGACTTTTAGGGCAGGTAACTATTCTCTATATGCTATAATGGTGAACACATACCAGTATATATTTATCAATATCCATATAATGCATAACACAAATAATAAAACCTAATGTAAACTATGTATTTTGGTTGGTAATGATGTATCAGTGTTGATTAATCGATTGTAACAAATGTACCACATTGATGGTGGATGTTTATGGTGGGGGTGTTTGTGTATATAGGAATTCTCTGAACTTTCCATTAAATTTTGCTGTGATCCTAAAAGTGCCCTAAAAATTAAGACTATTAATTTAAAAATAAAAGCAAAACAAAAAGAATGTGATGAATTTAACTTATATAGTCAGTCAAGAAATGTATAGTATTCTGATTTTTATTTTGTTTTCCTAACACAGGTGAATTCTTCTGACATTTATCCCCCAAATGAACACACACACACTTTTCCTATGCATATTTATCACTTATCTGCTTATCTCCCACAAAGATTATTTTTCATTACCTGGGAGATAATGTATTAAGGCAAATGTATTGTAGTGAATTGTGATTAATTTTAGGTCTAAGGCATTGGCTTTCTTTGCCTAAGCCCAGTGGGTGTGATGATGTAAAGGAGAATTGGTCTATTTAAATGACTGAATCTATCAAAGGATCAAACATATTTTAGATTCTATCATGAATTCTTAATCTAGAGAGGTTTTAGTACTAAAATTTCATATCTAAATGTTAAAATGTAAACTTCCATGACAATTGCCCAAGATCATATAATAAGCACAGGCATTGATGATCACAGGCAAAAGATTTTCTGACTCAAGTAAGGTGATGAGTGGTAAGATGGATGAAGCCCCTTGGTCTGTGGCATTCAGATAAAGGACATTTGACAGGACATGAATGAATTCCTGATCACCAAAATTTCAGATTTCTTTCAGAGGTTTATTAATAAATGAAAGTATTATAATTTAATATACAGAAAGAGAAGCCTGCAGCAATGTGTATGTGTTAGCCTTTTACAAAGAAAACGTAACAGCAATGATTTTATTTCCTATATTTTTTCTCCAACTTTAAAATTTGACATTTGTGGTGAATCATAGATATAAGATTTCAAGCATATGGAAATAAAAAACAGAAATATATGCAATATGTACGGAATCATCTCTGGTGCTTTGAACTTTAACCAATTCATTCACCATTTAAAAACAATTAAAAAATTCATTAAGTTGGATTCTGCCCTTGGATACACACAACAAAATCCCCATTGAAGTCAATGGAAATTGTACATGCATATCCAGGGGCAGAATTTGGCCCGCTGTGTTTAATTCACTCTGATCATTCCTATTAATTCAATATTAATATTTCCGTTCATTTATTCAATTAGTTCTGTGGTATTCAAAATTCATTGTATGTAATACATTGTGATCAGGCAATCATTTCATTTCCAGTCCACTTTCTAACAATCAATATTTGAAGTTAGTCAAGGCAAAATGCACTTAAAAACCAAACAGAAATAGAAATAGTCCCTCTGCAGAGATATCTTCTACTTTGTTTCCTGGTTTCTTGGGCCTGACCTCTCCCTGGAGATTTAGTCAGTGTGAGAGACATTAGCAAATTGTGGGGCAGAGTTGGCCCTTAGATCAAATGCTACTTTGTGGCGTAGCCAAGTAGGGCTATCTAATAACAGCCAGATGTGAAAGACTAAGCTCATGAAATACCCACCACTTAATTAGGTCACACAATACCACTTGGCTCCCAATCACATTTGTGCTATCTCTGTTCTGAGCAGAAGGATCTCTTCTGTCTTCAAGGAACATAGATCAAAATGAATACAGTATGTTAACATTGTAGTATAAACATTACATGCATGAATAAGTGGGACTAAACTCAAGAAGTGTAGTGATGTCTAAGTTCCTACCTATTTCTTTAGGTAGGCCAACTTAAACTTCTTGTACAATTTTATATGCATTATAAGTATCCATAATATGTGTGATTATCAACAAATTGGGAGAAAGGAAGTATATGAAACTTGACAATTCATATTTCAATATTCATTAAATATTCTAAAAAGAATTATGTTCACTATTTTTGTTTTGTGACAGATTTATTGAGTTATAATTGACATTAAAAAAGAACCTAATACTAAAAATGCACAATTTGATAGGTTTTGGCAAATGCATACACCTGTGAAACCATCATTACAATTAATATATATTAAATATATTCATCATCCCCAAAAGTTTCCTCATGTCTCTAAACAACTCCCAAACCACTGTTCAGGAAACCACTGAAGTGTTCTCTGTTATTAGAAATTAGTTTATAGAGTTTTAAATAATCAAAAATACATATTCTTTAGCATCTGGCTTCTTTTATTCAGCAGAAATATATTGAGATCCAACCATGTCATTGTTTCTATCAGTAGTCCACTTATTTTTATCTCTGAATGGTAGTCCACTGTATGGATAAAATTTGTTTGCACAGTCCTCTGTTTGTAGGCATTTGGAGTGTTTGCAGTTTGGTCTATTACAAGTAAAGCTGCTATGAACATTTGTGTACCAGTCTTTATAGGGACATCTTGACTGCTGACCTTGAGAAAATAAGTAGGATAGGCATGGCTAGTTAGTATTGTATATGTATGCTTAACTTTTTAAGAAACTGCTACATTGTTTTCCAGAGTGATGTGCCATTTTATATTCCTGCTAGTAGTGTAGTAGAGTTCCAATTCCTCTAAATCCTTAGCGATGTTTGGTATAGTCAGTCTTTTTAATTTTAAACATTGTCATAGTGTGAAAGTGTTGCTCAGTTGTATCCAACTCTTTGCAACCCCATTGGACTGCAGCCCACAAGATTCCTCTGTCCATGGAATTCTCCAGGTAAGAATACTGGAGTAGGTAGCCATTCACTTCCCCCGGGGATCTTCCCAATACAGGGATCCAAACCTGCAGGTCTCAACCCAATGGATTCTTTATCTTCTGAGCATAAGTGTACAGTAAAATCTATTGTTCCTTTATTTTGAATTTCCTTAATGACTAATTATGTTGAGCATCTTTTCCTTTCTATTTTCCATCTACTTATCTTCTTTGGTAAAGTGCTCAAATATTTTGCCCATTTTTAATTGAGTTTATTTTTTTCTCAAAAAATTGCTTATTTTCTTATTGCTGATGTCAAAGAGTTATTTACATACTCTGAATAAAAGTCCTTTATCAGATATATACATGGCACATATTTTCTCTGAGTCTGTTCGTTTATTATCTTAACATTACTATTACAGAGGGAATTTTTTTTTTTTTTTGACTTTTGATGACAGTCAATTGGTCAGCTTTTTCTTTGATCTTTGGGCATCATACTATTGGTTTGCTATCTAAAAATGTTTGCCTAATAAAACATCAAAAAATTGTCTTCTGAAAGTTCATAAATTTATATTTTGTATTTAGCCATATTGTCCATTTGGATTTAGTTTTCATATACTTTACAAGATAAAGATTAAAGTTCAATCTTTGTGCATATTAATATTCAATTATTCCAGCATCATTTTTTGAATCAATTAACCATTCTCAACTGAATTTTGCACTCATGTCAAAGATAAATTGTCTATATGTTGTGGGTCAGTTTCTGATCTAATTATTCTGTTCCACTGATCAATTTTCTGATCTTTTATGTCAATACCATTCTATCTTGATTGTTGCAATCACTTTACAGTGGTTTTGAAATTAGATAGTGTTTGGCCTCATGTTTTTTCTATGTTGTTTTGGCTATTTAGATCTTTTACATTTCATATGATTTTTGGAATCAACATGTCAATGTCTCCAGAAATACTCCTGGGATTTTTGCTTGAGGTTGTGTTAAATCTATAGATAAGTTGAGGAGAATTGGTATCTTAACAATATTGTTTTCCAGTCAGTGAACATGGTATGCTGTTGTTGTTCAGGAGCTAAGTCATGCCTGACTCTGTGTGACCCCATGGACTACAGTGCACCAGGGTCCACTGTCCTTCACTAACTCCCAGAGTTTGCTCAAATCCATGTCCATTGAGTCGGTGATGATATCTAACCATTTCATCCTCTGTCACCCCATTTTCCTTTTGCCTTTAATCTTTCCTAGCATTGGGGTGTTTTCCAATGAGTTGGCTCTTTGCATCAGGTAACCAAAGTATTGGAGCTTTAGCATCAGTCCTTCTAATGAATATTCAGAGTTGATTTCCTTTAGAGTTGACTGGTTTGATATCTTTGCTGTACACTGGACTCTCAAGAGCACAATTCAAAAGCATCAGTTCTTTGGTGCTCAGCCTTCTTTATGATCCAACTCTCACATCCATACATAACTACTGGAAAAACCATAGCTTTGACTATTTTGTCAGCAAAATAATGTCTCTGCTTTTTAATACTCTGTCTAGGTTTGTCATAGCTTACCTTTCAAGGAGTCTTTTAATTTCATGGCAGTCACCATCCACAGGGATTTTGGAGCCCAAGAAAATAAAGTCTGTCACTGCTTCACCTTTTCCCCTTCTATTTGCTTAAAGTGATGGCCAGAATGCCATTACTTAGTTTTTTGAATGTTGAGTTTTTTTTCTTATTTATTATATATTAAAAATATGGAACACTTCACAAATTTGTGTGTCATCCTTGTGCAGGGGCCATGCTAATCTTCTCTGTATCATTCCAATTTTAGTATATGTGCTGCTGAAGTGAGCACTGAATGTTGAGTTTTTTTTTTTTTTAATTTTTTTCACAGATGTTTTTTATTTGTTTTTAATTTTTATTTAATAAATGGTAAAAAGCACAATGCCATTAACAGTTAAAATTTTACCAAATGAAAAAAATACTATAGAATACACAGTATCATCCTTGTGCAGGGGCCATGCTAATCTTCTCTGTATCATTCCAATTTTAGTATATATGCTGCCGAAGTGAGCACTGAATGTTGCGTTTTAAGCCAGCTTTTCACTCTCCTCTTTCACCCTCATCAAGAGGCTTTTAAATTCCTCTTCACTTTCTGCTGTTAGAGTGGTATCTGCATATCTGAGGTTGTTGATATTTCTCCCAGTAATCTTGATTCCAGCTTGTGATTCATCCAGCCTGGCATTTTTCATGAGGGACTCTGCATAGAAATTAATAGAAGCTAAATAAGCAGGGTCACAACACACAGCCTTGTCATACTCCCTTCCCAATTTTGAGCTAGTCCACTGTTTCATGTCCAATTATAAACTGTTGCTCCTTGTCCCACATACAGGTTTCTTAGGACACAAGTAGGATGGTCTGGTACTCCCATTTCTTTAAGAATTTTCCACAGTTTTGTGATCCACACACTCAAATGCATTAGTGTAGTCAATGAAGCAGAAGTTTTTCTGGAATTTCCTTGCTTTCTCTATGATCCAGTGAATGTTGACAGTCTGATCTCTGATTTCTCTTCCTTTTCAAAACCCAATTTGTACATCTGGCAGTTCTTGGTTTATGCACTTCTGAAGCCTAGATTGAAATATTTTGAACATAATCTTGCTAGCATGGAAATGAGCACAATTGCATGCCTCTTTGAACATTCTTTGACATTGCCCTTCTTTGGGATTGGAATGAAAATTGACCTTTTCCAAACCTGTGGCCACTGCTGAACATGGTATATTTCTATATTTGTTTATGTCTTCTTTAATTCATTTCAGTGATATTTCAAAGTTTCCAGTATACAAGAGTTAGAAGTCCTTCTTCAGATTTATGTTTAAACATTTTCGATGCTATTGTAAGTGGTATTTTTAAAATTTCAACTTCGGGTTCTTTGTTAATAATATGTGAATACTGTTTTTTTTAAATATTAAAATTGTATCCTGCAGTCTTGCTCAACTAACTTATTAGGTTTTGGAATTTTGTTGTAGATTATATAAAATCTTATGTGTAGTGGATCATGTCATCTAAGAAAAAGGACAGTTTCAGTTCTTTGATTCTAATTTTTTCAAAGCTTATTGTGATATCTAGAAGCTCCAATAAACTGTAGAATAGAAATGGTGAGCACAAATATTCTTGTCTTGTTCCTGATCTAAGAGAAAAAGGAATAAGTCTTTCACCTCTAGTACATTAGCTGTAGGTTTTCCCTAGATGCCTTTGTCAGACTTTAAGCATTCCCTTCTATTTATAGTTTGCTGATTTTTAAAAAAATTAGGAATGAACGTTGAATTTTGCCAGATGCTTGTGTGTTTGTGAGTTTTCTCTGTGTGTGTGTCTATTAAGATGATCATATGGTTTTCCTTGTATAGTTTATTAACATGTAATGGTGAATTACATGGATTGATTTTTGAAAGTCAAATCAACAAGCAAAGCATTATTCAGATAAACTCCACTTCATTATAATATAGTATTATAATGCTTTATATTGCTGCATTTAACTTATATTTCAGAGAGAATTTTTGCATGCATGCCATAAGGCATATGCATCTGTAGATTTCTTTTCCTGTAACTATTTTGTGTGTTTTTGATATCAGATTAATCCTGTTCTTAGGATGATTTGGGGAAGCAGTCTTTTGTCTTGAAATTTTAAAATAAATTTGTGTAGAAATGATGTTTTTTTTCATTAAATGTTTGAGAAAATATAATAGTGGAGCCATCTTGGATAGAAAAAAATTTGGAATGTTTTTAAACATGAATTAAATTTATTTAAAAGATATAAGACTGTTTACAGAATCTCTTTCAGTTTAAGTGAGTTTTGATGGCCTTTGTCTTTCAAAGAATTTCTCCATTTCATTGAACTTGTTGAAATTTTTTGCAAAAAGTTTCTCATCTTATCCTTTTTTATATTTGTAGACTTTTTAGTGAACTACTTTTCTCATTTCTGATGTTGATATTATGTGACTTTCTCTTTTTATCTGAGAAGTCTAGTTAAATGTTCATCAATTTTACTGATTTTTCACAAAGGAAAATATTAGGGTTATTATTTTTTCTATTGGGTTTTTCTGAATCTTGTTTAATTAGTGTCTGCTCTGATGTTTACTGTTTCCTTTTTCTCATTCAGTTCAGTTCAGTTGTCCCTCAGTTGTGTCCGACTCTTCGTGACCCCATGAATCACAGCACGCCAGGCCTCCTTGTCCATCACCAACTCCTGGAGTTCACTCAAACTCATGTCCATCGAGTCGGTTATGCCATCCAGCCATCTCATTCTCTGCCATCCCCTTCTCCTCCCGCCCCCAATCCCTCCCAGCATCAGAGTCTTTTCCAGTGAGTCAACTCATTGCATGAAGTGGCCAAAGTATTGGAGTTTCAGCTTTAGCATCAGTCCTTCCAATGAACACCCAGGACTGATCTCCTTTAGAATGGACTGGTTGGATCTCCTTGCAGTCCAAGGGACTCTCAAGAGTCTTCTCCAACACCACAGTTCAAAAGCATCAATTCTTCGGCACTCAACTTTCTTCACAGTCCAACTCTCACATCCATACATGACCACTGGAAAAACTATAGCCTTGACTAGATGTAGTACTTTGTACTTTGTTGGCAAAGTAATGTCTCTGCTTTTTAATATACTATCTTGGTTGGTCATAACTTTCTTTCCAAGGAGTAAGCACCTTTTAATTTCATGGCTGCAATCAGCATCCATAGTGATTTTGGAGCCCCAAAAAATAAAGTCTGACACTGTTTCCCCATCTATATCCCATGAAGTGATGGGACCATTAAATCTCTTCTCTAATATTTTTTTTTTAAGATAAAACATCAAGCCATTCATTTGAGGTCATTTTTATTGTTTAATATGGCCATTTAGTACTATAAATTTCCCTGCTTATACTTCATTGTACTTCTTTGGCAGCATCTCAGATATTTTGATATGTTGTGCTTTTATTCTCATTCACTTCACACTACTTTTTTTTTTTAGCCAAATACTTACTTAGGAGTGTGTTGTATAGCTTCCAACTATTTGTCATATTTATGGAAACCTTTACATAATTGATTTCTAATATAATTTTATTATAGACAGTGCTGTGTTCTCAGTCACTTCAGTCGTGTTTGACTTTTTGTGACCCTATGAACTGTAGGCGGCTGTTTTGACCTTTAATTATACTTAGCTTTGTTTTTTGAACCAAAATTTAGGATATCTTAGTAAATGTTCCCATGTATTTGAAAAGAATGTATATTTTAACTGTTGCATGGATTGTTCTATATATGCCAATTACATCAACTTGGTTGGTAGTATTTATCAATTCCTCTGCATTCTTTCTGAATTTAATCTATCAATTTTTGAAAAAGAAGTATTGGAATCTCTGATTATGACAATGGGTTTATTTATTTTTTCCTTGTGATTCTTTCAGGTTTGCTTTGCTTAGTTTGAAACTTTTTTATTGTTGTTAAGTTATTAAGTCATGTCTGACTCTGTGACCCCATGAACTGCAGCACTCCAGGTTTCCCTGTCCTTCATTATCTCCCAGAGTTTGCTCAAACTCATGTCTATTGTCTATTGAGTTGATGATGTCATCCAACCATCTCATCCTCTGTTGCCCCTTTCTCCTTCTGCCCTCAATCTTTCCCAGCATCAAGATCTCTTCCAAGAAGTTGACTCTTTGCAACAGGTGGCCAAATTATTGGGGATTTTTCAAGTATTGTTATTAGGCATATCCAAGTTTAATAGTGCCATGTCTTTTTATTGAATAGATGTGATTATCATTATGAACTTATTTTCTTTGGCTATATTCTTTGTTCAGAAATCAATTTTCTCTGAAATGCATATAGTGACTTCATATTTCCTTTCATTAATATTAGTATGGTAAATCTGTCATTCTTTTAACTTTAGCCTATTTGTGTCTTTATATTTAATATTCATTTTTTATAGGCATTTACAGTTAGATCTTACTATCTTTTTTAATCTTATTATTTCTGATTTTAAATTGGAATTTTTCGAGTATGTCTATCTAATATGATTATGAATATAGTTAGGCTCAGATCCATTATATTTTGTTTTCTCTTGGTCCTATATATTATTTGTTCCCATTTTCTTTTTATCTTCTTTTTGACTGAGTAGCTTTCATGATGTCATTTTATGTCCTTACTTTAGTTTACTAACTGTGACTATTAATTTAATGATTGACTTGTGGTTTAGAGCATGTTACCTTAGCATCACAGTCTACCTTTCTGTGTTAAAACCTAACTACTGTGTACTTCTATCACTCTTCTCATATGTGCAAGCTATTATTGTTTAAATTAAAAAAGCCCACAATGTATTTTTACTGTTTTTTTGTTTAAAGAGTCCATTATATCTCAAAGAAATTTAATAGTAAGAAAAAATTTGTTTACTCACATATTTATCTTTCCCAGTGCTGTCTGCTTCTTTGTGTGCGTCTATATTTTCATCTGTTAATGTTAACTTGAATGAATTCCTTTACCATTTCCTATAGTATAGGCCTGGTGATAATGAATTCTTTCAGTTTTTATAGGCATGCAAACATGTTTTGTTTAGTTTTGATATTGAAAGATATTTTTGCTGAATGTAGAATTTGGCAGATTTATTCCTTTGGTTCTTTAAGGATGGCCGTCTGCTGTCTTCCTGATATCACTGGTTTTGTTAAGAAATCTACTATGTCCTTGCCTTTATTTCTCTGTATGTTATTTATCATTTTTCCCCCTGGATGTTTTTAAATTTTTTTCTCTTTTTCCACGCTTTTAAGTAATGTGATTATAATGTAACCTAACGTGTTTTCTTTATTTTGTGCTTAGCATTTATTGAGCTTCTTGGATCTATAGTTTTTATCAAATCTGGAGAATTTTTAGTCATTATTTCTCCAATTATTTTTTATATCTTCTCTCTCAGTAGCTCCAATTACACAAATACTAGGATATTTGAAGTGTTTTCACAGCTTTCTAATATTTTGTTCATTTTTTCAAATTTTTCTTTATATTTTGTTATGGATTTTTTTATTCCTATGTCTTCAAGTTCACTATTTCTTTTCTACAATGTTTTATCTGCTGTTAGTTCATTCTAGCCTAGTTTCATATCTGACATTGTACTTTTTATCTTTAAAAGTTTGATTTTGACGTGTATGGGCTTTCCTGGTAGCTGAACTGGTAAAGAATGTGCCTGAAATGCAGGAGACCCTGGTTCAATTCCTGGGTTGGGAAGATCCCCTGAAAATGGATAGCCTATCCACTCCAGTATTCTTGGGCTTCCCTGGTAGCTCAATCAGTAAAGAATCCACCTGCAATGTGGAAGACCTGGGCTCGATCCTTGGGTTGGGAAAATCCCTTATAGAAGGGCACAGCAACCCACTCCAGTATTCTTGCCTGGAGAATCTCCATGGATAGAGGTGTCTGGCGGGCTGCAGTCCATGGGATCACAGAGTCAGACACAACTGTGTGACTAAGCATATATATATTGTATATATATATATATGTTTTATCTCTTTCCTTAACTTTTAAATATGGTTATAAAATCTATCTGCTAATTCTAATATCTATGGAAGTTCTTGGTTAATGAGTTTGATTTTTCTCCCAATCATGGGCCATAATTTCCTACCTCTTTGCATGTCTAGAAATAGTTGATTAGATATCAGACATTCTGAATTATATCTCATTGAGTGTTCAATATTTTTGTGTTCTTATAAACATTCTAGAACTTAATTCTGAAATACAATTATATGAAAACATTTTGCTTATTTTGCCTTTTGCTTTTAAGATTAATCACTTGAAACATAAGCAGAGCTCAGTTCAGTTCGGTTCAGTTGCTCAATCGTGTCTGACTCTTTGCGACCCCATGAATCACAGCACGCCAGGCCTCCCTGTCCATCACCAACTCCCGGAATTCACTCAAACTCATGTCCATTGCGTCAGCGATGCCATCCAGCCATCTCATTCTCTGTCATCCCCTTCTCCTCCTGCCCCCAACCCCTCCCAGCATCAGAGTCTTTTCCAATGAGTCAACTCTTCCCATGAAGTGGCCAAAGTATTGGAGTTTCAGCTTCAACATCAGTCCTTCCAATGAACACCCAGGACTGATCTCCTTTAGAATGGACTGGTTGGATCTCCTTGCAGTCCAAGGGACTCTCAAGAGTCTTCTCCAACACCACAGTTCAAGAGCATCAATTCTTCAGTGATCAGCTTTCTTCACAGTCCAACTCTCACATCCATACATGACCACTGGAAAAACCATAGCGTTGACTAGACGGACCTTTGTTGGCAAAGTAATGTCTCTGGTTTTTAATATGCTATCTAGGTTGGTCATAACTTTCCTTCCAAGGAGTAAGCACCTTTTAATTTCATGGCTGCAATCACCATCTGCTGTGATTTTGGAGCCCAAAAAAGCCTAATTATTCAGGCAAGATTCTTCTGAATATTCTATTCATTGACGTATTTTTTATGAGGTTTTCCAGTCTGACCGGAAGGGATGGGCACTATTCCTAGCTATTTGTTATCACTAGACACTGTTACTTCTAATTTTTTTTGGTTCTTTTCCCCTCAGGCTTAGGTAATTTCTTCAATAATCAGTACTCAGCTGAATACCAGAGGAGAATTCTATAAGGGTATCTGGGGTTCCTTCTATGTAACTCTCTATCTCTGATACTGTGTTCTGTAGTATCATACCTTGGTCTTTCTCCTATCTGGTTTCCTCGACTTAATGAATTTGCTTGATTGACCTGGATTCCCCTTTCCTGGAAAATATCCTGGAAACACTTTCAAGACAGTAATCTAGGGCAATTGTATACTCACCTCATTTTCTTCTTCATCTTTCAAGGGTCACTGTCATTAATTATCTGGTGTTCAGTGTATTAAAAATCATTGTTTCATATATTTATTAATTTTTTTGTTTGCTTCAATTACAAGGTCAAAGTCAGTTCTTGTTACTTCTTCTTGGTCAGAGATGGAAGACAAGTTCATCTCTGAGTCATTATTTATTGCACCTTGGCCTTTTGATTGGGCTTCCGTGGTAGCTCAGCTGGTAAAGCATCTGCCTTCAATGCAGGAGACCCTGATTCAATTCCTGGGTCAGGAAGATCCTCTGGAGAAGGGATAGGCTACCCACTCCAGTATTCTTGAGCTTCTCTGGTGGTACATGTCAAACAGGTCATTCAAAAGATCAGTTAAGAGTTCTTTTTTACTATGATCCATCTGAATTTTCACAAGATGAAGAGCTGGGAGAACTGACAATTATTAGTAGGTAAGTAAGATCCATAATTTGTAGCAAAAATGATTTAGGGTTCAGAAAAATTATTTTGGCTAAAGTAATTCTAGTCTGAATTCAGTTACAAATTTTCATGTGACTATGCTCTTTTGGGGGGGGTCTTCCTACATGATATTAGTGGTAAAGAACCCACCTGCCAATGCAAGAGACGTTGTTTTCAATCCTAAGACACAGGTTCCTTCCCTGGTTTGCCAGCATTCTTGCCTAGAGAATCCCAAGAACAGAGGAATCTGACGGGCTATAGTCCACAGGGTCTCAAAGAGTCAGACATGACTGAAATGTCTTAAGAGTGTGCTTTTTTTTTTTTTTAAATCAATGTATAAGTGGATGTGATTACAGTCATCCCACAGTAGCTTAACAGAAGCGAATTCAGTAATTAGCTCAATCATTTCACCCTTCTCTTTGGGGATACTGCAATATACCTTCTATCAGTTCAGTTCAGTCATTCAGTCATGTCCATCTCTTTGTGACCCCATGGACTGCAGCACGCTAGGCTTCCCTGTCCACCACCAACTCTGGAAGCTTACTCAAACTCATGTCCATTGAATCGGTGATGCCATCCAACCACCTCATCCTCTGTCATCCCTTTCTCCCACCTTCAATCTTTCCCAGCAACAGGATCTTTTCGAAAAAGTCAGTTCTTCGCATCAGGTGGCCAAAGTATTGGCATTTCAGCTTCAGCAGTCCTTCCAATGAATATTCAGGACTGATTTCACTTTAGGATTGACTGATTTGATCTCCTTGCAGTCCAAGGGTCTCTCAAGAGTCTTCTCCAACACCACAGTTCAAAAGCATCAATTCACAGTTCAAAACCATCTACAGAATGAATTAAAGATTCAGATGATTATAAAGACTACTGAAGGTCTATCTGTTCTGGTTATCTTGCCATTTGTTTAAAAAGCAAAACATAGCTACAGCTTTACTCTCCAATCTCTAGGAATATCTACTTATTTTTCTCTTATTTTATCTTTAAAGATATAGCTAAATAAGATAATTATCTTGCTCATTTAAAAGAGTCATTTCCTCTTAGCACATTTCAAAATTACATAAAGGTTTCCATTATTTTAATCCAATGATTTAAACAACTGTTGTGATTTCATAAGTGGAAGAATTTGACTACAGGTGGGGATTAATTTGCAAAGGCAGGAAAACTGTTGAAAACAAAGAGCTAGTGTCCAAGTAAATATCTCCTGAGAAATTAGGAAATACAAGCTACATTGCTGAGAAGAATTATTACTAAGTATTATGATTTAAAGAATTCCAGGTGGTCTGCGTGGGTCATAATGCTAGCATTTCATCTTGGAATAATCTTTGTCCTTTCCAATACATTTTTTAAACTAGTCATTGTCCTGCAAAGTCCTGGGAAGCTTGTTCATATAGGCTCATTAAACCTGTAGCTATATAACAAAAAAATGAATAGTGAAGAAATGAACTGATAGAGAATTGTTCCTTTGTACAAACTACAAAGATAAATAAAGTAAGAAAATTGAGGGCAAAGGAAGATTGAATTATCCAGATCGATGCTTAATTCACCATTTAACTTTCCTCATGCAGATATAGCACTTGTCTCCATAGTTTGAAACTTTAAGTTAATTCAAGGCTTTTCTAATTTTACTTTGTGAAAAGAGAAAGGGATTAAAGTTCTTTTTACTTTCAAAGGAGGAAATCTATATTGGTAAATCATCACCAAGAGAAAAGTGGGGGTAGGTGTTTAGGAATGATGAATAGGATAAAATATTCATGGCCTCCATGAACGTCTATCTTTTCTTCATCTAT
This sequence comes from Moschus berezovskii, assembly GCF_049115385.1. NCBI lineage: Eukaryota > Metazoa > Chordata > Mammalia > Artiodactyla > Moschidae > Moschus > Moschus berezovskii. The sequence continues at coordinate 86,501,861 of NC_142461.1, forward strand.
CAAGATGGACCTTATAACTCAGTCTACAATAAAATCTAGCAAATCCTGCTACAAATTCAAAACAGGCTGTTCTCTTGAAGACAAATGAGCAAGTTTTATTTACCTATTTAAAGTCAATTATTTCATGCTCTATATAAATGTTCCACTCCTCCCTATTGCCTAGAGAAAAAAACACCTTGGCATAGACTGATCTCTTTTGCAATCTAGTTCTAACTTTCCTTTTCCATTTGCATCTCATTTCACATCACCCCTTGCACCTTAGTCTTCAGTTGCAACAAATGGTAACGTTTTCCCAAAACATCAAGAAGTTTTATGTCTCTTTCCTCTTAGGATCTTTTTTCTACTCAGAAATTTTTTCTTTTTCCTTACCAACTGTACTCTTGTTCCTCCTTCAAGAAACACATCAAATGTCTTATTCTCACTGAAGCCATTCTCAAATTTTAGGAAGAGTCACTTTACCTATTCATATACATTTATTATTATTTTTGGTTGTATTTATTCATTTTACTTTTAGATTCCACATATAAGGGGAAACACATAGTATTTGTCTGTCTCTATCTGACTTATATCACTAGGCAAAATACACTCTGTGCCTACCTATGTTGTTGCAAATGGCAGAATTTCTTTTTTATAGCTGAGTAATATTCCATTGTGTATGGAATCTTCCTTATCTATTCATGATGAATATCTTCTTTATCCATTCACAATGGATGCTTTGGGTTGCTTCCATATCCTGGCTATTGTAAATAATGCTGCTGTGAACATTAGGGTGCATATATTTTTTCAGGTTAGTATTTTTATTTTCTTCAGATGTATATCCAGGAGTGGAATTACTGTATCATATGGTAGTTATATGTTTAATTTTGTGTGGAAACTCCATACTATTTTCCATAGTGTCTGTTTTACATTTTTCTACTACATTTTACTATTTTCCATAGTATATTGGTTTACATTCCCACCAACAGTACATGATGGTCCCCTTTTCACCATATCCTCAACAGCACTTATTGTTGTCTTTTTAATGGTAGCCATTCTGTTCTGACAGCCATGGGGCGATACCTCCTTGTGGTTTTAATTTGCATTTACTTCATAATTCATGGTGTTGAACATCTTTTCATGTTGGCCATCTTACTATACCTTTATATTAAGGTTTAACATGTGCCATTGACTATCATTTCCAGAAACAACATGTTCTATCTCCATCTTGTTATCTAACATAATTGGCACAAAGTAGGCCTTAAGCATGGAGAAGGAAATGGCAACCCACTCCAGTGTTCTTGCCTGGAGAATCCCAGTGACGGGGGAGCCTGGTGGGCTTCCATCTATGGGGTCACACAGAGTCGGACACGACTGAAGTGACTTAGCAGCAGCAGCAGCAGGCCTTAAGTAAATGAGCATATGAATGAGTTTAGTTAAATTAATGGATAAATGGATAGTTTCTTTCACACATAGAGACACCACTCAGAATTGACCATGTTCAGTCGTAAATTTTCTTTTCAAATGCATAAACAACACACTGACTTCATCAGTAGAAATTGTTCTAGCTCATTTGGGAAGGATTTTGTTGCATTAGGTAGCTAGTACCAGCAAAGAAGCCTTGGTGTCTTTGTGTCTTTACAGCTTGGATGACAGAGTGAAATAAAAACTATGGAAGTTGAGATTGTTGTTTAGCTAGCCATTAAAATGATAACAATGAGCAGAAAAGTAAAAAGTGGCAAAGCAATGGAAACTTCATATAAGGGAACAGCATAGTCATGCGCCTGTTTATTGGTTTGACCTTTGTTCAAAGACTTCGTAAAGCTGTTCTAGTAGTAATCTCCCAGTTATTAGTGCAGTGACTACGAGTAAAAATAATAACAGTTAGATACTGTAACTGTAGCCAACTGGAATTGTAATCTGTTTAGTATTTTTTCTACACTGCCACTTACAACTCCTCAGAAGAAGCAAGAAACATCCCCTTTATAGTGGAATTACTAAAATATTTAGCTATCAAGTAATATCCATAAATAAGTGACAAATGAATTTTTAAAAAATTGCTTCTGTTCTTAATTCTTTGTTTAAATAAATAGCATCTACTTTCCTTGTCATGGGTATTAATGTATAAAAATTGTACTTGTTCAGCCCAGTAAATAAATTATATTATTATGTTTCATATTTTGTTTGTTTCTTAGGCTAAAAGAATAGATAAATACAGTATGTCTGAAACTGCTGGTAAAAACTTATAGTCTGGCTGAAAGAATAAATGTCTGCTTTCATTTTTTTTATATCTCTGAACTCTAGTTTAAGTAAAAGATGAAATTAAGGTAAATAAAATTGGTAAAGTGCATCCAATATTTTAAGAACAAATCTTAGAGTTTAATTTTTTTAACTTCTGGCCTGGACCTTTGGAACTATTGCTACCTCTCACATGCCCCCTTTAAGTACAGAAGATGGGGGAAAAAATGCATGAGACAACTATGAAATATTTTATAAGATTTTAACATTATTAGAAAACTTTCATTCCCTTTGTTTAGTGGCCAGCTGTAGCTGACACAATATATGGTTGCTAGTTGCTAGCCCGCCCTGGGAGTGAGATTTTATATAAGATTTATTTATGGCTAATTTATTTTTCTTTATATTGAGTGTAATACTTGCCAGTATCTTTCAGCTTGTAATTATTTTTCTTCACATCAAAGAATAGCCTTAGAAATTAAAGTCCATTCAGTGTCATTTATGATTCACAGCCTCTGTTGTGATCTTGTGAAAGATGCTTATTTTTTTTCTTTTCTGGACCTTCTTCCCTCTTCCTTCTGCTCTCTGCACCTGTGTACCCCCCACTTCCCATTATTAGGTTCTTTCAGTATTAGCAATATGTGCTAATATATATTATTAATATATAAATGTAAGGGAAAGAAATCTTTCCCTGCCCTTAAACCTGATACATAATCCAAAGAAACCTCTTTCTTGGCCCTCGGCATCTACTTTTACAGTTAGGTTGTTTGTACAGACATCCTAAAGAGTTTGCTGATTAAGAATGACTCGGTTGGTACTGACATGCCTTCACTTTTTTCTCCTTAGTGTGGAATCCTATAGCACTATGAAACTTATAAATAATTGAGTTATTTTTAAACCACTGGATGTTTTCCAGTCACTCTATTTCACACTGGATTAATTATGTAAGAAAACTGAATTGTTCCTCACCAGTATTACAACTTTTAAAAAACAACATGCTGTTTGAATTCAGCTTTGGCAGCTCCAGCCCAAACCCCCTCAAATTTATGGTACCACACCCATAGCATAATAAAACCTTTAGTGGTCCTTTGTCTTTTAGCTCGCCTTCTATTTTTTCTCAAGGGTGTTTTAGGCTGGAAGATGCAAACAAAAGTTGTCCAGATGTTATTTGTATCAGAGCAGGATTTCAGTCCAGCTATCTGTGGTTGCAAATGTTTATTTTAATGGGTTATTGTGCAATCTTGCTGTGTAGACCTTCATGGCCTTATATGCACGTTCTCAGCAATGCCAGGACATTGTTTTTTAAAAGATATGATTTTAGTCCAATTGAATGATTACTGGTCATTAGGGAAGCAAAAAGTGTAACACCTGTAGAAACATAGAGGATATTTTTGCTGATGCCCCCATGGTGACACTGTGAAACTGCCTGATTACAAAACCATGACCAATGGGCTTTAGGTAAGCAGGAGGAAGGTGTGGTCCACACCCTAGCAACAGTCTGGGCCTGAGACAAAGTTACTCAGTTACATGGCTGCAGTAAACATAGCAAGGAGGCAGGGAAAAAAAAGACCAGCTGCTATCCCATACCGGTTGATGGAATGAAAGAGGCACCCAGCTAAATCACCATAGTGTGAGCTGCAAGTTTATTTTAGCTATTATAACAAGCACAGGGCTGGGCTTATTATTCATATTTAGAATTCTAATAAAATCTTAACTGATGTTTCCTTGATACAAGAGTAAATTGTTTACCCTGTCTCTAAAAACATGTTATGTCCAATGCACCAAATAGAAGTGTGGAATTTCTAGTCCTTAAACTAAATGTGGAAACTAAGTTACATCATATGAAAATGGATTTAGTTTTTCAGAATGTGCTAAATTTTAGAGCTACTAGTTTTCACTGAGAGTTTATTTAAAATCAAAAGATACTTCTAGCACATTTGTAAAGGATACATTCTCAACTATTGGGAAAAAACACATTTTAAGTCTATTTTTAAGAGGAGTTGAATAGACATTTTTGTATTTATTTCTATTTAATGAAGTGTAGTTGATTTACAGTGTTGTATTAGTTACAGGTATGCAGCAAAGTGATTCAGTTATACATGCTGATATACATCTAATTTTCCAAATTAGTTTCTAAATCTGTGGGTATCTTTTTTTAATATAAGTTCATTTGTATCATTTAGATTGCACATGTAAGCAATATCATATGTTATTTGTCTTTATCTGGTTTACTTCACTTAATATGGTAACCTCTAGGTCATTCTGCAAAAGGCATTATTTCATTCTTTTTTCGATGGTTGGATAATATTCCATTGTCTGTCTGTGTGTGTGTGTGTGTATCACATCTTCTTTATCCATTCATCTGTCAATGGACATTTAGGTTGCTTCCATGTCTCAGCTGTTGCAAATAGTGCTGCAATGAATATTGGGGTGCATATATCTTTTTCAATTATGATTTTCTCTGAAAATATACCCAAGAATGGGATTGCTGGTTCATATGGTAGCTCTATTTTCAGTTTCTTAAGGAGCCTCCATACCATTTTCCATAGTGGCTGTACCAATTTACATTCCCACCAACAGCGTAGGAAGGTTCCTACTTTGCCACACCCTCTCCATCATTTATTATTTGTAGACTTTTTGATGATGGACATGTCACTGGTGTGAGTTTTGATTGTAGTTTTGATTTACAGAAGGAAATGGCAACCCACTCCAGTGTTCTTGCCTGGAGAATCCCAGGGACAGGGGAGCCTGATGGGCTGCCATCTATGGGGTCGCACAGAGTCAGACACAACTGAAGCGACTTAGCAGCAGCAGTAGTAACTAGCTATGTTTGAACATCTTTTCATTTGCCTTCTGGCCACTTGTATGTCTTTAGAGAAATGTCTGCCCATTTTTTGATTGGCTTGTCATTTTTTTTTAATATATATTGAGCTGTATGAATTGTTTGTATCCTCTGGAGATTAATCCCTTGTTGGTCATATTGTTTACAACTATTTTCTCCCATACTGTAGGTTGTCTTTTCATGTTATTTATGAAAAGATCCTAAGAGGAATATAATTTTAAGATGTTTAATACCAGTAAGTGATATTCACACTAAAGATGTCACTTGGCAGTTTTGATTGACTTTCTAAAAGAAAGCTAAATATTTAGTTGAAAATAAAAGTTGATGATAATCTTTTATAGATCCACTCTGAGGTAAATTAAATATTGGTATAGTTTCATAGATATAAGAAGTCCTGATGGTCTAGAAATTAGAGTGCATGATAAGAAAAAGTTTTTAAAACTTGGGAAAGATAGATTTTTTTTTTTGTTATTTCATATAATAGTATATATATGTCAGTCAACATTGTAATAAAACTACTTTACCTTTGTAATAGTTTAGAAAGTACATGGACATTAACTTACACCTTTATAGCTTTGGGTATTTTATAATGTCATACTGTTGTCCCTACCTGGATTCTGATATGTCCTCATGTACTGACTTGTTTTCCAAAGGTGTGTGCACAGTGTTATTGATAATTTTCTCTAAAAGTTTGAGATCATGTGATCTTGTGGTCTTAATCATAGTTTTTCAAGGAAGAGTAACACTCAAGTTGTCCAAGATGTGAGGAACAAAGGTGATTTTGCACCAATCTCAAAAAAATATTTCAGCACTTTATTCTGATTATAAATTTAAAATGTGTTGAGATTTGCTACATTCTGTTAAAAATGGACTATAAATTTTTTTAAATCTCAATTAATCAAAGTTGTGCAAAACTAATTTTTGTTAGCCAAGGTTTGATTATGACTACAAAAAGAAAGCAGAGTCGTTAATTCTAGAATTCATTTTATAAAATATTTACCAAGTACTAGGGAATTATAAAATGAATAACTTTGAACTGTAGCAGGCTAGTCATCAAGGTTTTCAGAGTAGTTAAGATTTGATACTGAAATTCAACTCTATGGCTTTCTAAGAGACCCCAAGCAATTTACCTTCATTCTCTGAGTCTGAATTTCCTCATCTGTAAAATAAAATAGAGGAGTTAAGGGATTTAATGAGCTTGAAAAGTGTTTAAGGGTATACCTGGTACGTGTTAAACACTCATTACATGTCAGTTTCATAATGGTGTTGATGGACGTGCTAGGATTGCTGCCATCAAAGTCCTAACAATTTGCTAAAGGGGACAGATGTAATGCAGGGCAAACTACAAGTGTTCAGTGATTACAAAGAATGAGCACAATTAGAGAAATATCTTTCAAGAAGGTGGAAAAAATAAATGGTTCTTAGAACACAAAGTTTCCTGTAGGTAAGGTTAAGAGTCAGATTGAGGGGCTGAATATAAATCAAAGCATAGAGTTCCAAATGCACAGGTATGCCTGGAACATTTAAGGGTTCCAAGTTCCAAGTGAGACACAGAGCTCTCTCATATTGTTGGAGAGTCCCAGGCCTCAGACCTCGGTCTTGTCCCTTCTTGTCTACCTTAAGTAGAAGGTAGACTTTTAGAAGGTAGACTTAAGTAGAAAGACTTCCCTTACAGTCCTTAAGGTGATCGTATCTATTCTTCATAGCTTTAACACTGGCAGTCCACTGAGTAACTCCAACTTTGGGTTGAAGAATCCTAAATTTAGGTTTCCAGATAAGCTCTTTTCCATGAGCTTCATTGTTCAGTTCAGTTCAGTTCAGTCGCTCAGTCGTGTCCGACTCTCCACGACCTCATGAATCACATCACGCCAGGCCTCCCTGTCCATCACCAACTCCGGGAGTTCACTCAAACTCATGTCCACAGAGTTGGTGATGTCATCCAGCCATCTCATTCTCGGTCGTCCCCTTCTCCTCCCATCCCCAACCTTTCCTAGCATCAGAGTCTTTTCCAGTGAGTTAACTTATCGCATGAGGTGGCCAAAGTATTGGAGTTTCAGCTTTAGCATCAGTCCTTCCAATGAACACCCAGGATTGATCTCCTTTAGAATGGACTGGTTGGATCTCCTTGCAGTACAAGGGACTCTCAAGAGTCTTCTCCAACACCACAGTTCAAAAGCATCAACTCTTCGGTGATCAGCTTTCTTCATTGTACATTTACACAAATTCATTTGGATATCTAATGAGTATCCCACAAGTAACATGTGCAAACTCAATTCTTTATTTTTTTCTCCAGAAATTATTTATTCTTCCCATAGTATTTCCTAACTTAGGAAATGGAAACTCCATCCTACTAACCATTCAGACCCCAAAACGTTGTGTCTTCATTTTCCTCTCCCTCTCAAACAACATATATACTTCATCATCAAATCTATTTTCTCAGCTTTGAAAAATTATTCAGCATATGACCTCTTTTTACCTTCTCTACTAGCGTCACGTTGATATCCCTCCTAGATTATTGCAATGGTCTCTAAACATGGCTGCTTCCTTTTGAGAACCCTGAAAGTCTCTTCTCCAAATAGTAGCAAATTTAATCTTGTTTGAGGTAGTTATTGCTTCTTTTCAGGGCACTGCATGCCGCTAGCCCCATTTCATCCATATTAAAAGCCCAAGTCCCCACATGTTCTAGAAATCTTCTCTCATGTCACCTTTGATCTCACTGCTTTATTTATTCCCTCTTGATTATGTCATGCCAGTCATACTGAGTTCCTTTTCAACAGATGTGGCTTCAGCTTCCCAACTTGGGCCTTAGTTTTGCCTATTATATTTGCCAGCACCCCCTAGGCATTTTTCTGAATAATATCCTTACCTTCTTTAAATCTGTGCTAAAAATTCATCTTCCTCTGTTAATCTATACTGACCAACTTATTTAATTCTATAACTTGCACTCCTCTTTCAGTGCTTACTTCTTTTTCAAAATGATTCTGCTGTACTTATTTTTCTATACCCCTTACTATCTTATAACTGGTATATTATTTACTAATTTTAGGTAATGTTAATCTCTTACTACTTCCACTAGGATATAGCTTCATAAGGGCAGCTGTCATTGTGTGTTCTGTTTACTAAAAAAGTATTCAGCACATGTATATGTTCAATAAAGAAAGAATGAGAGAATTAATGCTCTTTCTTCTGAATGTGTTATTAGTATATTAACACAAACATTCCCAAGCAAAATAAGTGCATTATACTTATTATTTAAAGGATCTTGGATATGATTTCTATACTCTTTAAGCATTTTTCCATTGGAGAGTGAAATATTATATGAAATAAAGAATTATTATTTTTACTTTGAAAGATTATTTTCTGGAAAAAATAATACTGTTAGAACCATATTCAGTTCAGTTCAGTTCAGTCGCTCAGTCGTGTACGACTCTATTAGGAAACAATAATAAATAACATATTGAGTAACAGCATTATGTTAATCATTATATATATTATTTCATTTAAAAATAACACTATGAGTGGGTGTTTTCTCTACTTAATGATTTGAAAACTGGAGATCAGAGAAGCTAAGTAATTTGTCAATATTCACACAGTAATCGGGATTATCTGGAGTTGGAACATAGATTTTTCTGACTCCATGACTCTTATTATTGACTGGCCATCTTGATTTAATAAGCTAATAGCTATTTTGTAGATATAAGAAACATTAAAAAATGCATAAATATCCCTGAACCTAACAAGGGAAAGGTCAGTTCAGTTGCTCAGTCATGTCTGACTCTTTGAGACCCCATGAACTGCAGAAAGATAAGTTCTTTTAAATAAACATTTATCCTTATGAAGGGAATTTATCATATACTTATCTTGCTTTCAGGCCATTCCACAGAGAACAGCTCCGTAGATGTAGAAAATGACTTCATTATAGATAAATACGCTTATGAAACTTAAGCATCTGTATAGAAAAAGCCAATTAGTAAGTTATACTTACTAATTATTGCAAAGACGTATAAACTATGACAACAATAGGATGCAGTCATATTAAATTTTTCAAAAATCTATTTTTATTAGCACCTCATGATGTTTAATGTCAGGAAATGGTCTTTGAAATGTTTTACTTTTGGTTTCGATACTTTTTTAAAGTTTGTTCAAAACTTTGGTCTGAGTTTTCACAAGAAGATTTTATTCTTGTATCCTGTATTTAAGCAAAATGCTCCCTTTTATTACTGATACCTTTCCTATTCAGTTCAGTTCTGTTCAGTCGCCCAGTCGTGTCCGACTCTCCGCGACCCCATGAACCACAGCACGCCAGGCCTTCCTGTCCATCACCAACTCCCGGAGTTCACTCAAACTCATGTCCATCGAGTCGGTAATGCCATCCAGCCATCTCATTCTCTGTCGTCCCTGTCTCCTCCTACCCCCAATCCCTCCCAGCATCAGAGTCTTTTCCAGTGAGTCAACTCGTCGCATGAGGTGGCCAAAGTATTGGAGTCTCAGCTTCAACATCAGTCCTTCCAATGAACACCCAGGATTGATCTCTTTTAGAATGGACTGGTTGGATTTCCTTGCAGTCCAAGGGACTCTCAAGAGTCTTCTCCAGCACCACAGTTCAAAAGCATCAATTCTTCGGTGATCAGCTTTCTTCATAGTTCAACTCTCACATCCATACATGACCACGGGAAAAACCATAGCCTTGACTAGACAGACCTTGGTTGGCAAAGCAATGTCTCTGCTTTTCAATATATTATCTAGGCTGATCATAACTTTCCTTCCAAGGAGCAAGTGTCTTTTAATTTCATGGCTGCAATTGGCATAAACAGTAATTTTGGAGCCCCAAAAAATAAAATCTGACACTGTTTCCCCATCTATTTCCCATGAAGTGATGGGACCAGATGCCATGATCTTCGTTTTCTGAATGTTGAGCTTCAAGCCAACCTTTTCACTCTCCTCTTTCACTTTCATCAAAAGGCCTTTGAGTTCCTCTTCACTTTCTGCCATAAGAGTGGTGTCATCCGCATATCTGAGGTTATTGATATTTCTCCCAGCAATCTTGATTCCAGCTTGTGCTTCTTCCAGCCCAGCGTTCCTCATGATGTACTCTGCATATTATGTTGAAGCTAACTTATGTTTTTAAAAGTCTCTTTCACACCTTTCTTTATATATTGTTATTGTTCAGTCACTCAGTTGCATTCAACTCTTCGTGACCCCATAGACTGTAGCCCGCCAGTCTCCTCGGTCCATGGGGTTTCCCAAGGAAAAATACTGGAACGGGTTGCCATTCCCTTCTCCAGGGGATCTTCCTGACCCAGTGATTGAACCTGTGGATTCTCTACCACTGAACTACCTGGGAAGCCAATATATGTCAATTGTATTAGGAGGCAGAGCATTCTGTGTAAATTTCTCTCCACTGATTTTACGTTCCATCTCCTAAACTCAGATAACTCATATGTGTCATTTCCTTTATGCTCTCCTAGAGAAGTCTTATTTTCTTTCTAATGTAATAAGTGCTACTCGAGAAAGGAAATTTTTCAAATTTTCTTAAGAAAAAAGCTATATTGTGTTTTTTTTTTTAACTTCATTTCCAATCTCCCATCAGCCAAAAGTAAGGAGATCCAGCCCCACAATTACTTTATACATAAACTTAGATGCATAGAATCTTGTAAAAGAAGGACCTTTTGTCCACAGAAGAAGCCATGTTGCCCATTTTGCTTCAAGTGAAGCGCAGAGAGCTTAAATGATTTCCCCAAATAAGCCTATTAGCATATTTCAGTTTGGGATGATGAAAATAATTGCCCATGAAACTTCAGACTCATTTAAGGAAGTTAAAATCTGAAGAGAAATTCATTTGCTAATTTTCAAATAAGTCAGTATAACAATCTATGTAGATTTTCTTCTTTTTTATCTACGTATGCAGTAAACAAAAACCATAGTTAACTTCATATGCTTTCTTTTTTAAGCCATACTCCAGAAATGAAGTTAAAAAAATCAAATTAGATAGAAAGATTTCCAGTGAGATAAGTTTGCACATCCTTAGTTTATCTTCTGCAAATGAGCATGTGTAAAATAGTCCACCTACTGTTCTAGTTGTCACGGTTTAATGCAGTTCCACTGAATGATCCTGTTAACCTAACCTTCAATTTGCTGGGGTCTGAACTCTGAATTACAGCTTACGAACATAGTTTAACAACTGGTACAAGGGCTTCCTTTGAATTTTTAATCATATGAATTAAAGATTACTGGAGATGCTTTTTTATACTTCTCCTCGGAATGATCTAATGTATAGAAAGTCAAAGTCAAGTATAGATAAACTCAAGGGAACTGAATCACAGAGGTACCAGGCCTGGAGACATGAGGCCACACACTCTGCCCACCAGATTGAGATAACAACTACAAAGCATTCATTAAAAATTGCATCTTAAACAATGATAACATTATCAAATATTGTACTGTCCTCAAATGTATAACATATTTTGTAGTTAGCTTCAGAGAGGCATTAGTCAAGTAGAAGTGAGCATATCGTCAAAATTCTCATTACATCAAAGTCTTAAATTGGTCCAGAGATAAATAGAAGGTAGTTAATCCACATTCTAAAGGATTACTTGATTGTGACTATAGAATTTCTTAAAAACAGCATTGTTTTTCAAAGAAGATTTTTGCAAAATGTACTGAATACTGAAATTAATTTAGTGGAACTTAAACCAATTTTTTAAAGAACAAAACAGAATAGAGTAGAAAATGTCTGAATGTATCTCATTTAGCACAGCTCAGTTGTGTGAAATTTTGTGTTAGCTATTTGTGTTTGTATGTCTCTGTGTGTATGTGCTTGAAAAATGTATTTTTTTCCCCTCTGTTTAAGAACAGTTTGAAAAACTATTCAGGCAGAATGTTTTAATTTGATTTGAATTTCCAATATTCTTACTATTTCAATGCATTGTCTATTGTCTTAAAAGTATATGTAGTACCAACACAAAAAAGAATATATGTAGCATGTATAATCAAACATATGCAGAATCATAATAGTAATAGACACATAGCAAAGTTCAGGTGTTTATTAACATCTAGAAAAATTCCCAGAATATGTTAATTGTCTATAAAGTATAATGTGAAGGCAGAAATATTTGGCATTAGCTCTTGTCATTTTCAAAACCATAAACATGTGTATATGCATTTAATAAATTCTTTTTTTTTTTTTTTTTACTGTTTATTTCAGCATAACTGTCCTTACATAATGAAAGTTGCACCTCTTCAGTTTAGTACAATTGGCTCTGCTCATGCATATCAGCAGACTGGTGGTTTGAAGTAAGAGACAATTCTTTGTTATTTAATATTTCAGGTTTGTGCACTTATCAGGTATGAGGACAGTTGTACACCTGATCAAATAATTTTCCAAAATACTTAGAAAAGAATACCAGGGTTTTTGCTGGTGGCTTGGTTGGTAGAGTCCACCTGGAATGCAGGAGACCTAGGTTCAGTCCCCAGGAGGAAGGGATCCCCTGGAAAAGAAAACACAACCCACTCCAGTATTCTTGCTTGGGAAACCCCATGGACAGAGGAGCCTGGTGGGCTACAATCCATGGGATTGCAAAGAGTCTGACACAAGTTAGTGACTAAACTACCACCACATCTGATAGAATACTGAAGGAATACCAAAATACTTAGAAAAGAGAAGTTAAAATAAAACCAGACCAAAATATTAGAGCATTAAACAAAATGATTCACCGGTTTTCCTCATTCAAACTTCTGTGAATTCTCTAAAAGGTTCATTCTCCTAATGGTTGCCATTTGATGTTGTCTTATTGTCTAGACAAATGCAGCTTAACTCTGTCTTCATAAACATGAAGATATGTATGTTTGTTTTGTACACCACCATATCTTTTTAATAACAAATATATTTTTGAGAAGCTTGGATCAATACAGAGGTTGAGAAAAGTGAAGTATTTCGTTCTTTGGAACTGTACAACTCTTCTTTTCATCTGGAGAGTCTGTACATGACACCCTTATTCCCTTTAAGTCTTGAACAAGGCTACTGAGAGAGGAACTTACCATTCTTTGTGGCTGTGTAATAAGTTTTGTTTCTTATAATTAGATATGAACAGATCAAAGTTAGATAAATGCAAAGGAATAAATTAAGACAGTTTAGTTAATTGAAAGGGCTCAGGACTGGCCACAGAATAAGGAATTGCACTGAGACAATGGTTTCAAGAACTGATATGGCTCCTGTGGTGAGGCAATAAGGCAAGAGTAACAGAGGAGAACCGATTTTGGAGGGCTTTTGAATACTTTTCTTACCATGTGATGAAATGGTTGCTTAAAGCAGCTGGCTGCACTTAATTATTTTTATTTCAATTTTATTTTTTTTTAAATGTGGTTACTTCATAGACACATTTATTTTCCAACATCAGCTCCTTAGTACTATAATATAGAATGCCTCATTAGCAATGGAAAATGGGCTTAAGTTCGTAGCAGGAATGTTCTGAATAATGTTTTTAGATGTGGAAGAAGTTAGCAAGAGAGATTATAGAACCTCAGTCTTCCCCCTGGAGGACTTTAAAACAAGTAAGAACTTTTTATTTAATCCACAAATCTCCCATACAGTCCATCCTCATTTACTGGTACTGGTTTTAGTTCAGTTAAGTCTCCCTAACTCTTGCTCTGTATTATGCTGCCTTTGCTTGGAGAGGCCACAGGGGAAAACAGACACATTCCTCCTCCACGGGGAGGAGGGCATGGGTCCCGCTCCAGCAATATACTGATACATTGCTCTATCCACACTCTCTTCCTCATGTTCTAAATTGTCAGTCAGAGGATGGATTAGTGCCATGGTTTTCAAAGTGTGGTATCCAGACCAACAGTATCAGCACCACCTGGGAGACTGTTAAAAATTCAAACTTCTGTTTCATACCAAATTAACTGAATGAGAACTCTCAGTGTTCCAGGAGGCTGAGCTTCTGTAGACTCAGGTATGCATTGTTCTATCCTGATCGAAATAACTAAGCAATTCAAGGAAATGTCTGGAAAACATGGTGAAATAGCACCCACAAAATGACTGCAAAGGCAGATAAATTTTTTTACCTGGCAATATCCTCTGCCCAATATGACACAAATACTTGCATGTTGAATGTCTGCTCACACTTCTTTAGACCAAAAGAATCAATTCCTCCTGCTGCTGCTGCTGCTGCTGCGTCACTTCAGTCGTGTCCGACTCTGTGTGACCCCATAGACAGAAGCCTACCAGGGTCCCCCGTCCCCGGGATTCTCCAGGCAAGAACACTGGAGTGGGTTGCCATTTCCTTCTCCAATGTGTGAAAGTGAAAAGAGAAAGTGAAGTCACCCAGTCGTGTCCGACCCCTAGCGACCCCATGGACTGCAGCCTACCAGGCTCCTCCATCCACGGGATTTTCTAGGCAAGAGTACTGGAGTGGCTCGCCATTGCCTTCTCCGTCAATTCCTCCTAGGTGGTTCCAAAAAAATTTCCTCTGTCTAGTCAACAAATATTCATTGAACACTTGGTATGGGCCAAACACTGTTCTATGCACAGAGGACGTAGTTTAAAGATGGCGGTTGTAGGTTCATTGCGTCAAATTCTCTGCAGAGATGAGAAAATTATTTGTAGAGCTGAATCGGGCCCCTCCTTTTTTTTTTTTTTTTTTCTTGGCTGCTGATGCTACCACAGAAACTTTTAAAATTTCCAATAGTTTATGCCCTGCAGGTGGAAAAGTCTTTCCTATCAGAGAGGATGGTTACATTCCCCTGATGAAATTTCCTCCGCCTGACAGTGTGTTTACTGAGAAGGCTATCTTTAGGGCATTCTAAAGAAAGGAAACAACAGTACCAGAGAGTGCAGCAGCTGAGAGGCTCACATGTGCCTCTAACTCAGATCTGAAGGGCGAAGCTGAAGCATCGGCCGCAGCTGGGAGAATAGGGAGCAGAGCACTGGCGATGGGCAAAATGGTTCTTCATTTCCTCTCTTGTGATCTTTCAGATTTCATTTTTTGTGAATCTCAATACATAGTTGAGACTTTTCCCAGATTCACAATCAACCCTGATTATCTTCCTCCTCTTTCTACTTTTCCCTTTTTAGTTTCTTGGAAGCTGTTAGAGGAAGATTAAAAACTATCTGGCATGGAACATTCTTCCTTTTTTTTTTTTGGTCGCTGAATATTTGTCTAAGAGTTGAGAAAAAGAGACAAAGGAGAGAATAAGGTCAAAGGATAAAGAGAGACAGAAAGTTTTGTTTCTCTTCAAATATGTTTCTCATCTCTGACCTCACATAAAACTTTGCAGTGCATCCAGTCATAATATTTACATAATTTAAAACAGGTAGTGATTCTTTTGGTGACAAAATTATTTTACAATGTTAATCCCCTCATGCTCTCGCGGTTTGATAGCTTTTTATTTTCCTTCGGATTTAATGCATGTGGACAGTTTAGTTTCTTTGGACAACCTAGCAACAGCTTGATTGCTTTAAGCTGTTCATAATGTGTGTTTTTTTTTTTTTTCTTTTGTTTACCTGAGCTCACCTAAGCATCGACTCTTTAATTCTCTACAACTATTCTAAAGTTATATATGAACACAACAAGGTCCATATATTGGTTAAGGATATACAGAGTGGTAGAGGTGACATTCAGAGAAGGCAATGGCAAGCCACTCCAGTACTGTTGCCTAGAAAATCCCATGGATGGAGGAGTCTGGTAGGCTGCAGTCCATGGGGTCGCTATGGGTCGGACACGACTGAGCGACTTCACTTTCACTTTTCATTTTCACACATTGGAGAAGGAAATGGCAACCCACTCCAGTGTTCTTGCCTGGAGAATCCCAGGGACGGGGGAGCCTGGTGGGCTTCCGTCTATGGGATCTCACAGAGTCGGACACGACTGAAGTGACTTAGCAGAGGTGACATTGAGAGGCACAGCTCAGGCTCCAGCCTAGAAGCTCCATCTGCCTTGGGGCCTGTGTCTTTATCTCGAACAGGAGTTTCCAGTGGTCTGCAAGAAGGCTTACCCAGTTAAGAGATTTACCAGTAAATTCTATATATGTTAAAAGTCATGGAGCTAGTTTTCCAAAAACAAAAGGTTTAAGTCATGAGGGCAAGTGAATATATCAAATGGGAGATCCACAATCTCTTCCCCACTCTACCCTGCCAACAGATGCTGAAAGATGTGGGAAAATGCTAAAAATAGAAAACTCTGGACAGACTCTAATATGATTAAATTTTATAGGAATAGTTATAAGGCTTTACTCTGGGATTCAGAAACAAAATGCACAAAGGTAAGACTGGAGGAGATATGACTTAACAACAGCATGTGTGAAAGAGGCTTAGGCATTTAGTTGACAATAAACTCAGTAGGAGTCGACAGTAATGTGGCTGCCAAAACAGCTGATGGGCCTGGAGGCTGTATTAATAGGAGTATTGCATTGTGCTAGAATTAGGGAAATAACGGTGCAGCTCTACTGGAAGCTGCACACACATTTCCTGGAAAGTGCAGGCAGTCCTGTGGGCTCCTTGTGGACCCATTTGCAAGGACCAGTGATAAGGCAAGTAAAAGTAGTGGAAATTACCTGCGAGGAACAGTTGTGGTAAGTGAGACTTACATTTAGAAAAGTCTTTAGAAGTAAGTGATGCCATGAGTAATAGAGTTGTCATAAAAGATTAGACTTATTCCCATGATTAAGAAGAAGAAAGAGAACCACTTGTAGAAATCTTGGAGAGAGAATCTAGAAAAATAATATGGTCATTGCAGTCACACAAATCTGACATGGGCTTCCAGCTTATAGGTCTACTCTCTGAGCTTGAACAAAGTTTTTTCCCCTGTCTTCTTTACCTCTTCTCATTTCACAATATGAGGATAATAACTGTCTTGTAGGTTTGATATGAGGATTAGAAATAATGCATTCAAAATACCTAGCACCCCATGCTTGTCATCACATGTACTCAGAATCTAAAACAGCAGTGAAGAAATGCTGTTCTTCAGAAGAAACAAGAAATAAATGAAATTACGTTCATTAGAAATGGTGGTAAGAGTGATGTACCAAAGAAGATATAGTGTTGGGAGTGGACAGTTGACTAATCAAATGAGGTATAGGGTTTCATTGGATCCTGAGTGCTATGATAAACGTAACAGTGGTATATACAGAAAAATGCCACATTGAAAATAGAACTAAAATATCAGTAAATCAAAGAAATCTTTTCAACTTTTTGTCTTAGGTATTATATAAATATTTGAGAATATAGTTCCCTTTAAAAATCAGGAACTTCTTAAAGGACTTCAGGAGATTGTAAAAGCATCATTTAGTAGGGAGCAGAGATGAGATGGGTTAAATAATTGTGACTGTTATAAAACATTTTTTCTAAATTCTTTGAATAGGTAATTTATTTCATAGAGCAAAATCAACCCTTCTCACCCAGTTGACATCCTGCTTTTTTCAATATTCTGAGGACAGAATTCTTCACATCCTACTAACATTGTGTGCATTGTTTTCTTTCATGCAGCCTTAAGTCAGTTGACTTGTAATAGGACTTGCCCCTTTGGTGTTTACTTCCTTTCTTTATAATTAAGAAAAGCCTGATACATATCTGAGATAAAATGTGTCCAAGTATAGTCTTTTAAATTATGTTCAAAAGCTACTTGTGGTGTTTAAAATTCTCAATGAGCTTGTTGCAATTCTGATATTACTTCAAGGCAAAGTCATCCACTAAAACCCACAGCTGCTCAGGGAGAAAATCCAGAATCCACAAATGACCTTCCACAGTGGGGAAGTCAAGTCATACAGGAGGCACTCAAAACCTCAGACCAATCCCAGTAAAGGGCTATCCATTTTTATAGTTCCTTAAAATACTAAAGAACTATGCATATACTTGTGAGGATATATTCCGCATCTGCTTCCTTCTTGAGTGTGTATATTCTAACACTTGCTTATAGTAGGTTACAATAAAAGTTTCTTAACAAATGAACAGATGACTCTTTATTAGTGGTTCTATCAGTTACACATTAGAATCACTTGGGAAGCTTTTGAAACCATGGATGCCTGAGCCCATGCAGAATGAGGGAAAACACAACTCGGAGGTGGGGGGTAGCCAAGCTTGGTATTTTTCAGAAGCTTCTTGTCAACCCTTACTTGAAGGCAGGATTGAAAATAGATGTATTATATAATCCTGTTTGTACTCCTGGCATCTATTATCTCCCTTATGGTCTTATAAACCACTTTTCTGTACATTTGATAATGGGTGCTAAGATTTGGTACTCCCCAAATCATAGTGTTTACATTTATACCTTAGAATTTTCAGACAAGCTATTCTTTTTTTTTCTGGCAGTTAAATGAACTGAACAATATAAGTAATCTGTTTAAAAATTATGAGACTTAGTTTATTTTTGGATAGCTATTCAGTGATTACTTTCTTGCAAGTTTTAACTATTAAGTAAATCAGAATTCAAGATTGTTTGTATTTTAACTTTAAATACATTGAAGCACATTGGTTCTGTTCAAAGTTGTTCATGAGGGGACTTTTTTCCTATTTTGTTTACTGATATATCCCATCTGCAAAAAATACTACCTGACAAAAAACAGTAAATAAGTATTTTTTGAATAAATGAATGAATAAAATCTCCATGATTCACAGAAATCCATGCTTAATCTGAAATCACAGAGCTATAAGTCATACATATAAGAGCATAGAGAAAATTTTTCCTTTAGAGAATTTTCAAACTGATCAGTTAAGTATTTTAAAATGAACTGTATTATATATATATTTAGGTTGAATAGACTGAGTGATTGAACTGAACTGATGCTCTCTAATTCATACAGACTCCTCATTTCTTATTGATGTCGCTGTTTAGTCACTAAGTTGTATCTGACTCTTTTGTGAATCTGTGAACCATAGCCCACCAGGCTTCTCTGTCCATGGAATTTCCCAGGCAAAAATGCTCAATTGGGTTGCCATTTCCTTCTCCAGGGGATCTTCCTGACCCACGGATCGAAGCTGCATCTCCTGTATTAGCAAGCAGATTGTTTTATCCTGATTCATGAAAACATTTTTTGGGGGTTCTTTACAGACATTTGCATATGTAACCACTTCAGTTCAGTTCAGTAACTCAGTCATGTCCGACTCTTTGTGACCCCATGAATCACAGCATGCCAAGCCTCCCTGTCCATCACCAACTCCTGGAGTTCACCCAAACTCATGTACATTGAGTCGGTGATGCCATCCAGCCATCTCATTCTCTGTTGTCCCCTTCTCCTCCTGCCCCCAATCCCTCCCAGCATAAGGGTCTTTTCCAATGATTCAACTCTTCATGTGAGGTGGCCAAAGAATTGGAGTTTCAGCTTTAGCATCAGTCCTTTCAATGAACACCCAGGACTGATTTCCTTTAGAATGGACTGGTTGGATCTCCTTGCAGTCCAAGTGACTCAAGAGTCTTCTCCAGCATCACAGTTCAAAAGCATCAATTCTTCAGCACTCAGCTTTCTTCACAGTCCAACTGTCACATCCATACATGACCACTGGAAAAACCATAGCCTTGACTAGACGGACCTTGGTTGGCAAAGTAATGTCTCTCTACACAAGTGTTTTTCCACTTTTTGATCCCTGAACCAAAATCATCAGTATGGTTCCAAGTTATCTTGGAACTTGCCTAAATGTAAATACTCAGGTAATATATCGCTTACCAAGTTACTACAGGTGATTATAATACACTCTAAAGTTTAAGAACAACTTCAATTTTAGGAAAGCATTACCTGGTAACATCTCTCAGTTAAGGCATACCTTAGAATGACAACAACAAAACAATCAAACAAACACAACAAAAATAAAGCAGATTCCTATGCCTCATCCCAGACATACTTACAGATCCAGAATCGATGGGATCAGGTACCAGAAAACTGGGTTTTAAGTTAATCTTTTCTCTACAATCTCACAGAACAACTATTTTGAAGTTAGGCTAACAAGGTCCAAAGACTGGTGTTGAGGGACCCGTGGGCTAGGTACCTTGCCTTTGCAAAGCTGGTCAGTTACCTGTCACGCTACATCAGGGCAGATTCATGTCAATGTATGCCAAAACCAACCAATATAATATTGTAAAATAATTAGCCTCCAATAAATATTAAAAAAAGAAGCTTAAAACATAAGGATTTAAACCAGAGGAATAAACACTGTGGTGCTTTCATCACTATGAATACTGACTCTTGTCTTTTTTCCTTCACTTTATGAAGCACCAGGTTCTCTGTCTGCCTTTTGCTAACTTTCAATTTAGTGACAAGCCTTATGCTGATGAAAGTATTCCTGGATCTATCCTGCTGCTGCTAAGTCACTTCAGTCGTGTCCGACTCTGTGTGACCCCATAGACGGCAGCCCACCAGGCTCCCCCGTCCCTTGGATTCTCCAGGCAAGAACACTGGAGTGGGTTGCCATTACCTTCTCCAATGCGTGAAAGTGAAAAATGAAAGTGAAGTCGCTCAGTTGTGTCCGACACTTCGCGACCCCATGGACTGAAGCCTGCCAGGCTCCTCCGTCCATGGGATTTTCCAGGCAAGAGTACTGGAGTGGGTTGCCATTGCCTTCTCCAGGATCTATCCTAATAGAAGCCAATTAACATGTCACTCATGTAATCCCTCAGGATACGGCAATAGAGGATCCCTTGGGATTATAGTTTTATGGAAATATGCACACCTCTTTTATTCTGGTCTCCATTTCCATTCTATACTTGTGCAATGAATCTGCTTGGCATTATGGTTATTACTTTTACTTTTCCACTAAAAAGTTTCTGATTAATTAATCATTTTGCCAATGGATTTCTTCTATAATCCAATCCCAAGATACCTTTCCACTCGTGGCTCTTGTTGATGTTGTTCAGTTTCTAAGTTGTGTCCAACTCTTTGAGACCCCATGAATTGCAGCACGCCAGGCTTCCCTGTCCTTCACTTTGCCAAAACTCATGTCCATTGAGTTGGAGATGCCATCCAACCATCTCATCCTCTATCATCCTCTTCTCCTCCTGCCCTCAATCTTTCCCAGCATCAGGGTCTTTTCCAGTAAGTTGGCTTTTCCTATCGGGTGGCCAAAGTATTTGAGTTTCGGTTTTAGCATCAGTCCTTCTAATGAATATTTAGGGTTGATATCCTTTAGGATTGACTGGTTTGACCCCTTTGTTGTCCAAGAGGCTCTTAAGAGTCTTATCCAGCATCACAATGTGAAAGTATCAGTTCTTAGTACCCAAATATGTAAGTCTTCTGTGTCACACAGCAATTTAAGTAAGCTCTTCCACCTCCTTCACATATAGCTGCTCATTGCTCATCTTAAGTGGACCAAATTGAACTACATGTCTTGTGGAAAGTCTATACACTGTCCAGAGAAGGCTGTGACATTATTCTCAATCCCCCAGTAGTCATTCCTGAAAGAGCTTGAGTGGTGTTTGTATTAGGAATAAAACGCAAAGAATGATGGTATAAGAAACACTGCAAAGATGATCATAAAGCCATTTATAAAGGCATCATGGGTGTATATTTTCCTTCAAAGAAGATTCAAATAAAACTATTACTTGCCCTAATAACAATGCCTAATTAGCAAAATTCAAAGGAACCAAACCTCTACATTACCTTTTTTATATTCAAAATGTAATGTTTGACTTAGTACTACAAACAACAGTTAATAGACTCACTATATAAACTTATTGCAAGAAGGAGATCCTCTGTACTGTTCTTCCATCTTTCATTTCTTATAGAAATTTCTTTTTTTTTAAATTTATTTATTTTAATTGGAGGCTAATTACTTTACATTATTGTATTGGTTTTGCCATACATTGACATGAATCTTTCTATGGTGCAATGAGTGTAACATAAATCAAAACACTTAGTGGTGAAAGCCAAATGCAGAAATTAATTCAAACAAGATAATTCAAATATTTGCTTCACTGAAGTAATATAAAGTATCATTTTATTACATCATGTTTTCACTTATGTAAAATGAATATGGTAAAGATATGCATAGTATATATACATGTGTGTGTGTATATATAAATTATTCAAAATGCTACATATGTATGTGTACTTATATAACAAGCCATAGGAGTTAGGAAAATTTTTGAAACATTGTTAGAATAAAATAACAAAGTAAGATAAAACCTTTATCTTTTTGATTTGTAATAAACTTATGGGTCCTTAAACCTAATTTTTTAATGTTAAAATGATTAATATGTCAAAAATGATGTCTTTTTAAAATGTCCATGCTGCTGCTGCTGCTGCTGCTGCTAAGTCACTTCAGTCGTGTCCGACTCTGTGTGACCCCATAGACGGAAGCCCACCAGGCTTCCCTGTCCCTGGGATTCTCTAGGCAAGAACACTGGAGTGGGTTGCCATTTCCTTCTCTAGTGTGTTAAAGTGAAAAGTGAAAGTGAAGTCGCTCAGTCGTGTCGACGCTTAGCGACCCCACGACCCAGGCTCCTCCATCCATGGGATTTTCTAGGCAAGAGTACTGGAGTGGCTTGCCATTGCCTTCTCCATAGAGACCTCCAAAAGACTACATGTTCATAACATACAAGTACACCAGTGGGAATTAAGTATTAAGTAAAAAAAAAAATGAGAATTTTATTTCCCTTTCCATGCATGTTTTATGCAGGTATTAAATGTTGCATTTTATTATTTAATAAAATAGAACTGCTGAGTGGCAATGATTCCTAAGACATTTTAATATGATTTATCCTGATTTCTTTTAAAGCAGTATACAAATATATGGCTATTCTTCTTATGTCTTGAGTCTCACTCAGAATTTATCTACTATCTTTTTTAAGTCAGTTGTCAATAGACAGAAGAAAGAAGGTACTATATGTTGATGAGAGTTTTTCCTAAACTTGATTCTGAAAAAGAAGGAAGTAAGGAGAAAGAAAATAAAGACTATGATTCTGCTTCTTAGCGTTTCTCATACACGTGTCAGTGTGTTGTTGCTGTTTCATGTGCTTTCCTCTCAACCCTTCAAAATGGCCATAAATGTGATCTTAACTTAAAGGAAATTTAAGAAGCACTGAATTACATATTAATCAGGTTAGGTATGGAGTAAATGGTTGCAGCATGTCTGATACTTTGACATGCCATGCAGAAATCTAATCTGGGTTGTTGCCTTTATCAAATCAATGCATTGGACAATGGCTGCTACGTCTTCAAGGAATAGAAGTGTTAACAGCTAAGTTTTGGTATAATTGAGGTGATAAAGATAGATGTTAGGCCAGGTGGAATTTAAGACTCCTGAACTTATAATGTGATTTGGAACATAAGAAGAACCTATTCTGTGTTCTGTATGGCAAATAGCTGGGGATAAAGTATATCATGATACTAGCTGCTTTTGTTACAAATGAATGACTTAAATCAAAAGAAACAAACCTTTTAATCTAGTGAATATAAGTCTATCAACCAAAATAAAAAGCATAGTTGGAAAGGCAGACATATCTAACAGAATTCCTTTATCACAAAATTTACAGTTTACTGGGGAGAAAAGAATACATATATGGAATTAAAAACAGCATATATATAGATATGTGTGTATCTACGTATGAGTAGTATATACATGTAAATTCAATGCTATATTGCATAACATAGGCAATAAGTGTTATTAGTAGAATTAAATTATAATGCATTGAAATAGTTCCACTGAGGAGGTAGGCATGTAACCAGATCTTTGAAGAGGAGCAAGAGGTATAGCAGAAAGATGACTGGACATTCCTATCAGAAAAAATATAGTACAAAATACAACCCTTGGTCTTTTTGATAAAGAATGGCACATATACCTGGCTGAAATTACCTTTGGGACAATGTTGGATAAGGATGGTGGAAGAGAGATTTACGCTGATGAACTTAGAAGAGGTAAAGATGGATGCTGAAATTCACAGTTCTGCCTACCCTCTGTTCCTTGAGCCTGAACGGAAGAATTGATGCTTTTGAGCTGTGGTGTTGAAGACTCTTGAGAGTCCCTTGGACTTCAAGGAGATCCAACCAGTCCATCCTAAAGGAAATCAATCATGAATATTCATTGGATGCTGAAACTCCAACACTTTGGCCACCTGCTGCAAACAACTGACTCATTTGAAAAGACCCTGATGCTGGGAATGGTTGAAAGCAGGCAGAAAAGGGGAAGACAGAGGATGAGATGGTTGGATGGCATCACCAACTCAATGGACATGAGTTTGAGTAAACCACAGGAGTAGGTGATGGACAGGGAGGCCTGGCGTGCTGCAGCCCATGGGATCGCAAAGAGTCGGACACGACTGAGCAACTGAATTGAACTGAACTAACAGGAATAACAAGAGAATAGGAAAAACAAGAGATCTTTTCAAGAAAATTAAAGATATCAAGGGAACATTTCATGCAAAGATGGGCTCGATAAAGGACAGAAATGGTATGGATCTAACATAAGCAGAAGATATTAAGAAGAGGTGGCAAGAATACACAGAAGAACTGTACAAAAAAGATCTTCACAACGAAGATAATCACGATGGCGTGATCACTCACCTGGAACCAGACATCTTGAAATGTGAAGTCAAGTGGGCCTTAGAGAGCATCACGACGAACAAAGCTAGTGGAGGTGATGGAATTCCAATTGAGCTATTTCAAATCCTGAAAGATGATGCTGTGAAAGTTCTGCACTCAATATGCCAGCAAATTTGGAAAACTCAGCAATGGCCACAGGACTGGAAAAGGTCAGTCTTCCTTCCCATCCCAAAGAAAGGGAATGCCAAAGAATGCTCAAACTACCACACAATTGCACTCATCTCACACACTAGTAAAGTCATGCTCAAAATTCTCCAAGCTAGGCTTCAGCAATATGTGAACTGTGAACTTCCAGATGTTCAAGCAGGTTTTAGAAAAGGCAGAGGCACCAGAGATCAAATTGCCAACATCCACTGGATCATGGAGAAAGCAAGAGAGTTCCAGAAAAA
Source organism: Moschus berezovskii (assembly GCF_049115385.1). Lineage (NCBI taxonomy): Eukaryota > Metazoa > Chordata > Mammalia > Artiodactyla > Moschidae > Moschus > Moschus berezovskii. Next base: position 86,526,827 of record NC_142461.1, read on the forward strand.
CATCTATTTCTGCTTCATTGACTATGCCAAAGCCTTTGACAGTGTGGATCACAATAAACTATAGAACATTCTTAAAGATGGGAATACCAGACCACCTGACCTGCCTCTTGAGAAACCTGTATGCAGGTCGGAAAGCAACAGTTAGAACTGGTCATGGAACAACAGACTGGTTCCAAATAGGAAAAGGAGTACGTCAAGGTTGTATATTGTCACTCTGCTTATTTAACTTCTATGCAGAGTACATCATGAGGAACGCTGGGCTAGAAGAAGCACAAGCCTGAATCAAGATTGCCGGGAGAAATATCAATAACCTCAGATATGCAGATGACACTACCTTTATGGCAGAAAGTGAAGAGGAACTCAAAGGCCTATTGATGAAAGTGAAAGAGGAGAGTGAAAATGTTGGCTTGAAGCTCAACATTCAGAAAACGAAGATCATGGCATCTGGTCCCATCACTTCTTGGGAAATAGATGGGGAAACAGTGGAAACAGTGTCAGACTTTATTTTTGGGGGCTCCAAAATCACTTTGGATGCTGATTGCAGCCATGAAATTAAAAGACGCTTACTCCTTGGAAGGAAAGTTATGACCAGCCTAGATAACATATTAAAAAGCAGAGACATTGCTTTGCCAACCAAGGTCCGTCTAGTCAAGGCTATGGTTTTTCCCGTGGTCATGTATGGATGTGAGAGTTGGACTGTGAAGAAAGCTGATCGCCGAAGAATTAATGCTTTTGAACTATGGTGGTGGAGAAAACTCTTGAGAGTCCCTTATACTGCAAGGAAATCCAACCAGTCCATTCTAAGGGAGATCAATCCTGGGTGTTCATTGGAAGGACTGATGCTAAAGCTGAAACTCCAATACTTTGGCCACCTCATGCGACGAGTTGACTCACTGGAAAAGAGTCTACTGCTAGGAGGGATTGGGGGTAGGAGGAGACGGGGAAGGCAGAGAATGAGATGGCTTGGCATCACCGACTCGATGGACATGAGTTTGAGTGAACTCCCGGAGTTGGTGATGGACAGGGAGGCCTGGCGTGCTGTGATTCATGGGGTCGCAAAGAGTCGGACATGACTAAGCGACTGAACTGAACTGAACTGAACAGGAATAAACCCTACCCTATTTTCCTGTCTACTTAGCATAGGAAGGCAAAGTAACATTTCTCTGACCGAGAGGAACTGTATGCACATTTAAAAAGCACTTTCTGTTAGATATCATCTTACTTTTATGACATTTCCCATCATTTAGATAGATGTGGAGTAATGAAGTTATTATGAGATGTAATTTTAAAGTAGAGATGTTTAAGTCAGAACTGCATATACCGTGTTATTACATGTATATTACACAGATCTCAGCAGTAACTGAACTAGTACAGTTTGCTGTTCCTACAAGCACTTACTTCATTTCACTAGTGCTCAACTTTCTCCAAATGTTTATATGGAGGCAGAGAGCAGGGACAGAAGAGTAATGTGACTGTAACTATGAGGCTTTCTGGGGCACAATAAACCAAAACAGCAATGCAGAAATAATTTGAATACAAATCCCTGAGAGCAAAACTGTCCACCAGAAGAGAAAGGCAGGAGCTGGTGATCTGAGTACAGAAATATAGGTCATAGACATGGCCTGTGGATTAAGGAACTCAAGAGAATGTTTGTTCAGTGGTTACCAAGATAAGTCACAGCTTCAGAGGCAAACTGCATGGGCATGTCATCGGTTGTTACCTGTGCAACCTGGGACTGTGACTTCACTTTTCTAGGGCTCTGTTTTCCTATCATAACTTGCTTCATAAGGTTGTGATGAGAGTTAAAAGAATTGTACTTTGTGAAAATTGGAGCACTAAGCAAGCCGTATCACAGAATTCATGTGAGCATGTACTGTATCACCGTAATTACGACAGCTTTAAGAGTTAAAAGGGTGCTAAAAGCATTAAAGTTTATAGATTATTTTGAAATGTTTGTTTATTGGTTGAAAACCACAGTTTCATCATAAACACCAGTAGTTTATTAAAAAATAATTTTAAAAATAAGCCTTTTTCTTAAAGATGAAACAACAGATTTATACCAATTAAAACAAAAGTACTTATTTATTGAATATTATGAAGGAACATAAGTAGAAAAATATTTTTGTTACATTTTCATGAACACAATCAGTTTTGTTAGTGTACTTTCATTATTGTGTTACTGGTTTTGTTCCCTAGAATGTGTTTTGTTTCTCAGTGTGGTTTTTCACCAGTTCAGGGTCGATGCATGTTACAGGATGCTCGGGGCTGGCGTGCGGGGATGACCCAGAGGGAGCATAAAGGGAGGAGGGAGGTGGGAGGGAAGTTCAGGAGGGAGAACTCATGTACACCCGGGGCAAATTCATGTCAATATATGGCAAAACCAACCAATATAATATTGTAAAATAATTTGCCTCCAATAATAAATAAATAAATTTAAAAAAAATTTAAAAAAAATTTAAAAATAAAATAAAATGTTTTAAACAGTTTTATTGAGGTATAATTTACATGTTGTAAAAATTCATTTAAGTGTATAATTTGGTATTTTTAAATAGATTTCAGAGTTGTGTGAATATCATCACAAAGGTTTTCTATTTTTAAGTTCTTCATAAAATTACCTCTAACATTTTTCCAAGTTTCTTTTTTTCTGATTAATCAATTTGAAATCGTTAATGCATTCAATTTACTCTTCTCTGTGGACCATAATGGCTTCCCAAGTGGCTCAGTGGTAAAGAATCTGCCTGCCAATACAAGAGACACAGGAGACACAGATTGGTCCCTGTGTTGGGAAGACCACTGGAGCAGGAAATGGCAACCCACTCCAGTATTCTTGCCTAGAAAATTCCATGGACAGAGGAGCCTGGCGGGCTACAGTCCATGGGGTAGTGAAGAGTCAGACACAACTGAGGGAATGAGCATGCATACATGGACCATAGTAATTTTAAGCGAGAAAACGATGTGTTAGCAGATACTAAAGTACTTAATAAACTCATGGGAAATTCTAGAAAGGAAATATATTCAATTCTAATTTTCTTTAATATAAAAATATATACATAGTACTATCTACTTTTACAGGTACTTGCATTTGTTTCATTCACCTTATTTTTAACCAAATCTAAATTCTCTTTTCATAAGACTACACTTTTCAAACACATTAGCTATTTGTGACTATTTACCATATTTAAATCCTGTAAAACTGTCGGCTTTCTAATTTGTTTTCCATTTCAATATACTGTATACAATATTTCAATTTAAACAAGGAATTCCATATTTTTTTCCCCCACAAGTTATTTTGCAGCCAAATCTCTGGATTTAAAAAATTAAATAGTGCAGGCTGTTTGGGTATTCACTATTTAAATTTCTCTATCTTCCCGTTGTTATCACAAAGATGAATTTTAATTTCTTTCCAGTTGCAGAAAGCTTCCTATTTTTTTAAAAGGTGGTTGCACCAATTTACATTTCTACCAACAGGGCACAATGTTCTCTTTTCTCCACATGCCCAATACTCATCTTTTGTCTTTTTGATGCTGTCCCTTTTAACAGGTGTGAGTTGATAGCTCACTATAGGTTTGATCTGCATTTCCATGGTCATTAGTGATGATGACCTTCTCATTTGTTGACCATTTTATATCTTCTTTAGAAAAATATTTATTTAGATTACATTTTTAAGGAGCTTGTTTGTTTTATTGCTATTGAGTGTATGAGTTCTTTATATATTTTGGGTATTAACCTCTTATCATAAATATGATTTGCAAATGTTTATCCCATTGGGTAAGTAAGTAGTCTTTACATTTTGCTAATGGTTACCTTTGCTGTGAAGAACTGTTTTAGTTCAGTTCAGTTCAGTCGCTCAGTCATGTCCGACTCTTTGCGACCCCATGAATCACAGCACACCAGGCATCACCAAATCCCGGAGTTCACTGCAAACTCATGTCCATCAAGTCGGTGATGCCATCCAGCCATCTCATTCTCTGTTGTCCCCTTCTCCTCCTGCCCCCAATCCTTCCCAGCATCAGACTCTTTTCCAGTGAGTCAGCTCGTCGCATGAAGTGGCCAAAGTATTGGAGTTTCAGCTTTAGCATCAGTCCTTCCAATGAACACCCAGGATTGATCTCCTTTAGAATGGACTGGTTGGATCTCCTTGCAGTCCAAGGGACTCTCAAGAGTCTTCTCCAGCACCACAGTTCAAAAGCATCAATTCTGTTTAGTTTGATGTAATCCTGTTTGTTTTTGCCTTTATTGCCTTTGGTATCAATTATAAAAATTAAGCCAAGACCAATGTCAAGGAGCTTACTTGATATTTTCTTCTGGTAGTTTTATGGTTTCAGGTCTTTTCTTCAAGTTTTTCTTTCATTTTGAGTTGATTTTTGTGCATGGCAAAAAAATGGGGTCCAATTTCATTCTTGCATGTGACTGTCCAGTTTTCCCAACATCATTTTTAAAAAAAAATTTAAATTTTAATTGGAGGCTAATTACTTTACAATATTGTATTGGTTTTGCCATACATTGACATGAATCTGCCCTGGGTGTACTCCCAACATCATTTTGAAGAGACTATTCTTTCCACACTGTACATTTTTGTCGTATTTTATATCTTTGACTCCTTTGTCCTAAATTAGTTGACGGTATATGTGTGAGTTTATTCTAAGTTTGTCTGTTCTGTTACATTGATCTATATGTATTTTTTTATGCCAATACCAAAGTGCTTTGATTACTGAAGCCTGATAGTTTTAAATCAGAAATTGTGACACCTTCACCTTTATTCTTCTTTCTTAAGATTGCTATAGCTATTAGAGATCTTTTGTGGTTCTATACAAATTTTAGAATTTTTTTCTGTATCTGTTCTTATTTTTAACACAGTGATACAAAAAATATGAGTTTTAATACCGTTTTTAGAGTACTTAGGTTGACTTATGAAGCAGTTCTTCAATGGGTAAACCATTTCTAAAATCTCTTTGTTGAGGGAAAACAAAAAGAGAAAGCATGAACTAGCAAGTTACTTTTTAAATTATTCATCATTAACTTCATCACAAAAATTCTGTATTTTGGCTATTCCTACTTTACAGATTTTTTTTTTAAACTCTAAATCCTGACCACACCTACTTCTATGTTAATTAGAGATTTTCTGTTTGGAAACAAAAGGATAAAATATTTGTTCACCATAACTAACTCCAAGTATGTTTCTGTTCCATAAGCTTCCTAATTTAGCAAGAATATTTTTAACATAACTTTTTTCACCAATATATACACTTATGCTATCTTTACAAAATAAAATATTTTTTAAATTTATTTTTAACCTTTTTAAGCTAAATTTACAATGTCAGATGTTTCATTTCAGCAAAATAAACTATCCTAATCTTCACTTTGATTTTATAAATAGCATTAAAAAATGGAACCATTACTGGAATTAACATGTTGATTTAAAACACCTGATAACAAGGATATAAAATTAATATAATTTACCATTTGTAAAGTTCTGGTAATAGAGTAAATACATAAACAGCTATCACTTTACCTTTTTTGTGTGCACTAGAAATTTTCGACTTAAGCAGGAGCAAAGTTAATAATATTTACTTGCTCTGAATGAAACACATTCTTTTAAGAGTAATATAACAACCTACCTTCTTTAATTACATCTTTTAAAGTCTTATCTTTGGCAAGTCATTTACACATTACTACCTTTTGAAGTACATACTGAAGCTTTTACAAAAGAGTTACATCTTATTTTCTCCTGTTTTCAGTGATTTAATTAAAACCCGTACAGTGAATAATAACTATCAATAAGTATTTTGTGCAAGTTAAAATTTCATCCTCATTCTTGGCATATAAAAATCAATAGCTTTCCATTAAGAATATTTTTTAAAATAATTTTTATTTATAGAAAAAGGCAAAAAAGCCAAAAGAAATTTAAGGAAACATATATGATATATAGTAATTATTACATATTAAAGTTATGTATGTATCCAGTGGCTGAATGACTGAAAGGTAGAGTTGTAACAAACCATCTCGATGTATTTAAATGCAACTATGAGTAATAATGCATTGCTTGTGAATTAAAAATCTAGGACAATGCTAACAGAAAGCAGGGACAACTAATGTGAGTTTGGACTCTCTGAGAAACTGGGTATATGATTCCCACCTCCCCCGCAACAAAAGATTCAACACTATTACTGTCTGTGCGTGGAGTACAGACATGAACTACGCATGGAGTAAAGCACAATCACAAATCCCATTAGTCATGTATGAATTTTATACGATTTACATTTTAATATTGGATTGCCTATGTGTGTGAAAACACCAAATTTCAAATTGATTTAGAGCTGGCATGATTTTGCATATGCTAACCTAGCTCCCTCCCCAGTCACTCATCATTCATCATTCTGTTAGCTGAAGATGCAATTAAGTCTGCTTTTTTGTGACTTTTAAGCATGCCTACTGAGTGGAGACTTAATACCTTTACTCTATTTGCTTTTTGATGCTGCATGGAGGATAAGGACAAGTATATATGCTGACAGCATTGAAGGGGTTAGCAAGCAAGGAAAGTCTGTGATTTGCTTGAACATCAGAGGGTCATATTAAGTAGCATTTGTTGACAATTTCTATAAACAAGGTATTAGAAAGAGTTTCTGATACCCATATGTCGCTGGGTCAGTCCTATCATCTCTTCAAATAAATATTCTCATCTCTTTTAAGTAGTTGTGTATGATTGTCTAAAAAGTCTAGATAGAACTGAGTCTATTAGGAATATCAGTTACTTTAGGGAAAACATGTTTATTGCAAAAACATGATTTGGTCCCAATAAATTGTTAGTATGCTTGATCACTGATATCTTTAGCAATTTAAAAAGTATTTTTATTCCCAGTTGCACTGATGAGGAAACAAATACAGAAAATTCAGAGTAAATTCTACCAGGCCACACAGTGAGGTCTGATAGACAGGAGAGAGAAACTTTATGAAATCCAGACTCCCAAACTAATGTTCTATCAGCTAGACCTCCATGTGAGCCTCAAAAATTGTAGGTAGGAATAGTTTTCCCTAAAATGCTCATGAAGCAAAACAGAGCAGTGCCTCATTTCATGTGATTTCTAATTTGAAATGCAAACAATTGCCAATTTGTTTGACTTGTATTTATAATTATTTCCTTGTGAATTACTCATCACTAAATGCTTTATAAATATTTTCTCTTTCCCAATGTCTATGGAATGATCATAGCATAGAAAATGTTGGCTTTCAAAGATTTATTAATATCTCTTTTTGAAATAACATACATTTGTAAGATAGAGTAAAAGCACTTTTAAAGAAACAAATCTTGAATTTGAATTCTCTCTCAGATAATGACTCACTTGATGTGCTTATTAAGATGAACTGAATAGCAACTTTGATTAAAGGTGCATATGAAGTCGTTTCAGTTGTGTCTGACTCTTTGTGACCCTATGGACTGTCCATGGGATTCTCCAGGAAGATAACTGGACTGGGTTGCCATGCCCTGCTCCAGGGGATCTTCCCAACTCAGGAATAAAACCCCTGTCTTATGTCTCCTGTATTAGCACGCAAATTCTTTACCACTAGTGCCACCTGGAAAGCCTTGATACAAAGGTAACCATTGTATAGAAGTTCAGTTCAGTTGCTCAGTCATGTCTGGCACTTTGCGACCCCGTGAACCGCAGCATGCCAGGCATCACTGTCCATCACCAACTCCTGAAGTCCACCAAATCACGTCCATTGAGTCGGTGATGCCATCCAGCCATCTCACCCTCTGTCGTCCCCTTCTCTTTCTGCCCTCAATCTTTCCCAGCATCAGGGTCTTTTCCAATAACTCAGCTCTTTGCATCAGGTGGCCAAAGTATTGGAGTTTCAGCTTCAACATCAGTCCCTCCAATGAACACCCAGGACTGATCTCCTTTAGGATGGACTGGTAGGATTTCCTTGCAGTTCAAGGGACTCTCAAGAGTCTTCTCCAACACCACAGTTCAAAAGCATCAATTCTTCGGCGCACAGCTTTCTCTGTAGTCCAACTCTCACATCCATACGTGACCACTGGAAAAACTATAGCCTTGACTAGATGAACCCTTGTTGGCAAAGTAATATCTCTGCTTTTTAATATGCTATCTAGGTTGGTCATAACTTTCCTTCCAAGGAGCAAGTGTCTTTTAATTTCATGGCTGCAATCAGCATCCGCAGTGATTTTGGAGCCCCCCCAAAATAAAGTCTGACACTGTTTCCACTGTTTCCCCATCTATTTCCCATGAAGTGATGGGACCAGATGCCATGATCTTCGTTTTCTAAATGTTGAGCTTCAAGGCAACTTTTTCACTCTCCTCTTTCATTTTCATCAAAAGGTTCTTTCGTTCTTCTTCCCTTTTTGCCATAAGGGTGGTGTCATCTGCATATCTGAGGTTATTGATATTTCTCCCAACAATCTTGATTCCAGCTTGTGCTTCCTCCAGCCCAGCGTTCCTCATGATGTACTCTGCATAGAAGTTAAATAAGCAGGGTGACAATATACAACCTTGACCTACTCCTTTTCCTATTTGGAACCAGTCTGCTGTTTCATGTCCACTTCTAACTGTTGCTTCCTGACCTGCATACAGGTTTTGCAAGAGTCAGGTCAGGTGGACTGGTATTCCCATCTCTTTCAGAACTTTCCACAGTTTATTGTGATCCACACAGTCAAAGGCTTTGGCATAGTCAATAAAACAGAAATAGATGTTTTTCTGGAACTCTCTTGCTTTTTTGATGATCCAGCGGATGTTGGTAATATGATCTCTGATTCCTCTGCCTTTTCTAAAACCTGCTTGAACATCTGGAAGTTCATGGTTCACATATTGCTGAAGCCTGGCTTGGAGAATTTTGAGCATGACTTTACTAGCGTGTGAGATGAGTGCAATTGTGCAATAGTTTGAGCATTCTTTGGCATTGCCTTTCTTTGGGATTGGAATGAAAACACCTTTTCCAGTCCTATGGCCACTGCTGAGTTTTTCAAATTTGCTTTGATATTGAGTGCAGCACTTTCACAGCATCATCTTTCAGGATTTGAAAGTAGAAAGCAAATATATGTAGCTGAATTTAGTTGAACAAAGCTTCACTATCAGTTCCTTTTGATAGATTCACTACCTTGTAAGGCTAAGGTATTGCATTGAATACATTAATAAATCTGGTTTTACTTTTGCCTGTAATGAAAAGAACAAGCTAGTGGCCATAATACGGCAGCATGCACCATATACTTACTATAGTCTAAAATGTTAACTCTACCTGAAGAACTGAGCCTTTTATTTCTCAGTCTTTTTGAACATGAGACATAATTTAAAGCGTTTCTAGATAGTAACATAATTACCCCTAACTTACAAACTTAAATTCAGATTAGAATACAGAGCTCAATAATGTGACTCAGAATATTGTTCTCACTCTGTGTGTGTAATCATTTCAATATCAAATACTTTATAAAGAAAAAAGAAAACAGCAGTTCTCTCCCTTTTTGGTCCTGGTTTCTTGCCTGGAGAATCCCAGGGACGGGAAAGCTTGGTGGGCTGCCGTCTATGGGGTGGCACAGAGTCGGACACGACTGAAGCGACTTAACAGCAGCAAATATCATATGGTGATTATATATGTATTTTTCAATATTTCCCATGAAAAACTTGTTATGAATTTAAATCATCCTAAATATTAAAAAAATCTAATATCCCCTTTTAAAAGCAGAATTCAAAATTGTTAAACATTAACAGCAATTCCCTTAAGCAAGAGAGAGAGGAAAAACATTAGAAGTGAAGAGAAAAATAACACACTTATTAAAGAGCCACAGGATTGACTTAAAAGGAAAGATTAAAGAAAAAAATTAAAAAATAAAGCTAGATTTGTTGCAGGAAAAGACCATGATGATCAGAGCTGCAGTGGTAATATAAACAATCTGGGTGGAGACACTTCACATTTTAGTGTGAGGGAGGAAAATGATCCAGCTCATTTGCTCATGGTGAGTGTTATTAGCTGCCAAATGCAGTAATCAAAAAGTAAGTCCACAACTTTAAATATTATTTAAAATATCTAGAAGAAAGACAGTTTAAAGTGATAAAGTATGATAATCAAATGAATATAAAGTTTTAAAAATATTTATTCAATTCAATCTGTACTTCCCCACCCAGATCCTCAAATAGTTAAAGAGAGAAAGCAACATAGACATAAAAGTCTCCACTCCATATCTTAACAGAGGTTCCCTTTAGATGACTGACAGAGAAATGATTGCAAAGGAGTAAGGTAATATGAGGGAAAAGGTAAAAAGGAGAGGAAAATGCTCATTTTTAGAAAAGAAAAGATTGTGTAAAACATGAAAAGCCACCCCATATCTGAGAGAGGTTATAAAGAGAAGACAAGAATATTGTGCTGTTTCCCATTCCCCTACCTGATTCTTCTTGCCACTTCATTGGTTAAGTTTTATAGGTTGAAGTAACTGGCATGGAAGAGGTATGCCTGTCAGCTGTTCACAATGCAGAATTTTGAAAAGGTCAGCATAGTAACAATATGACAGGCCATGTAAGTCATTATGTGACTTATAACTCATTTGTAAGTAGAATGAGATCTAGAGCAAATTAATGTAAACTCTACCATAAGAGCTCTGAAAACATGTTAGCTATATTGAAAGCTAGCTTTTCCTTTTTATCTAGAAAGACAAATAGATATTTCCTCACAATGCATTGCCTTCCTTAGGAGCAGCAGAAATGGAAAATAAGTTCAATATTCTGTGAAGAGGTTTAAAGAAAAGATATTAGCAGAAGGAAGGCAGTTTTAGAGATCTTATACATAATAAAATATATACACAGATATTATATGTGTTTAGGTTCTGTTTGGTGCCATTTGGAAATCATTTCCTAATTTAAAAAAAAAGAGTCTTAAGTCTTCAAGTCACACATTTTCAGGAATGTTAAAATAACATTGTTAGTCAAGAGAAAATATTTATGACATTCCCTAGTTTTATTGTGATGGATCTATTAATTGTGAAACTTGATTTTATTACCATATGCCTAATTTTAAACCATTAACCAAATATTGTTTTTTGAATGAAAACTAGTAATGTGCAAACATATCATAGCACATTCTTTAGCCCTGAACATGCTGCAGGTGATTGATATCAAGTAGTGAAAGAGTTAATTATCCATAATACCATTTTTCCCACCAGACATTCCACTGTGCCTCTGTTATACACTTAGGCACGGTTCCTAATGGCAAAATCTATTAGAATGCACAGTATTTTCCCAAGGGAGGTGGTGGAAGTCCTGTCACTTGAGACATTTAAAACTACACTTGATAAAGCACTAGAGAGCCATGAGTGCATGTTCCCTAACCCTCAGGATAGAACATGACCTAATGGGTGCTTTTCTGTCCTTTAATGTCTTTGATTCACTGGGTGTTTTAATAGCTACTTCGTATTTAAGTAGATCTAGGACAACAGTCTATTTTTTCAATGGGAATTCAGTTTGGTCTATAAAGTGTCAAGACGGAGGTGACAAGGCAAACCACAAGGGAATGAAGGAAGCCTCGTGGAAATTTAATTGATTTAGAGGAGGTTTGAGCAAACACAACAGTGTATTAGGGTTTAGCAAATGCCTCAACTTTTCTCAAATGTTTTCAGTTCAAGGAAACCCAAAACACATTTGGCTAAACACTTTTTCCTTGATTTTCAAACCCATGTGTATTTCAAGGGAAATTTAATCCATGTGTTTCTGATTCATTTACACTTAGCTCATCAAAATGTGGTTTCGTAAGACCCATTTGATGTCTAAGAAGCCTTGTGAGTTTTTTGTAAGCCTTTTTTCTTTGAACCAGGAAGTTGCTTTTTGCCAAGAGTCAATGGAACTTCAGCCCGAAAAGAATCAGTTGTGTTTGGGATTTTGGAATCCTCGAAGTTGGTGGGAGTGAATGAGAGAGGGTGAGGACACTGATTCAGCTATAATGAATGTCCCCATTTCTAATATATTACCTATTCAAATAACTTAAAAATATGTTTTTTCTCAATTTGTAGGGGAAAAACCCATCTCAAATTCTTGAAAATCTTGTGGAAAACATAAGGATGAATTTTATTACTGGATATGCTATTGCCATGTGTTCTGATAATTACCCACTAATGTGCCTCTTGGTGATGAGTAATCAGGGCAGTAATTCATATTTATCTCAGAACAATTATAAAGAAGTGACTCCAAAAGGTGTTTAGATTGGCCATCTTTCTGTATTGAAAGAAGAAATCCTCTGCCTAGCTTCTGTTGCTCTGTGCACAACACTACTTGTTCTTAAAACAAGAAGGGAGACAAATAAGACTCAGTGAATGTGCTGATTCAGGTGCACACAATCCTCTATCTCATTGCCGTTGTTCTTAAAGAGCATCTGGGGTAAGGAAACATACATCCGGTCCATCCGTCAAGAGTCCATGAGAAAGCTAACAATGTTTGCACCTGCAGGATGAATTACATCTTTGGTGAGTGTGGGAAGCTACATAATGAGGCAACTGAATAGCTGATACATTTCTTTCCTCTTGCCCTCACCATACCTTCCTTTTGCACTAGCTTTAGTTTTCCTACTTATACCTCTTCAATTTCCCCATCTTTACACTTACCACTAGATAATAGAGCAAATGTGATGCATTCATCCAAGGATGGGTTGACATGGTTTACACATTGCTTTCATTTGGTTGTTCTTTGGATGAATTCTTCGTTGAGAACAAGATAATGAAAACCATACGGTCATTGAACACAAAATGTGCCGTCACTTTGGCTGTTCCCTTACAGCCCGTTTCATTTCAGGCTGGTCCCTGAGTTTACTCCCATATAAGAGCCCAGCCAGGTGGAACCCTGACCCCTATGGGTTTCGATCATTCAGCAAATAATGCCAATTTAGTTCTTGCCTGTCACCCATATATCAGAGAGCTCATTTGAATATAGCACCTCTTGCTAGCCTGGTATAGCTTTAGAAACTTGGCCTTTTAAGTATTCATAGAGTTCTGTTCAGGGACCTTCATTGTGAAACCTGAAGACAGAAGAACCAGGATAGGTGACAACAGAAAATTAAAAGAACATTAAAGATTGTTTCACTCATGCTGACCTCAAATTTTGAAACAATGCCTAAAGGAAATGAATATTTTGAGTGCTATGGTGAATGAAGGCAAATGTGTTTTTAGTTTCTGGACTGAGTTTTGACAGTATACAGGAAAATTATAAATTTTTAACTATGGCAGCAAGTTCAGACTACAGGTGTGAGGATAAAGAATTATTTATTGACTCAGACTCCCATATCAGTGAGCAAAAAAGCTCAAAGGAACAAAAATACAGATGAGGTCTCTGGCATTTGAAGAAAAGAAGTTTATTTTCATTTCTAATTTGTCACTTGCTTTACACAGACACCAAAGGCATAAACTATATAAATTCATCTCTGAAAACACAAAGGTAAAATTGTTATTTGTGGTTTAAGATGCAAAAATATTTTCTCTTAAATTTGGCTACAGAGACTCTTTTTGCACTGACAGAATTTATGAAAATATGCAACTTATTATATCCAATTTCATTTCCTTTCTCACAGACATATAATTGAGAATAAAAACTACAGTCAATATTAAAAATGTAACCCATACATAATGCAGGAGAAATGTTGTCAATTTCTTTCTCAGTACAAATATATATTTTGCTTTTAATTATCAGAAATCTTTGTCATTATTGATCAAGCAAAACAAACTTTGTACAGTATAGAATTATCTTGTTGTCTCTCCCATAGCTATAGAAATGGAAATAAAGTGATTAATAACAAAATATACAAACTTCTGTAATTTATATTCCTGAGAGATGGAAAGGAATCTGGAATAATTTTGTCCAAACTCTGAATTTTATGTGTTAATATACAAAAAATGTAGAGACTTTAGGAAACTTGTTCAAAGTTCACCAACTTGCTTGTATTAGGCTGCACATTAGAGTTTCATTTTCTTAAATACTAGTCCAGTGCTGTTTTAATAATCAATAAAATTTCTGTAGGAAGGATATGTTCCTGGGATAAGGCCCACCAGATAAGATGACAGGGAGTCATTCAAAAAGTTATCACTAGATAGAATTTTCATATTCAACTTAAATTTTCATAACAGCTTAAAGTTGAATTCATTCCTTAAAGTGGAATTGGGAGCCCCTAGATCCTCATGTTTTATCTCTGTTACCCCCATCTCCTGGGAGGACTCTAAGGCATCTTAGAAGAGTATCATGGTTTTCCTTAGGACCATGTCTTGAAAACTCCATAACTTCTCCAATTATAGAATAAACCCTAAAGTAACCCCCAATACTGATTGCATTAGTTTGCAATAAAAAAAAATAATAATACTATGGAATGAGTGGTTTAACAACAGAAATTTATTTTCTGTGGGTTAGAAGTCCGAGATGAAGTTGTCAGCAAGGTTGATTTCTTCTGAGACTATTCTCCTTTACTTGTAGATGGCCATCTTTTTCTTGTGTGTTTTACTTGACCTTTCCTCTGTACTTGTCCATCCCCCACCATCCTTTTCTTATAAGGAGAACACCAGTCATGTTGGACTAGAGCCCACCTTAAAACCTAATTTTAATTTAATTACCTCTTTAAAGACCCTATCCTGAATTTTTTTTAATCTTTTATTTTTATTGAAATATATTTATTTCCAGTGTTGTGTTAATTTCTGCTTTACAGCAAAGTGATTCAGTTATAGATATACACATTCTTTTTTATATTATTTTCCATTATGCTTTATCATAGAATATTGAACATAGTTTCCTGTGCTATATAGTAAGACCTTGTTGCTTATCCATTATATATACAACAGTTTGTATCTGCTAACCCCAAATTCCTACTCCATCCCTCTCCCACGCCACTTTGCCCTTGGAAACCATAAGTCTTCTCTATGTCTATGAGTCTTTTTCTGCTTCATAGAAGTTCATTTGTGTCATATGTTAGATTCCACATATAAGTGATATCATATGGTATTTGTCTTTCTCTTTCAGACTTACTTCACTTAGTATGATCATCTTTATGTGTGTTAGTTGCTCAGTCACTCAGTGTGACTGTGTAGACCATAGCCCACCAGGCTCCTACGTCCAGAGGATTCTCCAGGCAAGAATACTGGAGTGGTTTACCATTCCCCTCTCGAGGAGATCTTCTTGACCCAGGGATTAAACCTGGGTCTCTTGCATTGCAGGCAGGTTCTTTACCATTTGAGCCACCAGGAAAGCCTGTGATCACCTTTAGTTGCATTCATATTGCTGCAAATGGCATTATTTCATTCTCTTTTATGGTTAAGTAGTATTCCATTGTATATATGTACCACATCTTCTTTATTCATTCACCTATAAAAACCCTATCATTAAACGCTGTCACATTCTGAGGTACTGGGAGTCACTTCAACAAATGAATTTGGGGGATCACAATTCAGCCTCTAACACCTTTCTCTGCTTACACTTTTGTTATATATAATCTCCTCCTTTGAGAGTGGGTGAGGATTTTTCCTTGACTCCAACTAGTGGAATATGGCAAAGGTGATGGGGGTCACCCCCATGATTACACAACATTTTAATAATAACCTGCCTATTTTGCTAGCAGACTTGCTTTAGAGACTTTTTCTCTTTGTCTTCGAACTAGTAAGTGGCTATGTTAGGAGGTCTGCATGACAAAGAGCTGAGAAAGGCCTCCAGGCAATAACCAGCAAGAAGCTACTTCCCTCAGTTTTATAGTCCCAAAAAGAAAAATTCTGCTATCAACCTGAGTGAACTTGGAATTGAATTCTTCCCCAGTCAAGCCTTCAAATGAATATCATAGCCCTTGCCAACACCTTGACTGCGGCCTTGCTGAAGACTCAGCCAGGACGTGCCCTGACTCCAGCCCCTCAGAAAGTGTGAGATAGTAAATATATGTTGCTTTAAGCCACTAAGGTAGTGGTAATTTGTTACATGGAATAGAAAACTGACACCTAAGATTCATGAGTGGCTTTGGGACCAGGCTGTGGGTGGAGAACAGAGGAATTGTGATGCGTATGATAGGAAATGCCTCAATAGTTTAAAACAGATAATTGGCAGATGTCTGGCCAGCATTATTACAGACACTGTCAATGAAAGCTTATGATGAAGGGGGGGCATGTTATTGAAAGTTAGAGGAAGATGGATCCTTGTGATTTAGTCAAAGAAAGCATAGCAACATCATCTCATATAGATACATGGAAAGCAGAACTTGCAAATGATGAATTTGTTCATATAGCTGATTTCCAAGCCAAGTGGTGAAGGTGCTGATTGTAGTAAAATGTAAGAGAGAGGCAAATTGAAGGAAGAACTACTAAAAAACGTTGAACATTAAGAGATTTACTTCTAGGAAAGCTTATTCTGGAGAAAAAGTCAAGGATTTAATTCTATAACCTTTCAGTTAAGCCTCAGAAAATTAAAAAGTTAAGGTATTCTGTCACCAAAAAAGGACCTTTCAAGAGAGCCACAATATGCCTAACAGATCCTCCCAATCAAGCCATAAAGATTCTACTCAGTGTGGTGTCCTTTAGCCATTTTAGCAGGACACCGAACGAGGGAAGGATTCTCACAAAAAGCTCTGTGAGCCTGATCTTTGTCTTATGACATGAACCCATTAAAACATTCACAGGAGACCCAGAAAATACTTGAGTTAATGGTTTCAATGAAGAAGTTACTGCCAGATGGATTAAAAAGGACAGTGAGTATAATATGAAAGGAGACAGTCCAAACCCCCAGATTCTACTGGCTGGAAATCCTGTTACAGTTTCTCAGCTGTAAACCTATGTTACCTTTCATGAAAGAGGAAGAGTGATCAAAAAACTGAAGCAACAGCAATGGGATGGAGCCTAGAGCCACCAAGAATTATTCTCAGTCCTTGAAATCTAATCAAGAAACCCAACATTTGCCTGGCTGAGCAGTGACTCCTTTTTATCTTGCCCCCCCGGCTTTTGAACTTGATTATCTAGAAATATCATGGCATCTGGTCCCATCACTTCATGGGAAATAGATGGAAAAACAGTGGAAACAGTGTCAGACTTTATTTTTTTGGGCTCCAAAATCACTGCAAATGCTGATTGCAGCCATGAAATTAAAAGACGCTTGCTCCTTGGAAGGAAAGTTATGACCAAACTTGATAGCATATTAAAAAGCAGAGACATTACTTTGCCAACCAAGGTCCGTCTAGTCAAGACTATGGTTTTTCCCGTGGTCATGTATGGATGTGAGAGTTGGACTGTGAAGAAAGCTGATCGCCGAAGAATCGATGCTTTTGAACTGTGGTGTTGGAGAAGACTCTTGAGAGTCCCTTATACTGCAAGGAGATCCAACCAGTCCATTCTAAAGGAGATCAATCCTGGATGTTCATTGGAGGGACTGATGTTAAAGCTGAAACTGCAATACTTTGGCCACCTCATGTGACGAGTTGACTCACTGAAAAAGACTCTGATGCTGGGAAAGGTTGGGGGCGGGAGGAGAAGGGGACGACGGAGAATGAGATGGCTGGATGGCATCACCGACTCTGTGGACATGAGTCTGAGTGTACTCCGGGAGTTGGTGATGGACAGGGAGGCCTGGCGTGCTGTGATTCATGGGGTCGCGGAGAGTCGGACACGACTGAGCGACTGAACTGAACTGAACTGATCTAGAAATATAATTTTGTCTGCCTCACTATTTTATAATGAGTTTGTTAAAGGCAGACAACTTGCATTTTTAGTGTTAGAAGGTTACAGATGGAGAGAATGCCTCAAGAGTTAGCTGTTCTTAGCAGATTCTACCTGGAATACTTATACTTACCTAGATCTGGTTTATAAGATTTTGATATTGTGCTATAATGAAATGAGACTCTTGGGGACTTTGGAAGGGGTGATTTTATGTTACATGTTGGAAGGACATGAATCATTGCTGGCTGAATGGTGGCTTTTGGTAGACAGAAGCTAAGACCCTAAAGAGCCCTACTTTCAAGCCCCTGTATAATGCTTTCCTCTAGATTGTGGAAGGAACCTCTCTCTACCTTACTTCTAACTGTAGCGTATGTACAAGGTGAGGATGGGGTTCAATCCCTGATTCAGGAAGATCCCCTGAAGAAGGAAATGACAACCTACTCCAGTATTCTTGCCTGGGAAATCCCATGGACAGAGTAACCTGGTGGGGTACGATCCATGGGATTACAGAGAGCAGACAAAACTAAGCGACTCAGCATGTACTACTACACGTGAGGAAGGGGTGTCCCTCCCAAATTTATATTACATTATAGAAGAATCTTGTTGCTGAAAGATCTGTTAACAGCCTGAACCATCTTGTAAGTTAACCTGTCCCCAGGCAAGCTTACAGATAAGAAATAGTTGTTAATCTTTTTTGTGTCCTCTCATTCCTATGTGCATATGGTATCTTTAAAACGAAGAGATTGCAAAATTTTGAAATTAAGGATTATGGCTGCCATTTCTATTAGGCCCTGGCATTTAGTGGGGTGGTAGTGGAACACAGTGGAATGGTTTTTAAAAGTCAGGATTCACTTTTTCAATGACCTGAATCTATCTTGTCTAGCAAGATCAGCAAGTTGGATTTTTTTTTTAAGCATATAAGATGGGTACCCTAGATCCAGGTATAAAATGAGATAAAATGATGTAAAGCAGAAGATAAGGAAGTACTTCTCTAAGTTTATTTTCTCAGCAAAGAAACATTTCCTGGAATCCCATAGAACCATCTCTCTGATACCTCCTTGGCTAGTCCTGGGTCACATGCCCAGACTGGGGTCACATGCCCACCACACAACAGGTCCCTGGCAAGCAGAATGATAGGACAAGCACAACCTATCATGATTCTCTTGAATTGCTGGGGAAGAGCTGGTTGACAAATTTGAACAAAATTGACATCTGCCAACCTGGGAGAAAAGGTGAGTTGTTGATCTTTTAGACAATAGTATTTTCTTCAAGAAAATAACATACTTTTTAAGATACTGATATTACAAAAATGCCTGTAAAATCTATAAGTATTAACTGAACACCTGCCATCGACAGTACTCTAGGAGCTAGGGTTACCACAGTGAAAAAACAAATATATATTTTTTTCCTAATTCAAGTGAATAAAGTCACATGTTAGTGGTGTAAAAAGATCACATTTATAGATGCCTTGGTCAGGTGCTTGAGGGCTGGTTTGTGTAGTCTGGTAGTGTGTATATCCATGGCAGAATTACAAGTGATAAATATAAACTGACCTGAATTCACATTTGTCTAAATAAAAAGCCATGTACCACTGTGGCCCATTCCTCTGTTGCATTTGGTTTTTGTTTGTTTGTTTTGGCTGCACTGGGTCTTAGTTGAGGCATGTAGAATCTTTAGTTGTGGCATTGGAACTCTTGGTTGCAGCATGTAGGTTCTAGTTCCACAACCAGGGATCAAACCCGGGCCTCCTGAATTAGGAGTGGAGTCTTAGCCACTGGACCACTGGGGAAGTTTCCCATTGCATTTGTTTTGAATCTCCCTCGCTTTCCCTAGTGTCTCTAACCTGTTCTTCACTATTAGCCTCTTTTCATGAACTCAGCATGCCCCTAACTCCTCACTTTAAAAATGAAGACTAAATAAATAACCCCAGTGCCACTGTATAGGGCTGCAGTGTCTGCGTACTGCACAACTCCAGGGGGATTCATACACAGACAATTGTACAAACAGTTCCAGTGTGGAGTCCCTGAAATCATCCCTGCTCTAGCTATGGTCTTATCCCTCTGCCCTCTCCCTCACTTAAAAACTCTTTAAAATAATCTTCTGTACTACTAGTTTTTTCTTCCTGATATTCTGTTTTTTTCTAAAGCCACTATAATCTGACTTTCATTCCACCACCCCTGTAAGATCAACAATGACATCATCTTACTAAACCCTTTTCTGTCCTTACATTGTTTGGTATTTTGATAGCATTGTATTATCTTTCTTGAAATACTCTTTTCCCATTTCCCATTTTCCCTAGCTCCTTCAATCCCTCTGACTCTTCCTTCTCAGCGTTTCAGAGAATTTCTTGGAATTCTGTGATGCTCTACTTCTGCCTGGACTCCCTTTTCTTCTTATCCGTGTGATACAGATAGAGCACTACAGACTTGATTAATCAAAATCTGTTGGTCATTTTTTTTCAATTGGTATATAAAAAGTTATTGATGGATTTTGTTTACTTTAATTCATGTAAACCATGTTCAGTTTAATTTTGGAATTTTAAATTGATATTTTTGAAATTAGATGAATAGATATACAAATAGATAAGTAGATATAGATTGATCAGTCTAAATTAAATCTATGCAACAATTAAGGGCTATTTTACCTAAGACACTGTGATCTGGCACATGACACATCTTAGATGCTCAATTATTAATTGATGAATAGATTAATGAATATCATTTTTAGGGGAGATTATAAAAAATATAAAGCTATGGTCACAATCTATAAGGTATAGATGTGTAATGGCAAAATATGAAATGTAACTTGGACGGTTTATTTTCCACCCAAAAATATTCACTTAAGTGAATATAAATATGTAAATTTATATATAAATAATCTGGCACTTTGGGGGACGAGAATTTTATATCTAATATGAGATGGATTATTTATTATTTCACATCTGAGGTTAAAGGTCAAATACTTCTTATGTTCTGTGGCATGTCCTTGGCCACAGTTATAAGAAGACAACCATAAAAGTTAATAGAGCAGGGAGATTTGTTTGGGCATTTGAATATAAGATGCAAAGTCAAAAGACACCAAAGTATTTTAGGGTACACTTCGATTATTTAGTTCATGATTTATGAACAAGAAAGAAATCTCAAACTTACTGAAATATCAAAGAAAATATGAAGCTGAAGAAATTACATTCTTGTGTTTTTGAGCATAAAGAGGAAGAAAAATGAATCAGACTTCTAAACTTCCAGCCAAGCTTCCCAAGGGTCAGTTAGACATTTTTATTAAAAGGAAAAAACACACAATATAATACATCCATTATTCTTTCATTTTGCAAAATGTCAAACTCCATGTGATCCTTTTAATTTCTATGGGTGTTCTAAACAGATCCTATCTAGAGATGGAGCTAATACACAGCTTGGCAAGTATAGATCAGAATGTGCATAAAAAGCCATCATGACTTACACACACACACACACACACACAGCACAGTGTCAAAAACCCTTGAATCAGATATAATAAAGTGAAAGTTTCTTTTTTTGAATTTGCCATATCTAACATCTATTTTTTGACCAATTTTTCTAATGAAAATGATTTTTCTGTCTAAAGGATATGAACTCTACAATGCAGCTATGCTCCTCTTTCACTTCTTTTACTGAGAAAAGGTCACTACTTATTCTTTGAGTAGCCAAATTGATATTATTTTCAGAAGCTGTTCATGGGAGTGAGACAACACAGTGGTGAGACTGGATAATTTCATCTGAAATGTGTAGCTTCCTTTCATCTCTTCTTTGCTCCCCAAGGCTAGAAGTCACTTATTTATGCTCATCTTAATATTTGAGATTTTAAACAATTCCTTGATGAAGTGAATAGGCTGATCAAACATATGTGTTTAAAAGTGAATAAACTTTATGCCACATCCACAGAAGCCAAAGTAATAACTTAAATGTGGAAAAACAGAATTTTTCTCCCTCACTTATCAAAAACCATGAGGACTTCCTGTTTCATCATTCTTTAAGTCTAAGTATAGTGGTCTGGAGGTGAAATGCCTGAATATTAAGCCATAATCAATCATTGTACACACACTAATTACTTTCTGTCCTCCCCTTTCCTTGTCATCATGGTCCAAAGCAGGTTTTTGAGACTGAGTACATTCATCTGAGCTGTTAGCTGCTATGCTCCACTGCATCCTCCTATGATCTGCCTGGTCCAGACCCCTGGAGAAAATTTGTGCATGCATACAGTATGTGAACTTTAGATAAATAAATAAACACGCGAACCAGCTTCCAGATAATTGAAAGCGAATGAAGGAGGGAGCAAAAAGAAAACAATTTCTCTGGGGATAAGCGGCTAAGGTGGCAGGTATGATTAAAATCCATATGATTTATGGGCAGGTGGATTACTAACATGACAACCCTGTTAGTGTGTGTTTGTTTTGGTGCATTTGACAATAAAGTTTTGTTGTTGTTGTTGTGCTTGCTGTGGGTTTTTCTCAGGAGTTAGCCACTCAGGAATTCCTAGTGCCTGACTGAGCAGTAATTTAGCAAGCTCTCTTGTGCTCTTTTCCTGTCAGCATTAACATGTCAATTCATTTTAATAGTCTGGGCATGCTCAGTGGGCAGGCATTTTCTCAGTAGGCATCCCAGGAGCCCACCCCGCAGTGAAGAAATGTGTTATAGCTTGTCTCAGACCTCGGAGACTTCAGCAGGTTTATTTTCATTATGGCCAAGTGTATTTGTTAAGACAAAGCCAAAATAATATAGAAAATCAAGACCTTAGCAAATGAAATGGGTTATGTATATTTGATTGGTAATCTAAGTTCCATCAAAGATCAGGTTGGACAATCTTTATTTACACAAAATTATTACATAGAGCTTTGTAAAATTTTGTGCTGTCACTGCCTCTAGCTTTTGGAAGTTAAATGATAATCTGTAACAATGGGGATTTTCTCTAATCATGATTAATAGTTGAAGTGGCTTTTATGTCAAACAAGAATTTGCCTATGTTTCTCATTAAAGTGTATTTTTGTCTAATGTTCTGTCCATAATGAAGTGGATGGATGAATGTAGAAATAGTACATAAGTACATAAACAAACACAGGCACAAACAAACACTCAAGTCAAACTACCAGTTAAAAATCTTGATGCTTCATAAATCTGTCCCTCCATTGTCAAAGTAGAGGACTTCCCTAGTGACTCAGCCTGCAATGCAGGAGACCTGGGTTTGATTCCTGGGTTGGGAAGATGCCATGGAGAAGGGAATGGCAACCTACTCCAGTATTCTTGCCTGGAAAATTCCATGGACAGAGGAGTCTGGCAGGCTATAGTCCATGGGATTGCAGAGTGAGACATGACTGAGCAAATTTCACTTTAATTGTCAAAGTAGATCTCAAATTAAATCCAAATTTCAGATATGTTAGCAAATACCTTGTCAGAAAAGATAGTGAAAAAAGAAAAGAAAGAAGAGACTTAATTCTGCAACCTCAATAATTTGAATAAATTTGATTCACCATTGCAGAAGAGTTGGCAATTTATGCCATTTATACAAGTGACCGCTTTAAAAAGCAAGCTTTTGAGGGCATACTTTAAAGCAACTAAACATTTCAAAGTGTTGTAATGTTGACACAGTTTTGAATCTCAGAATTTTTTAAACTGCTGAACAATTTCACAATATCAAAGTAAACAAAAAAGTTGGGAGAGAGATATCAGCATAGAGAATACATCAGCTTTTTCTTTGAGCTGTTGTTTAGACGTTAAGTCATTTCCGACTCTTTTGTGACCCCATGGACTATAGCCCTTCAACCTCCTCTGTCCGTGGGATTTCTCAGGCAAAAATACTTGAGTGGGCTGCCATTTCCTTCTCTAGGGGATCTTCCTGACCCAGAGATCGAAACCTGTCTCCTGCATTGGCAGAATTCTTTACCACTGAGCCACCAGGTATACCCACCTCAAATTTTTCTATTCCATCCCTGTTTTCTTGATCTTGAGTTGCAAGCTTTGTCTATTCAGTTATATTGGGAAAGTGAATTGATGGTGGGTAGGCCCATAAGATTTTTCTGTAGTACAGTTGGTAGGAATGGTCTGGCCTTGGTACATCATTACGCAATATAACAAAATTCTGGTTAGAATTTAAAGTTCAATAGAGGGTGTTTTACCTCAGCTCTACCCTTGTCTCCCACTAAGCATTCTTTAAAATAATATCAAAGGATAATTTTATACATTATTTTACTATAGGTCATTTTAGAAATTTTTGACACAAACTACTAGAATTCTCCATAGTGTCATAGTTTCCCTTTTTACCTCCTTTAAGTTTTAATCATGGATATTGACTAGTTACACATTAGCAAGGATTCCCTTAAGGCTTCAAATATACAGTGGCTGGAAATATAAACCTGGGATATTTAAGCAAAATAATTGTAATAATATTTTAACTAATACCACCATTCATAGGACATACAATGCTTTTTACGGTCTAAAAATATTCACTGAACTCAGGAAGTAGCAGCTCATAAATACTTACTCAGGTTGGGGAAAATGTTTCCCATACTCTGTATCCCAAAGGGCAAAGTGGAAAGATAGTGGATCATAGGAAGTGGATACAGAGGAGATTAGATGGATGTGCAGGCAGAGGTCAGAATAGATGGAGTGGCTCTCCTTCCTGGGGCTTTGCTTTCCTTCCTGTGCTTTTCCATCACTCTGCCTGGTGCAGACACCTTTAGAATCTTCTAGCAGCCCTTCTAGGTATGCCGTCTTGCACACCTCCCTGTGCATGAGTATGTCTTTGGGTGTACATCTATCCATATATTACAATAAATGCATATTCACTTTAGATGATTAGAGAAAAGAAAAATAAAGGAGCAAAAGATATTTCTTGTCTTCAGAATCTTAAACCACACCTATCCGTTACGGCACTTCTAAAGTTTGCACATTGGGAAAATCTTGACTAATATTTAGTCTTTTTGTCAAGATGAAAAATGGTAACTTTTGCCCCAAAGTAGTGAATATTCTTTAACTCGAAAAAAACTTTGTTCACATAAAATAGAGTCAAAAAAGCCCTTTGTTTATAAAGTGCTTTCAGATTCTCAATGAGAGGCACTCTATTTTTATGATTCAGTTTCCTCATGCATTCATTAATATTATTATGAGAAAACAATTATAATTTTAATAAAACAAACTAGAGAATATATTCTGCCTGTCATGTTCTCTCTATGTTCAGTATACAATGGATTACCTGGTAGCTATAAATTCCCTGGTTTGTATTTTAACTCAAAATATAATGTTTCCAATTTTTTAAATAGAATTTTTGCAGATATATAATTTGCATAATTTATGATTGATGGTGCTTATTAACAAAACTCCAAATTTCTGTCTCGTTCTTTCTTATGTACAAATAATGCTCCCCCCCCCACAAACACCCTGAACACACACACACAGATACAAACATGCTCTTTCTTCAGGGCTCATTCCAATCTAATAAGGATTGTTTTCACAGCATTCCAGACATAATGCTCCAAATTGTTATTCTATATTCCTTGTTCTGCTGCAGATAAAAGGAGAACACATTTAAAGGACCATTGCTTAGAAGTCTCTTTTATTTTAATGTTAAAACAAAAAAAGAATTAGCTGTGAAATATACAGGAAGGTTCCATGGGGTTCTGAATGACTTCTTCTAACAAACTGTTTACATATGTTATCTGTGACTAGAATAATGGAAGTGGTAGAGAATACCATATTTTAATCAATTTTCAGAATTATTTTGTATAGGACTTTAGAACTAATAAAAATGTAGCACATAAATGTCCAATAGCCAAAATATACTATCTCATCATTTGCTTTTTATGGAAGTAGGGGTGAGGATAGTAAAATTATTATTTCCTTTAAATATCTTTGTCAATTTCTTTTAATCTTACAGTTTACAGCTTCCTTTTCACAGTGAATCTACCTTTCAAAGAATTACTTATTCTTTGAAAACTTTACAAAGACATCCTACATGATTCATTTTCATGTTATTTACAGCAAATACGTAAATCATATACTAATGACAGTAGCATCTTTGTAGTTCATTCTAAAATATGGATGAAATATGAGTTTTCTTCCAAGGTACAAAACGTCATTAAGGGCTCAGGTGGTTAAAATCAACATGAAAAATACATGCTGCATTTTCTCCCTTTAAATGCAATAATGTAATCAGATTTCAAGTCATCTTACCTACCTCACTTACAGCTTTATGGAGATTAATTAGTTTTTAGACCCCAGTCACATGATCTTTTCTGACTGTCATTTAGCTGGCTGACTAGAACCTATAAGCTGTCTCCTACCCCAAAGGACAGATTAACTTTTAGTATTGTCTTCTTTCTTTGATTTAAAGTTGTATTTTTAAAGTTATGGTTTATTTTATTTTGTTGTTAATTGGAAATTTACTGTAACCTTGTTTGGGGGAAGTTAAATATTTGAAATTATAAATATTAGGTAAAACAAAATGTTCTCCCTCTTTGCTATAAAGATGGTTATTATACAGACATGTAAAAAATAGGTTTTTATTATTTATGATCCAGATGTTACAAGTATTCAAATAAGTTTTCTACCAGAGAATGGCACTTCACAGGGGAAGTTACTCAGGAGCTCCAGGTTAAGAACACTAGTAGTTGGTGGTCCCAAAACAAATTTCTAAGATCAAAATGATGATAAAAAATATTTTTAATTACTTGGAAATTTAAAAAACAAAAAAGAGTATAATTTGCCTCAGTGACAAATTTTCTGTTTTAAAAAAATAATACCCACAAACATAGAAAACAAAATTCAACACAACAAACATTTAATAGTTATGCATTTGTTATTCATTAACAATATATTTTCTATGATTACTGTTTTCATTTGTTAACTCTGTTGCTGACTGATCTGAGGATCCAAATGGAAAGATCACAGCCTTAGTTTTTATGTTAGTACACTTAACCGTGGATTCTCAATAAGAAAAAAAAAAAGAAGAAAACATTGATAAAGTACTTCAATCTGCTTTACAATATGTGATTAAAGAAAAAAAAGAAACCTTGTCTGCTACAGTTGTTAAAACATTGATATTTCTAGCTGGGGTCCTAATTAAGGTGTAATGAGAGATTTGAAGTGCAGTGAATTCCCTTCATTCACGTCACTAAACCAGTGAACCACAACTACATGTAGAGTTTCAGGAGAAATAGGACCAAGTGAATTAGTTATCCTGTAACTCGGGAGCAGTTGGTTCAGCATCGGAGCCACTGGGGCATAGATGCACAAGGAATGTGTGACGTCTGTCTACTATTAGACTGCAGATTTCCTTTCATGGATGCTAAACAATAAATAGTCACTCCTTTTAGAAGAGAACTTGATTCCATAAACACATGGAATTTCCTGGCTCTTGAATGAAGACATCACAGGATTTTCACTGCTCAGGTGTTAGTGGACTCAATGCTGATTTGGGAACTGAAATTATCTATTTCCCTTGTCTGTGGAGTTGGATTTGGCATAACCCCAGACTCCTGCGAATGATGAAGACATCCCTCCATGCCTACCTAGAAAATAGCTCCATCATGGATGCCATTAGAAAAGATTCAACTGAGTGTATTCTAAGAAAATTGCATCTTCCATACCTTGAATGAAGAGGGTGGATTGAGAACACAAGAACAGGATGAAGCTTGTTCCCTTGAATGAAATCATTGGGTTAATCAAAGTCTCCTTGCTGCTGCTGCTGCTAAGTCACCTCAGTCGTGCCCGACTCTGTGTGACCCCATAGACGGAAGCCCACCAGGCTCCCCCATCCCTGGGATTCTCCAGGCAAGAACACTGGAGTGGGTTGCCATTTCCTTCTCCAATGTGTGAAAGTGAAAAGTAAAAGTGAAGTCGCTCAGTCTGTCAGACTCGTAGCGATCCCATGGACTGCAGCCTACCAGGCTCCTCCATCCTTAAGGACACTGATATAGGATTTTCTGGCTTTTTTTTTTTTCCTTCCAACACACAGTTCGTCTACTTGTGTTTCCTGAGTGACTTTGGTCATAAGAAATTAATCGCACCACTCTATGTTCTTTAAATAATTAGAACAGAGACAAATGATATGAAAGAAATCTCAATATTCATCCTGGAGTAATTGTATAAGTAATAGATTTGATAAGGTTTGTATTCGTTTTCTTCATAATGAAATTTGGAGAGTAAATTCCATTTCAAATTACCAATTTGTAAATAACAAAAAGCCAAAAGCAAGAGATAGGTAACAGAATAATCCAACTCCTCTATAGATTCATTGGTCTCATCGACCTCTCTATTATTCCTAGGAAATGTATTATTATGTTTGAGTTCTTTACCAGGAAGCGTTAGTTCTCTACTCCATGACATTCTTTTGGTCCTATACATAGCTTTTGTGCATTCCATTAGCCTTGTTTTTGTTGTTTAGTCGCCAAGTCATGTCTGACTCCTTGCAACACCTTGAATTGCAGCATGCCAGGCTTCCCTGTCATTCACTGTCTCCCAGAGTTTGCTCAAACTCATCTCCATTGAATCAGTGAAAGTGAAAGTGTGAAAGTGAAGTTGCTCAGTCGTGTCCGACTCTTTGCGACCCCATGGACTGGAGCCTATGCCATCCAGTCATCTTATCCTCTGTCACCACCTTCTCCTCTTGCCCTCAATCTTTCCCAGCATAAGGGTCTTTCCCAGTGAATCAGCTCTTCACATCAGGTGGCTATTTTCTGGCATTTTTTTTCTTCCAACACATAGTATTGGAGCTTCGGTATCAGTCCTTCCAATGAATATTCAGGGTTGTTAGCCTTTAATATTGACTGGCTCAATCTCCTTGCAGTCCAAGGGACTCTCAAGTGTCTTCTCCAGCACCATAGTTTGAAAGCATCAATTTCTTTTACTCAGCCTTCTTAATGGTCTAACTCTTACATCCATACCTGACTACTGGAAAAATCATAGCCTTAACTATATTGACTTATGTTGGTAAAGTGATGTTTCTACTTTTCAATATGCTAAGTTTGTCCAAGGAGCAAACATCTTTAATTTCTTAGCTCCAGTCCTTAGTGATTTTGGAGCCCAAGAAAATAAAATCTGTTACTGTTTTCACCTTTTCTCCATTTATTACCTATAAAGAGATGGGACCAGATGTCATGATCTTCATTCTTTGAATGTTGAGTTTTAAGCCAGTTTTTTCACTCTCCTCTTTTACTTTCATCAAGAGGCTCTTTAGTTCCTTTTCACTTTCTGCCACTAGTGTGGTATCATCCACATATCTGAGGTTGTTGATATTTCTCCTGGCAATCTTGATTCCAGCTTTTGATTCATCCAGTCCAGGATTTCATATGATGTACTCTGCATGTAAGTTAAATAAGCAGGGTGACAATATACAGCCTTGAAATAGTCCTTTCCCAATTTTGAACTAGTCTGTTGTTCCATGTCCAGTTCTAGCTGTTTCTTCTTGTCCTGCATACAGGTTTCCCAGGAGACAGGTAAGGTCATTGGGTATTCCCCTTTCTTTAAGAATTTTCCATACTTTGTTGTGATCCAAACAGTTAAAGGCTTTAGCATAGTCAATGAAGCAAAAGTAGATTGTTTTTTTCTATAATCCCTTACTTTTTTCTATAATCCAGCAGATGTTGGCCATTTGATCTCTGATTCCTCTGCTTTTTCTATAATCCAGCAGATGTTAGCAATTTGATCTCTGATTTCTCTTTTTCTAAATCCAGCTTGTACAACAGGAAGTTCTCGGTTCATGTACTGCTAAAGCCTAGCTTGAAGGATTTTGAGCATAATCTTGCTAGCATGAGAAGTGAGTGCGATTTTATAGTAATTTGAGTGTTCTTTGACATTGTCTTTCTTTAAGTTTGCAATGAAAACTGACCTTTTCCATTCCTGTGGCCACTGCTGAGTTTTTCAAATTTACTGGCATATTGAGTACAGCACTTTAATAGCATCATCTTTTAGGATTTGAAATAGCTCAGCTGGAATTCCATCACCTCCATTAGCTTTGTTTGTAACTAGATTTCACATTCCAGGATGTCTGTCTACCTCTGTGAGTGATCACACCATCGTGGTTATCCAGCTCATTAACAGCTATTTTTTACAGTTCTTCTGTGTATTCTTGCCACCTCTTCTTAATCTCTTCTGCTTCTGTTAGGTCCGTGACATTTCTTTCCTTTATTGTGCCTTTCTTTGCATGAAATATTCCCTTGATCTCTAATTTTCTTGAAGAGATCTCTAGTCTTTTCCATTCTATTTTTTTAAGTATTTCTTTGCATTGTTCACTTAAGAAGGCTTTCTTATTTTTCCATTATCCTGTTTAGCTAAAACAATAGAAAAAATATTCTCCAGTATCCTCCCATTGCCAGGTAAATATTACACACCTAATCAGTTGTCTCCAGCAACTTATAACATCAGAGTTAAAAGTGCATAGTTGCATTTTTCATTGGCACCTATGAGCTACCTCTTTTTCTTTTCCCCACAAAAGAGACCTATTTAAGCAGCAGTAGAAAGGAAATGGCAACACCCTCCAGTTTCCTTGCCTGGAGAATCCCATGGACAGAGGAGCCTGGCAGGCTACAGTCCATGGGGTTGCAAAGAGTCGGACATAACTGAAGCAACTGGAAAGACAGTAAGCACCTCTCCAACCCCTCCGATCCATGGAAATGGTCATAAATAAACAAATGCCTGAATATATCCATTTCTATCACTAGTAGGCAGAATTCCAAGCCAGGCATGTTGATCCTAGGTTTCTGATCCATTGATAAAAGGGGATATGCCATTTTTATTCCAGTCCAGAGCCGTCCAATGTGTTCTTGTGAGACAAGTTTCCATGTTGAGTGAATAAGGATCATTGTTTCCTACATAATGAGCCTCCCTCTCCTTTGGCTCTCAGTGAAAGGCTGCCACCACACTGGCTAAGAAATAGTCCTGTTTAACCGCCAAGTGTCTGCTGAACACAGTGTGGTAATGGGAATGATTTTCTTATCCATCATTACATGACTGGCATGTGAATAATTTTGCCCACCAGGTCATCATGTTACATCCTCCATGGTAACTAGCTCAATCAAATGTAAAAGCTGTATTACTCCACCAAAATGATCATTTTTATAAGAAAAATAAGGAAATGTCTTCTTGTCTACCCCTTTCACCTCCATACATTGAAGATGTTGGTTTCAGAGATAAATAAAGAAAAGCCAGTAAAGTACATTGATGAATTCATCACCAACTGAGCTATCAGGGAAGCTAGTGAATTCATGTTGTAATTTAAAATATGTTCTCAAGTGGTGCATATGTTTTATACCTGTTTCTGGCTGGCATAGCCAAAGTAAGGATCTAGATATTAATACTAGATCCAGTTCACTAATATTTATTTCTCTAAATCCAATCTATATTAGCATGTCAGCCTTGAATCAAAGCAGAAGACAGCAGTATTTATGATTATTAGTACAATATTGAATCATCCTGAACCAATTACTGATCCAATTACTGTGTCATTATTATCTTCTGAATAGGGCTTGATTTGTCTGTGATAAATAAGATGCAATTAAACCACCTTTTTACATAATAAAACACTGCAGGTGTTTATTCTTAAGAGTTCACAGATACCAACAACCAATAGATTTAATTTAAAAAATCCTTGATATAATTGTGAATTTCATTACTTTTTTCTATCTTCAATGTACATTTTTTTTTCTTGCCTGGAGAATATTTTTTTAATTTTTATTGGAGGCTAATTATTTTACAATATTATATTGGTTGGTTTTGCCATACATTGACATGAATCCACCCCTGGTGTACATGAGTTCCCCCTCCCGAACCCCCTCCCACCTCCCTCCTCCCCTTATCCTCCCTCTGGGTCATCCCCGCATACCAGCCCCGAGCATCCTATAACATGCATCGACCCTGAACTGGTGATTCGTTTCACATATGATAATATACATGCTTCAATGCCATTCTCCCAAACCATCCCACCCTCACCCTCTCCCACAGAGTCCCAAAGACTGTTTTATACATCCGTCTCTCTTTTGCTGTCTCGTATACAGGGTTATCGTTACCATCTTTCTAAATTCCATATATATGCGTTAGTATATTGTATTGGTGTTTTTCTTTCTGGCTTACTTCACTCTGTATAATAGGCTCTAGTTTCATCCACCTCATTAGGACTGGTTCAAATGCATTCTTTTTAATGGCTGAGTAATACTCCATTGTGTATATGTACCAAAGCTTTCTTATCCATTCATCTGCAGATGGACATCTAGGTTGCTTCCATGTCCTGGCTATTATAAACAATGCTGCAATGAACATTGGAGTACATGTGTCTCTTTCAGTTCTGGTTTCCTCGGTGTGTATGCCTAGGAGTGCGATTGCTGGATCATATGGCAGTTCCATTTATGTACATTTAAAGTATATCTTATTGAAAGATACAATTGTGTAAATCTCTCATCTGGCTATTGTTTAAAAACTATACTGTCAGACCAAACAAAAATTAACATGGTTGCTTAATATTCTGATTAAAAATGTCATTTATTCAAGTCATATAAACATTGACTAAATTACTAAAGAAAGGTAACAGTTATGTTACAAAAAGAGACGGATAACAAAAGTATATATGCAATTTTGAAACAGTTTTAGCTGTGTGTTTAAATATACTCTATTTGAGTTGACCCACTTTTCAACCAATCTAAATATTAATAATTCTAAGAACCTTCATCTAAAAGACAAAAATCATATAATGGAAAATAATAATTAAAGTTATTATTTTAAATGTTGAAAATATCCTAAGAAATTGTCTTAGCTCTTGATGTGTTTTCTCTCCTCACTCTCTCTAGCCCCAAATTTAAAATCAACATTTATAAGAGGAGAATAAAAAGATTATCAATATCAGGGTTACAATTTAGGGGGGATTTTACAAAGATATCTTGATTATCATAATAATCAATATATTTGATCATTATTATATATTTTAAAGCACTGAAATTCAAGTTAAATTGGAGATTTCTTTTTGTAAAGATGAACATCATTGATCATCAATATTCAAAGGTATAAACAAACCAAATGAGGAATTACGACCTTATAAAAAAATTGATTACAAATAATGGATTCAGAAACAAAACCACCTTGACAGGTTCAATTTATTGCCAGCTGGGTCCATTATACTATTTCTATCCTGCATTTTTCTTGATACATTTGGGGAAAGAAAATTTGATAAAGATCTTCATCTATCTATCAGGCTAGTAGCTCTTTAATGTCATTTATTAATGAAACAGTGGTTGCCACTAACACCTTTTATGATGTTGTTCTTCTAAATGTGGTCATGGAACAGAACATGTGTCAGTGTTTACTGCCTGCATTATTGCAATCAGTCAAGGATTTCAAAGTGGTTGATAACATATAACTTTTATCGTACACCTTGCTGTTGGCCTGTCTGAGTAATTATCAAAAGTTTGTTTTTGCTTTGAGACTATAATTATATAAATTACAGTTTTGTCCTCTTTCATCTGCACTGCTTCTGTCTTTCCCTTCCTTCCCCTCTCTCTCTTTTCATGAGTAGTCCTAAATAGGAGGGAGTTCCCATTTTTATTGCCAGCATTTCAATAATTGTTGAGGTGTTCTTGTAGAAATCAATTGATAATTCTGAACACCTACCATCAATATCCAATTTTCTTCATATTTTGAAAAGGCAAGAATAAATTCAAATCCATTCCAAGTAGATTAACAAAAATGCACTTAAAAAAAAACAACTATATTGTATATAGGGGAGGAGGGAAGAGTCTGTTGTGCCTCACATAAAGGAGTATTAAAAATTAAAATGAACATTTTCATTGGTACAGACTAAAATTTACTCCTGTAACTACAGAAATTCAATGTGAATTAACAGTTTGTAAAAAATTGAAAATAGGTACTAGATTCCAGACAATATTTAATTTAACCTAAGTGTGAAAATAAGAGCAATAACACTGTGAATAAATTAATGAACTACAATTAATTATATTTACAATAAGTGGTTTGGGTTTGAAACACCTACTCTCTGCACTGATAAAATAAAACCTACATCCTGCAGAAGCTAAAGTAAGTTAAATGAAGATGCTTTTAACAAGGTTATTACTTAAGCAATGACAGGTTTACAGATTTTAGCACCACTGGGTTTTCACAGGAGCTACAGTAAGTGCTAAAATAACACACACCTTCAGGTTCATTAAATTCACCAGTGTGATGAAATAACTGATATTTTGCTATATTACTATAGTTCCTCAAAGAACCATCTATAAATAAGATACACTAATAACTGATTGTGCTGGAAAAAATAATGAAATAATTCTTCCAAGGCTTATCTGCAAGAGAGAATGTTTAAGCAATACTGTGAGCATAGCTATATCTAGTAATTTTGATTTCTTTGGAGTCACATATTTATTTATTTACCTAAAATAGGTATGTTCTATAAAAGGTTTTGCCATCGGGCTCCACTCAGAAGGAAACTTGTAAAAAGATGGTGTGTATTAAGAGGAAATAAACTGAATCTAACCCCCAAATATTTACTTTATTGTCTGATGTTTACTAGGATATTTATGGAGACTGTTTTATTTAAAGAACTTATAAAATCCCAACAACTGCCAGAAACAGCAGCATCCCTGATAAATCCTTTACTGTAGTCTGTTGTGAAATGAGCCAAAAGCATAAATAGTAGGTTTCTTATAAATCAATGGAACCTGGCCTTTGGAGACCTAGAAGACATATGGGCAGTAATAGACTATCTCAGGTTGTCTCATGAGTGATTCCATCTGGATGAAGTCTTGGTGTTATTCACAGCCTACTTCTCCCCTAAAACACCTTCAATCTTATCCACAGCCTCCATCTCAAATGTCAGACCACCTGGGATATGCAGCTGTCAGGCTGAAAGGGGAGCTGCCTGGGACTGGCCCTGGCCTGCTCATCAAGGAGATACTGCCACCAGCCAGCAGGCAATGTTAGGTGCACAGGGAGACTGCACTGCAGAAAACAGGGGCTCCGCCCAGCTCAGGATTTGAAATTTTAAGGGAAAAAATAGAGAACTTAGCGGAAACTATCACTGTCTCTACAACAGAGCTGCCTCAGATGTGAGGATGTGATATTCTCTCCTTTAAAATCTTTTCTTCTTTTTTGTCAGTATTCATGTCAAGATCCATATATTTTGTTTATAAAGCAATCAAAATGTATAATAATCACAAGTCTATTTCTTCGCACTCCACGTCATTCTTGAGTTTTTGCCGTACGTTCACTTACACTGGTATTTATATTTGTCATTATTAACCACATTTATCTTGACCAGTACATGCCTTCTGAGGTGATCATTTCTTTATTATAACTGTATTTGTTGGCTTCCTTTCTCCTGTGCTTCCCTACCTGCTCAGTCTTTGCTGGTTTGTGGCTCTGACAGCCGGGCAGAGAGCAGCACCCTAATCCAGGTGGAAATTTTAGTTAAGAAGTGACTAGTAAGAATCAAATCAATTTAATATTTTCATGCTCCCGTCTTCACTCCCCTGAACCCTCCCTTTAAGCAATTAGAAAACACAAAATTCCTATTTCAACTTCAATAATTGCTCTCCTCTTTAGGAGTTGAATTATGCTTCCCTCTTTGTGATTCTTTTCCTTTGCAAGGATATTGAGGGTCTCTTAAGCCCACTAAAAATAGACCCCTTTAATCACAAATGATGGTTTCTACAAGAGGACAGATGCCATATCTAGCTTCTTTACTTGTACCTTTAAGTTTCAGCAATGATTCCTGGCACTCCAATATATTTATCCAATGAATGACAGAATTTGTGTCTTCCTTTTTCCCTGTGAAAGACAAATTATCTCCATGGATAATCAAGACCCAATGTGATATGAAGTTTTATTTGCCTTAAAATATTCCTTTCCTAAATTTCTTCATTGTGCATACTCATTACAATCATTTTATTCCTTGTTTAGATCTTTTCCCCAGTATTAGGATGTGCTCATTGTTTTTTGTTTTCTTTTTCTAACCCTGATCTGTTGTACTTGGTTTTAAGATAGGCTCTGACGGTTATTTGTTGGTTGGTTTCCAGTTTTATGAGAAATGAATTATAACTTTTCCAGGGAGGTAGTGCAGCATAATTGTTAACAGCATGGATTCTGGAGTCAGGTGGAATGAGTGTGAAGGTCAGCCCTACAGTGAAAAGCCTGCATGATACTGGGCAGGACTGGAGTGTGTGCTTAGGTTCTCCACAATGAGGACATGACATGACCTGCCATGTTAGGTGGTCAAATTCATTGTAACAAGTGTTATGAAGTTCATGTCATAGAGTGCACTGCTACCACTGAATACCTGATAGTTGCTCTACGATGTTGCCTTACTCTGTGAGATAAATATTATCATCCCCATTTCACTCTTGGGAATCTAAGCATGGAAGTGTTAAGTTTGTTCGATGTCACATTGATGGTGAGATGGGGTTTGAATTAAGGTTAATCTGGTTCTAATGTCTTTATTTTTTCTGCAAGTTGCTCAGGAGGCAACTTGTGTGCCTTCATGTAATTTCACACTCTATATACATAAATAGCAGGAAGACTACTGGATCCCCCTTTAAAACAGATCTGGAATCTGACCACTTCCTTCTGTCTCCAATACTAACTCTTTGGTCTCAGCTTCCATATCTTTTGCCTCGAATTCTCTATTGACCTCTTAACAGGTCTCTCTCATTCTAATATTCTAGGCCTGTATTTTTTCTCCTCAACACAGCCATTCCTGTGATCTTTAGAAAGTGGAAGACCTATCTTGCTATTGTTCTGCTGAAAAACCCACACTGAAACCCCATTGAATGGAGCCCAAGAGCCCAAAATCCTTGTAATGGCAAACCATGTCACATAAAGGGTTGGCAGTTATGACCTGCATACCAAATCTCCCCACTACATATTTTAATAACCCATGATCTAGGGATGGTATTACATTTTTCAACGGTTAAAAAAATTGTAACTGTAGAATACATGAAATTTAACTTTCAATGTCCATGTGCGTACATGCTCAGTCTGCAACTCTTTGCAACCCTATGGACTGTAACCCACCAGACTCCTCTGCCCATGAGATTTTCCTGGCAAGAATACTGGAGTGGCGTGCCATGCCCTCCTCCAGGGGATCCTCCTGACCCAGGGATCAAACCCATGTCTCCTGCATTGCAGGCAAAATTTTTACCATCTGAGCCACCAGGGAAGCTCTTCAATGTCCATAAATAACATTAATTGGAACATAGACACTTATATTTACTTATACGTTGCCTATGGTTGCTTTGGCACTGCTGCTGCTGCTGCTGCTAAGTCGCTTCAGTCGTGTCCGACTCTGTGCGACCCCATAGATGGCAGCCCACCAGGCTCCCCCATCCCTGGGATTCTCCAGGCAAGAACACTGACTGCTGCTGCTGCTAAGGTACTTCAGTTGTGTCCGACTCTGTGCGACCCCATAGACGGCAGCCCACCAGGTTCCCCCGTCCCTGCGATTCTCCAGGCAAGAACACTGGAGTGGGTTGCCATTTCCTTCTCCAATGCATGAAAGTGAAAAGTGAAAGTGATGTCGCAGAGTCATGTCCTACCCTTAGCGACCCAATGGACTGAAGCCTACCAGGCTCCTCCATCCATGGGAGTTTCCAGGCAAGAGTACTGGAGTGGCTTGCCATTGCCTTCTCTGCCTAGATCTCTACTTGGATAATTTAGTTTTTCTTTTTCAGTTGTCACCTGCTGTATGGGGTGGCCTGCACTGAGCATCCAATTTGTCACCACAATGTGTACCCTACAGTTTAGAGTCTAATTCTCCTCCCCCGACCTAACTTGCTCAATTTTCTCTTCTGTCATAGTACTTACCACTTTATAACAGGCCATATCATTTGCTTACTTATTATGATTGTTTTATTCTTTCATTCTGTCTCTCCTTGCTAGACTAGAAACCCCAAGAAGACAAATGTCTGTTTTGTTTGCTAATGTACCCTAAGAGAATATTGCCGCAAAAACAATTGCACTCTATAAGCATGTCTGTTGACTGTTGCAGGTGATGATATAGTGCCTTTTACTAAGAAAAGGATTTTAATATTTGACTGCTGAAATTCCAATACTTTGGCCACTTCATGCGACAAGTTAACTCACTGGAAAAGACTCTGATGCTGGGAGGGATTGGGGATGGGAGGAGACGGGGACGACAGAGAATGAGATGGCTGGATGACATCACCAACTCGATAGACATGAGTTTGAGTGAACTCCGGGAGTTGGTGATGGACAGGGAGGCCTGGCGTGCTGTGATTCATGAGGTCGCAAAGAGTCAGACATGACTGAGGGACTGAACTGAACTGAACTGACCTCACTAGAGCTGTTATTTAGATTCAGTATTTTCCCTCAGGTTCATTACACACAAAGGGAAAGATACTGAATTATATAGTTAACTAATTTGATTATAGTAGCATTTGATACTATTCTCACTTTTCCAAAAGGAGCCCATCCTTCTACCGCTTTACTTCAAAAGCAATGGAATAACATTTAATTCTTAAATATATGAAATGTCTGATAATTAATGCTTTTACAGTCTTGAGTTGTGTATAGAGTTATTTTAATGTCTTCTATGCAGGGAAAAGATTGCCTAGAATATTTAAATAGTATAATTCTTTATAAGAAATAACATTAAGAATAAATTATTCATATATATTTTTGATAGTGTTATAGATACTCATATTAACAAAATTTTTTAAATGATAAATAATGGTAAATCAGTTCAGTTCAGTTCAGTCGCTCAGTCGTGTCCGACTCTCCGCGACCCCATGAATCACAGCACGCCAGGCCTCCCTGTCCATCACCAACTCCCGGAGTTCACTCAAACTCATGTCCACAGAGTCGGTGATGCCATCCAGCCATCTCATTCTCGGTCGTCCCCTTCTCCTCCCGTCCCCAACCTTTCCCAGCATCAGAGTCTTTTCCAGTGAGTCAACTCGTCGCATGAGGTAGCCAAAGTATTGCAGTTTCAGCTTTAGCATCAGTCCCTCCAATGGTAAATAATGTATGCTTTATTTTATATTTTTGACTTACCATGTGGCTTGTGTAGTTTCCCTACTAGGGACAGAATCCATGCTCTTGCCAGTGAAAGTGCGGAGTCCTAACCACTGGGCCATCACTGAACTGCTAGGGAATTTCCCATATATGGTTGATTTAAATGAAATTTTATAAGGTACTTTGAAGAAAAGTATCTTTACAAGATACTTTGTTCCAAAATAATGATTCCTTCATTGCCTATATAAAGTCTTAAAATTTTAAATTTAATTTGGCCTCTGTTGTTGTTCAGTCATATCCGACGCTGTGATGCCATGGACTGCAGCACACCAGGCTTCCCTATCCTTTACTGTCTCCTGAAGCTTGCTGGCCTTATTCATTTCAAAAAAATTAACTAAATGTAACATGAAGTAAGTTTTTAGGTGAAAAGCTTAGCCTTTCTCCTATAAATTTAATTCCCTTGACCAACTTTCATTGACGGTTGCCACATATGTCCAAAATGAGCAGAAAATTCACATTCACTTATAGCAAAACTTACGGAAAATGCATAAAGAAACATGTTTTATGTAAGAATTTGAACAATTTATTTCAAAAAGAGTCTGAGGATAGAAATACAAAATATATTAATTAAATGCCTTGCTAAAATGTTAAAAGCAGAAAATTGTAGCTATGGCAGTCTACAAAATGAAAAATCACTTTATCCTCTTGCTTACCCATACATAATAGAATTTGGTCTGATATTCAAAATGATACCTCTAAGAAATTTTAAAATCCTACAAGCCCATTTGAATAATCTCATTACACTCTACTATCTTAGTAAGTTTTGTATCATTCTTTTCATTTCAAAGTTAGCCATCTCCTCTAGAATAAATACAAATGTTTTAGACAGAATGCCCACTAATGTGAGTAAAATAGAGGATATACACTGATCTTATCACACATGCATCACTTGTTTTGGGACTGGTAATAATTCATTATTACTGGCATTCAAATTGTCCACTGTGAATGATCACACTACGTGCAAACAATTAACTGGCATTCTCCTCTCAGTTTCCCCTGTAAAGCTCCCCACAGATCTTAAAATGAGAGAAGAAAGCCACACTTGAAAGCTCAAAACTGACTACTTCTGAAGTGGCAACTATTTTAGGAAGGGATTATTATATGTCAGTGACTCTCTCATACTATGTTTTGTATGGTATGAAACAATGAATGCAAATTAGTAATAGCACTGTGTCGATGACTATAATTCAATCCAGGTATAATAGAAATTGAAGAAAGTGGGGAAAACCACTAAACCATTCAGGTATGACCTAAATCAAATCCCTTATGATTATACAGTAGAAGTGAGAAATAGATTTAAGGGACTATATCTGATAGAGTGCCAGAGGAACTATGAATAGAGGTTCATGACATTGTACAGGAGACAGGGATCAGGACCATCTCCAAGAAAAAAAAAATGCAAAAAAGCAAAATAACTGTCTGAGGAGGCTTTACAAATAGCTGTGAAAAGAAGAGAACTGAAAAGCAAAGGAGAAAAGGAAAGATATACCCATTTGAATACAGAGTTCCAAAGAATAGCAAGGAGAGATAACAAAGACTTCCTCAGTGATTAATACAAAAAAATAGAGGAAAACAATAGAATGGGAAAAACTAGAGATCCCTTCAAGAAAATGAGAGATACCGAAGGATCATTTCATGAAAAGATGGGCTGAATAAAGAATAGAAATATATGGACCTAACAGAAGCAGAAGATATTAAGAAGAGGTGGCAAGAATACACAGAAAAACTGTACAAAAAAAATCCTCATGACCAAGATAATCGTGATGGTGTGATCACTCACCTAGAGCCAGACATCTGGGAATGTGAAGTCAACTGGGCCTTAGAAAGCATCACTATGAATAAAGCCAGTGGAGGTGATGGAATTCCAGTTGAGCTATTTCAAATCCTAAAAGATGATGCTGTTAAAGTGCTGCACTCAATATGTCAGCAAATTTTTAAAACTCAGCAGTGGCCACAGGACTGGAAAAGGTCAGTTTTCATTCCAATTCCAAAGAAAGGCAATGCCAAAGAATGCTCAAACTACCGCACAATTGCACTCATCTCACACTAGTAGTGATACGCTCAAAATTATCCAAGTCAGGCTTCAGCAATACATGAACCGTGAACTTCCAGGTGTTCAAGGTGGTTTTAGAAAAGGCAGAGGAACCAGTGATTAAATTACCAACATCCACTGGATCATCGAAAAAGCTAGAGAGTTCCAGAAAAACATCTATTTCTGTCTTATTGACTATGCCAAAGCCTTTGACTATGTGGATCACAATAAACTGTGGAAAATTCTGAAAGAGATGGGAATACCAGACCACCTGACCTGCCTCTTGAGAAACCTGTATGCAGGTCAGGAAGCAACAGTTAGAACTGGAAATGGAACTACAGACTGGTTCGAAATAGGAAAAGGAGTATGTCAAGGCTATATATTGTCACCCTGCTTATTTCACTTATATACAGAGTACATCATGAGAAACGCTGGGCTGGAGGAAGCACAAGCTGGGATCAAAATTGCCAGGAGAAATATAATAAGCTCAGATATGCAGATGATACCACCCTTATGGCAGAAAATGAAGAAGAACTAAAGAGCCTCTTGATGAAAGTGAAAGAAGAGATTGAAAAAGTTGGCTTGAAGCTCAACATTCAGAAAACTAAGATCATAGTATCCGGTCCCATCACTTCATGGCAAAAGATGGGGAGTCAGTAGAAACAGTGGCTGCCTTTATTTTTTAGGGCTCCAAAATTGCGTCAGATGGTGATTGCAGCCATGAAATTAAAAGACACTTCCTCCTTGGAAGGAAAGTTATGACCAACCTAGACAGCATATTAAAAAGCAGAGACATTACTTTGCCAACAAAGGTCCATCTAGTCAAGGCTATGGTTTTTCCAGTGGTCATGTTTGGATGTGTGGAGAAGGCAGTGGCACCCACTCCAGTACTCGTGCCTGGAAAATCCCGTGGATGGAGGAGCCTGGTAGGCTGCTGTCCATGGGGTCGCTCAGAGTCGGACACGACTGAGCGACTTCACTTTCACTTTCCACTTTCATGCATTGGAGAAGGAAATGGCAACCCACTCCAGTGTTCTTGCCTGGAGAATCCAAGGGGTGGGGGAGCCTGGTGGGCTGCCGTCTATGGGGTCACACAGAGTTGCACACGACTGAAGCAACTTAGCAGCAGCAGCAGCAGCATGTATGGATGTGAGAGTTGGACTATAAAGAAATCTGAGCGCCAAAGATTTGATACTTTTGAACTGTGGTGCTGGAAAAGAGACTCCTTTGGGCTACAAGGAGATCCAACCAGTCCGTCCTAAAGGAGATCAGTCCTGGGTGTTCATTGGAAGGACTGATGCTGAAGCTGACACTCCAATACTTTGGCCAACTGATGCGAAGAGTTGACTCATTGGAAAGACTCTGATGCTGGGAAAGATTGAGGGCAGGAGGAGAAGGGGATGATAGAGGATGATATGGTTGGATGGCATCACAAACTCAATGGACATGAGTTTGGGTGAACTCCAGGAGTTGGTGATAGACAGGGAGGTCTGGCGTGCTGCAGTTCATGGGGTTGCAAGAGTCAGACACAACTGAGCCACTGAACTGAACTGATATTAGAAATAGGGGATGGGGACGAGAATGACCCATTTAGTGAACTGGAAAGGATTTAGAATCTTGAAGGAATTGTCCTAGGTAGCTAAATACTATAGTTAGTATGCATTTAACTTCATACATTAGTTATAATTTCAGTGGACTTGATATTGCTGTCCTTGACCATTAATTCTCTAGAAGATGCTGAAAATATGTGACCAAGAGTGTTTTTTTCCAGTTTATGGACAAGGTTTTGCAGGTCCCCTAGCTTTGTTTTTTGAGGAAAACAAAGTTCCCTCAAAGTTAGAATGACTCACTTGGGCCCTAAAGATTCTAAAAATAATTTTTAAGAAAATTATTGTTGAGAAATAATGCTTATGAAAACGCAGAAAAATATTGATCTTGGTTAGGTTCTAGATATTTTTATATGAATGATGTAGAAAAGGCCATGAGCATGTATCTATAAGAGATACTGAAAAACTGTAGTACTGTGCACGTTCAATTATTCAGTTCCAGCACTACAACTTTGTAGATATTCATTGTATGCCAAGAAAGATAAAACACTTAAAGTTGGCACTGCTTTGGGGAAAGTTGAGTCCTGGGAAAGACAGTTAGAAGTGAAAAATGTGGAGGTGAAATAATTAATGCAGCCAGAGGCCCTGTGGAAATTTATCCTCAGAGCCTTAAATAGAGAGGAGTGTCAACTTTGGAAAACTCATGGAACCTACACGGAGTTACAAATGAAAGATGTGGGAAACCAACCCAGTATTGCAGTTGTCTTAAGGACAGAATATTCTCTATGGCTTCTGGTGCTTGAGGGAAGGTACTCAGGTTGCTGCAGCTGCTGCTAAGTCACTTCAGTCGTGTCTGACTCTGTGTGACCCCATAGCCGGCAGCCTACCAGGCTCCTCTGTCCTTGGGATTCTCCAGGCAAGAACGCTGGAGTGGGTTGCCATTGCCTTTTCCGGAACCAGATTACATATTATCAATCCAATGTGTGTGATGTGTGTGCTATGCTTCAGTTCAGTTCAGTTCAGTCACTCAGTCGTGTCCGACTCTCTGTGACCCCATGAATCACAGCACACCAGGCCTCCCTGTCCATCACCAACTCCCGGAGTTCACCCAAACTCATGTCCATCGAGTCAGTGATGCCATCCAGCCATCTCATTCTCTGTTGTCCCCTTCTCCTCCTGCCCCCAATCCTTCTCAGCATCAGAGTCTTTTCCAGTGAGTCAACTCGTCGCATGAGGTAGCCAAAATATTGGAGTTTCAGCTTCAGCATCAGTCCTTCCAATGAACACCCAGGATTGATCTCCTTTAGAATGGACTGGTTGGATCTCCTTGCAGTCCAAGGGACTCTCAAGAGTCTTCCCCAGCACCACAGTTCAAAAGCATCAATTCTTCGGTGATCAGCTTTCTTCACAGTCCAACTCTCACATCCATACATGACCACGGGAAAAA
Organism: Moschus berezovskii; assembly: GCF_049115385.1. Lineage (NCBI taxonomy): Eukaryota > Metazoa > Chordata > Mammalia > Artiodactyla > Moschidae > Moschus > Moschus berezovskii. Next base: position 86,570,559 of record NC_142461.1, read on the forward strand.
CCATAGCCTTGACTAGACGGACTTTTGTTGGCAAAGTAATGTCTCTGCTTTTTAATATGCTATCTAGGCTGGTCATAACTTTCCTTCCAAGGAGTAAGTGTCTTTTAATTTCATGGCTGCAATCAGCATCTGCAGTGATTTTGGAAAATAAAATCTGACACTGTTTCCACTGTTTTCCCATCTATTTCCCATGAAGTGATGGGACTAGATGCCATGATCTTTGTTTTCTGAATGTTGAGCTTCAGGCCAACCTTTTCACTCTCCTCTTTCACTTTCATCAAGAGGCATTTTAGTTCCTCTTCACTTTCTGCCATAAGGATGGTGTCATCTGCATATCTAAGGTTATTGATATTTCTCCCAGCAATCTATTGCTATGCAATAGATTAGTCATGTCCAGTTCTTGGCAACCCCATGGATGGTGGCCCCACCAGGATCCCCTGTCCATAGAATTTTCCAGACAAGAATACTGGAGTGGGTTGTTATTTCCCACTTCAGAGGATCATCCCAACCCAAGGATCCATGTTTATTGCGTCTCCTGCATTAGCAGGGAGGTTCTTTACCACTAGCATCACCTGGGAATCTCATCAGTCCCATGGTTACCATCAATTTTTACTTCCTCCAAAATGTACTCAACTATGAAATACTTTTTAATATCATTTAAAAACAACTTCCATATTTAATAAATTTTGTTTTTAAATGTTTTAGGCCTTTTATTGTCAATTTTAAAGGAAATTTTACTTGGTGTATGCTTAGTCACTCAGTCATGTCCAACTCTACGACCCCATGGACTATAGCCTGCCAGGATCCTCTGTCCTTAGGGATTCTCTAGGCAAGAATACTGCAGTGGGTTGCCATGCCCTCCTCCAGAGGTATCAATTTTAAAGGGAATTTTACTTGGTAGCAGAGTTCTAATAAAATTAAGATTGTGAGGTTAACAAAGATCTTCTTTGGGAATGGACCTCCTGGTGCTTGGATCCCAGGAAATACTGTTTTTTATGTAATATGTTGAGATATTTTGGCTTTGTACTATAAAATTAAGCTAGAGAGTTAAATAGTTTTCTTCATATAGTTCTGCACCTATTTGTTGCATTGTCCTCAATGCTCTGTGTATATTATTTTCTAGAAAAAAGAAATTTGTCTAGTTTTCTGAGCTAAGACTTGCTTGGATATTGGTGCCTTCTAAGCAAGTGAGGTTTATATCAGCTTTCCATAACTTCTTACTATACATTTGAATATTTTTTTCTCCTGTCCTTCTCCACCACAGTGGAGGAAGGATGTCCTTGAGACTCCTGAAAGCAGACCAGTAAGAAAGGAATTATATCAAACAGGCAGTTATTGCACAAGATAATTTGTCAAGTTCTGCTGAAAACAGTGATTAGTGGAGAATGGAAATTGCTTTCTAATCTTTGAAGTGTAGGAATTTTGTGGGAGCTACTCTGACTACAACCTTTACTATCGCTGAATAGATTCCAGGGCATTACTTTCTTTAGAAATGAAACAAATTCATTAGTAATGCATTAAATGTTTTATTTGTTTGTTCATATGTTTCCAGTCAATACAATGTAATTATCAGTTTAAAATATTTAATTCCTTAAAGAGCATGTGATATGTCTGTGTGTGTTTGTGTGTGTAATGGAATATTATCCAGCCATTAAAAAAAAGAATGAAATAATGCCATTTGAAGAAACATGGATGGACTTAGAGATTATCATTGCTAAGGTAAATAAGAATGGATGCTTTTGAACTGTGGTGCTGGAGAAGACTCTTGAGAGTCCCTTGGATTGCAAGGAGATCCAACCAGTCCATTCTAGAGGAGATCAATCCTGGGTGTTCATTGGAAGGTAAATAAGAGAAACATAAATAGCATATATCACTCATGTGGAATCTAAAAAAAAAGTAGATATAAATTAACTTATTTATGAAACACAAATAGACTCACAGACATAGAAAACAAAATTATGGTTACTAAAGAGGAAGAAGATGGGAAAATAAGTTAGGAATTTGGAATTAATATATATACACACTGCTGCTGCTGCTGCTAGGTCGCTTCAGTCGTGTCCGACTCTGTGCGACCCAATAGACGACAGCCTACCAGGCTCCTCTGTCCCTGGGATTCCCCAGGCAAGAATTCTGGAGTGGGTTGCCTTTTCCTTCTCCAATGCATGCAAACATGCTGAGTCGCTTCACTACTATATATCAAACTGATAACCAATAAGGACCTACTGTATAGCACAGTGTGTTATATATATACATGGTAAATTTATATATATGGTAAAAAATATATATATAGTAAAATTTCAGTAATGCTTAGGTGAAAAAAGACCTGTGAGTTAACTTTGTGATCTGACTTCAAAAATCCATTCAGTTCAGTTCAGTTCAGTTCAGTCGCTCAGTCGTGTCCGACTCTCCGCAACCCCATGAATCACAGCACGCCAGGCCTCCCTGTCCATCACCAACTCCCGGAGTACACTCAAACTCATGTCCACAGAGTCGGTGATGCCATCCAGCCATCTCATTCTCCGTCGTCCCCTTCTCCTCCCGCCCCCAACATTTCCCACCATCAGAGTCTTTTCCAGTGAGTCAACTCGTCGCATGAGGTGGCCAAAGTATTGCAGTTTCAGCTTTAGCATCAGTCCCTCCAATGAACATCCAGGGTTGATCTCCTTTAGAATGGACTGGTTGGATCTCCTTGCAGTATAAGGGACTCTCAAGAGTCTTCTCCAACACCACAGTTCAAAAGCATCGATTCTTCGGCGATCAGCCTTCTTCACAGTCCAACTCTCACATCCATACATGACCACGGGAAAAACCATTGCCTTGACTAGACGGACCTTGGTTGGCAAAGTAATGTCTCTGCTTTTTAATATACTATCAAGGTTGGTCATAACTTTCCTTCCAAGGAGCAAGCGTCTTTTAATTTCATGGCTGCAATCAGCATCTGCAGTGATTTTGGAGCCCAAAAAAACAAAGTCTGACACTGTTTCCACTGTTTTTCCATCTATTTCCCAAGAAGCGGTGGGACCAGATGTCATGATCTTTGTTTTCTGAATGTTGAGCTTCAAGCCAACCTTTTCACTCTCCTCTTTCACTTTCATCAAGAGGCTTTTGAGTTCCTCTTCACTTTCTGCCATAAGGGTGGTGTCATCTGCATATCTGAGGTTATTGATATTTCTCCCAGCAATCTTGATTCCAGCTTGTGCTTCTTCCAGCCCAGCGTTCCTCATGATGTACTCTGCATATAAGTTAAATAAGCAAGGTGACAATATACAACCTTGACGTACACCTTTTCCTATTTGGAACCAGTCTGTTGTTCCATGTCCAGTTCTAACAGTTGCTTCCTGACCTGCATACAGGTTTCTCAAGAGGCAGGTCAGGTGGTCTGGGATTCCCATCTCTTTCAGAATCCTTAGTTTAAATAATGTTTAAGTGGGCTTCCCAGGTGGCTCAGCAGTAAAGAATCTGCCAGCAATGCAGAAGAGGTGAGTCGAATCCTTGGGTCAGGAAGATCCCCTGGAGAAGGAAATGGTAACCTGCTCCAGTATTCTTGCCTGGGAAATCCCATGGACAGAGGATACCTGTGAGCTACAGAGTCAAACACAACTTAGAGACTAAGCAATAAGAACAACACTTTAAGTAGTAAAATAGCTCTAAGATGATTATTTCGTCACTCATTTTAGGATATTTTCATTTGAAAGAACTCTGTTCGTGTTAGTTGCTCAGACGTATCTGACTCTTTGCAACCCTATGGACGATAGCTTGCCAGGCTCCTCTGTCCATGGAATTCTCAAGGCAAGAATACTGCAATAGGTAGTCATTCCCTTCTCCAGGAAAGAGCACTATATGGGTAACTAATATCATGGCCATATCTGCACAGAGACAAACATCTTGGAAAGGGGGAGAGAAAGGAGAGAGACCCAGATCTCTGGGCCTTTGGTCCACATGAATGATTCCACATACCTGGATTCTTAGAAATATCTACATACTTGAATGGGGTTAACACAACATTTGGAGGACTGAAACCATTGTTCTCTTTACATAGAAATATTTGAACACTTTTGCATAGGTTACCCCCCAAATAGATTACATGTCAAAGATTTATACTTTGTTTTTTATGTGTCTGTGAGAAATATATGGGTGCCCAAACCTCCAACTATGTCAGCAGAATGGACTTGTAATTCTACTCTCTTAGCCTAACTCACTGTAAACCGATGGCTAAAACAGGCACAAAGATTTACAAAGAATGACAGCATTGATGGGACACCATCGAAATTCATGCTGCACCTGTTCTCAAAAATAAAGTTTTCTGTCTCTGCAGCTTTCAAAATAGCCCCTTCCACTGATGCTAAATTTGTTTATTATTTTAAAAAGAAAGAAAGAATGATACAGACAGACAGGGAAATAAGGTGCCTGTGACACCCCCTGTTGAAGGCTGCATTACTTATTCCGCTTGGATGAATTTGTATTGGATAAATCTAGTTCGAAGTGAAAACCCTATTTCCAGCTGAGACTTAAAGATGTTTTAGTAAAACATGCTTAAGCAAATGCATTTTGATGCCTCACAAGGAAGATACACACAGAGCTCTTTTTGCAGAAGTTCAATAAATTGTGTATCAGCAGCTGAAGAAAGATGTTCTCTTTCTGATTTGCACTCATAGTTTGCATTGACTTAATTTAAAATTCATGGTATGCAAGGAAGAAATGGTTAAATATGACTTTTGGATGATACTTAACAAGGGAAAGTAACTTTTTCTTTCCTATTCAGTTGTTAGCCACGCTGCTGAAACTCCACAAGCTCACCAGAAGCTACTTTTCACGGAGGTTTCCTTCAGCATAAAAGCCTAGGACAGTAGAATTGCACCTTCAATTGGCATCTCTCCACCTTACAGGGTCCTAAAAGCTTTCAAATCCACCTCAGGCCCAGGCAGAAGCAAAGTGGGAGAGGAATTGAAGTAAAAATAAATATTAAAGTACATAAGAATTAAATATTACCTATTTAAATGGCAATTACGCAGTTGAAAACAAGATCATCACACCTGTACAAGAAAAGGCATGCAAGCCCAAAACATCTGCTTGGATCCACCTGCCAGGCACCTGTTTTGCTGTTTCAATGCCATTTGATTGCTGGAGATGTAGAGGCTCTTGTGAGGTAATGAGTGATTTTACATTATGCATGATTGAAAACAGGTGTTCTAATGCTGTACAATTCTATGCATGAATAATTCAGTTTGTTTAGAGCAAGATCTTTAAAAGAAGTACTGCATGGGCTTTATTATTTCTATAAACATGAAGGTTTTTTTGTTTTAATTTACAACGATTGTTCCTTTTCAGTCAGCTTGTTTATGGCAATTTTTGTGTAATTTTATGGGTGAGGAGTAATATCTTGAAAGGTAAAATTGATCACACTTAAAACATGTAAGAAATAAAATTAAAAGGTCTGTTAGCAAGAGGAAAGATGGTATTAACGTTCAATGTTCTAAGTGAAAATGCCTGATTATTTCCTTCCTGCTTTGCCTGCTTTCTAATGGTAACAAAACATTTGTCTGAGGGCTATAATTAGGGAGGGGTGAACTATTTGGGAAAATAGAGAAATTGTTTTGTATCTCAGCCCAAACATCATGCAGAGCCCAGACTTCCTTAAAGACAGAACTGATGTTAGTCAGCAGCCCTCTGTTCTTAGATATCACGAGTTCACACCCTCCTATAAGCCACTGTAGGATACCACTGAGAAAGACAATCTCTTTCACTCCAATTCCCACGTCGTTTTGTCTACCCTGGTTTTCTAGAGTCAGAAATATTAGTATCAGATTATGGTGTTTCAAATAGCAAGTAAAATCCCCACACTCCTGATGTTAAGATTTAGAACCTCACCACAATGCATGAGACTTTATCTCTTAGAGACATGGTCTCTTGGACACCAGAGACCAAAGACACTGTGGTGTCTTGAACCACATGTTGTTAAATATTTTATACTTCTAAGGTATGAGATAAAGCATATTTGCTTCAATTAATACTATTTAAGTAATAGAAATACAAGGCCAAAGAATTAGTCATTATCACATTGCTATTACTAATTTACATCTGTTGAATGTTTCATACCAGACAAACCATAGTGTAAGAGTTATTGACACATAATAATCCCTTCCCAAAATATACCACATCAGCAAGTAGTCAGCTTCGAGCTTTGAGGTTTGGCTCTCTTCCCTCATTTTAAGAGCTGTGGGGAACTTCACAGGGGAATCTATTATTGAAAAGCTTTTCAGTTAGAAGTAAATTGTAAGACTGGTCCTTCAAGTGGGGAGCAACACTAGGAAAGTCACAAAGAAAAATAAAAGATTTGGTATGAAGGAGAACACTTTCACTGCTATTGACACAGGGAATTGACCTTATTCCCTCCCTTGGGGATAAGGTTGGCGAGCAGGCCTTTACAAGTATCCACCAAATATAAGCATTGGCCTCATAAACTCAGAGAATCAATGCCAGGAAGGGCTTCAGGAATCTAAACTAAAGGATATAAGTACCCAGAAGATAAAAATGTTGGTCTGGCAATCCTGACCTAGCATTAAATGACCTCTGTCTCTAAAAGTTAAGATAGCACAATTTTGTTTTTAAATCTACTATTTATATAAAGTCTCTCTTTTTTTTACTACACAGTTCAATGCAGAAGGACACCTAACATATTAAGTTGAATCATATGAAATTGCAGTTTTCATTAGTCAGAGTTGGTTGAAAATTAGCCATTTCATATGATCTGATCTATCTCTGCTAAGGATCCCTCAGTTGGAGGCATCACTCATTTTTGAATGCAATCAACCATACCTTCCATTGCATGCAATCCATAGCTAGTAATGAAAACCATGCTCTCTGATAGAAAGAAACACAGAGATGAAGTGTAATAAACCACTTTATGAGCAGACCTTGCAACCATGATAGAAATTGTGAAATGTTCTACCTCATATTAAGAGGTGGACTTGTTTCCCCATGTCTCAGCTGTTCTTAACGAATAGTTTGACAAATAGATTGAGGTAGAGCTGTGCAGTTCTGTCCCTGTATCTCAGAATGAGAGTTGGTAGGACTCTTTCTCTAACATAGTGAGATTCCGTTTAGGGTCGCACAGGTCAAAAGACTCAACTGAACTTTCAGCCCATTCTCAACATCAATTCACATGCACATGAGGGAGCCAACTTTGCTGTCTATCCTAAAGGAGGCTTCAAATGTCCCCAGCCCCAGTACCCCCTGCAAATGCCTACTTGATTAAATATGGCTGCCAGTATATTGACACACCTACAACCGATAGGTGTGGCCTATCTTTCCTCTGACTTTGGATGGCTTTGATCTTTAGAAAGTGGTAGAAGTGGTGTTCTGACCTACTTGTAAAAGGTAGTTGTAGACCTACTTATAAAGGGATTGCCAGATTTTGCTCCTTCTCTCTAGGAATATTGGCTCTTAAAAGGCAGTGTCCATTAAGAAATAAGACTCTTCAGCCTGCAGTCCAGTGAGAAACCTGAACCATATCGAGAAGCTATGGATGATGTGGTGCAATATTGGCCAGAGACAAGAAGTATGGAGGCCATGGGTTTGAGTGAAGAAATCACCGAGGAAGAGGTTTCTCTGTCCTGTGCTGCTCCAGAGAAGGCCCCAAGGATCAAAGAGGAACCCTGCCAAGCCCTTTGCACACTCCTAACCCACCAACATGTGAGTAAACAAAATGGTCATTTTAAGGCACTGTGTTTTGTGGAGGTTTGTTATGAAGCAATAGATAACTAGAACTTGCTTAAGGAAATAACACATATCAGCCACTGAATGTGACCTAACATGGGAACTTAAGAAAACTACTCTCTTAGTCTCTATTGTCGTGTCTCAAAAATAGAGCACTGGGAAAAATGGAGTACTGGTAGGTTCTGCCTGCTAGGACTGTTTTGAGAAAGAAAATATATGATGTTGTCAGAACACTGCCTAACACAAATTCTCAAAAATTATGAGTTTTTACGATTAGAATTTAGAGCACTTCAAAGAATAGAAAATAGTAAAATTCTTAAACTAGTGTGTCCGAGCCACTTTACATCAAGATGCAAAGCTTCTTGAAGTAGTCCTAGCTTATTACCTTCTGCTTTTTTATGTGACAATTGTAGGTTTCCTCTTAGTATGAGGCGGAGAATTTCCCAACTTCTCTCACTTTTGCAAGGCCTTCTCATAAAGTGGTTGCTGATTGTGTGTTAGCACATTGTCTGCCTCTGCATTTCCTTCTTTCAGAGATACTTAACTTTGGAAGTCTGAAAGACTGAAGTCAGGTGCTGTGTGAATGCAAATTTTTAATTTAAGTGGCAAATTTTACTCAGAGCACAGTGAGCATAAGACAGTTCTTTGTGCTTATCTGAGTTGTCCAAAAGGGTAGCTGCTGCTAGGAGAGGTGGTGTTAAAAGATGGGAAGCTGGCAAAGAAAAACTATTATCTTTTAGTTTTATCCAGACCCTTTTGGGACCCCTGGTGTGTGCCCATGGGCTGATGTGACAAGTGATAAGTTTTCTGTGGACCAACAAATGGTTAGCAAGCTTTTTAGAGTGTCTTTAGTGTATAGTTATGATAATCCCACATATAAGGGTCAATTTCTGCTAAATGTAAGTGTTTTGAAAATTTTTCATAAGTGGTGAGTTGAAGCAGGTGAATATTACTGATCATTTGATTATAATATTTATACTAAATTGTCAGTAACTTTAAGTGTTAGTTTTTAAGTACTGATTTAAACTGTCAGCACCTTACAAGTAGAAATCATGTCTGTTGAACTTGTGCATGCATAAGTATAAGCATTTAAATTTATTATTTAATTGAAGGATAATTGCTTTACAGAACTTTATTGTTTTCTGTCCAAGCATTTTTAACTGGACAGGCAGCGTTGTGTAATGGCTAAGAGCCTGGGCTCAGCTCTGGTTCATGACTTACTAGCTGTGTGGCCTTGAACAAGTTACTTTATGTTTGTACCCTTTCTTTGCTTCTTCCTAAAGTGTAGATCCTAGAAGTATCTACTCATTGAGCTCTTATGAAAACTAAATTAATATTTTCAAAGCGCTTGGAACAAAACTAAGGACAGTGCAGAGTGCCATGTTAGTATTAGTTAATAATTAGTCTTAATATTTATACTTTAGAAATGAGGAAATTGATCCTAGACAAGATAAATAGCTTGGATACCCTTCATCGCAATGTCATTATAGGGTACCGATTAGAACACATATCACAGAAATAGAAAATAATTACTCAAATACTGATAAAAATGTATTAATATAGTAAAATGAAGTGAGGATTAATATAAAAGTCTTAAGGTCCTCAGTGTTGGCAAACGTGGTACTGATTTTACAATTCAGAACCAAATCAAAGTATCTGCTTAATGTTCCTAAATTTGGAAAAACATAAATGAAGTAAACACAATTGAAAACTTCCGAGAAGCATGTTATAAATTGAATTATCACAATAGAGTACATTACTGGGTGAGGCAATTGTGCAAAGAGTTCAGAAGAAATTGAAAAGCAGAATGCCTGCTCCTGAATCGCTTGGATTCTGTTGAGGAGTGACGATCTGAATATTTAAACCACCCTGAGGACAGTGTAGTCAGGGCCAGTCCAAGAAAGGACTAGAATCATTGTCCGTAGCAAATTCACATGTGGAATGAGCAGGCCACAAATGGAAAGAAAATGGAAAATGCCCTTCAGTCATCATTCACAGAAGTTGTGACAAAAAAATAAGCACTTTTGTTTGGAAAGTGAGTAAATAAGTGTGTGTAAATATTTGTAAAATTATTATATAGTCCATTTATGAGAAAAATCTGCTTATTACATAGAAGTTGTTTCTCCCCATCCCAGTGTTACTGCTTCCTCCCTTCTCTGCTGCTGCTGCTGCTAAGTCACTTCAGTCGCGTCCGACTCTGTGTGACCCCATAGATGGCAGCCCACCAGGCTCCCCCGTCCCTGGGATTCTCCAGGCAAGAACACTGGAGTTGGGTTGCCATTTCCTTCTCCAATGTGTGAAAGTGAAAAGTGAAGTCGCTCAGTCGTGTCCGACCCTTAGCGACCCCATGGACTGCAGCCTACCAGGCTCCTCCATCCATGCGATTTTCTAGGCAATAGTACTGGAGTGACTTGCCATTGCCTTCTCCGCCTCCCTTTTCTAGTTCCTCCTAATTTCCCCTAGTTGATTGCTTCTTTTTAATTCCACTCAGAGTGCATACTTCCAGTTTGCTTATACATTGCAGATAAATACACACATGTATATATACACAAAAAAACTCTGGTATGCAGTAGGCATGAATGCCAAGTTACAAATTAAGGTGATAAGGAATTTAATTTTTCTATAACTGAAATTCTTCTCCATTTAGGATTCGTTTCACTCTGTATTGAAAATTAAATCCACATCAAATAGTCTCCCATCCCTAAACTCAATCCTTGAGAAAGGAGTACCTAGTATTAAAAATGTATGGTGTGAAGTGAATAGGGCAAGAGGAGTCTGGTTCCGGTTGTTAGCGTCCATCCAAAGAGTTGGACATGACTGAGCAACTTCACTTTCACTTTTCACAGGGACATCTACTGACACTTCAGTCACCCATGGAACCTCTACTCCAAAATAAATGCATTTTATTGCTGCTTTCTCCTTATTGCAAACCCAAGACCTTTCCAAGCCAGCGCTCTCACAGAATGTGTGATGCTCTTCTTGGCCTCATAGATAACTTTACCTGCTTCCATTCTGGGATTCCTGGCAATGTGCTCAGCCAAGTTCTATCTAGATGTTCTGTGAAGCTGTATTCGTGCTACTGCCCCTTTCCATTGCTGGGTAGTTGGCAACTGTGGATCTTGCTGGTGCTCTAGACTTGATGTGATTTGCGGGCATATTCACCTATTTCTCAGAAAACACCCACCCCAACCACAGTTTATATCATCCCTACTTTCCTCCCTGTCCCTTTCCTCAACCTGTGGAATAGTTTGTATTTCCAGAGACTTTCTCTTAACTAGGATTAGTTCAAGTTTGTTTGTTTGTTTTTTCCTGGTAAAAATCTTATGCCATAAGTAACTTCTGTGTTGAGAAACACAATAATCTGGAGGTTCTCAGGATGACTGATGCCTCATGGTCTGGCAGATAAGGAGAAATAACTGGATAAGCAGTCATTAGATGGGGAGATGGCAGGGAAAGTAAATCAGTTAATATGAAAAGTTATCCAGTTATTTGTAAATCAGCAAATCACAGCATTTCTGATCCTGGCTCTAGGTTACTTTTCAGTAGCTTCTCCTGTATACTTCCCCCAAATTTTAGCTCTCTGAACAAAAATCATCTTTTATGCCTTTGCACCTTTACTCACGTGACTCCTTTCGTTCAAACTACCTCTCCGTCATTGTCATTCAGTTGGTCAGTCATGCCCAATGCTTTGCAGCCCAATAGAGTGCAGCACACCGGGCTTCCCTGTCTTTCACTATCTCCCATACCCTTAAGTTCATGTACATTGAGTTGATGACGCCATCAAACCATCTCATCCTTGGTCGCCATTTTATTCTCCTTCCCCAGCATCAGGATCTTTTTCAGTAAGTTGGCTGTTTGCATCAGATGGCCAAAGTATTGGAGTTTCAGCTTCAGCATCAGTCCTTCCAATGAATATTCAAGGTGATTTCCTTTAGGATTTTTGGTTTGATCTCTTTGCTGTCCAAGGGACTCGCACAAGTCTTCTCCAGCACTACAGTTCAAAAGCATAAATTCTTCAGTGATAAGCCTTCTTTAGGGTCCAACTGTCACATCTGTATATGACTACTGGGAAAGCTATAGCTTTGACCATATGGACTTTTGTCAGCAAATTGATGTCTCTGCTCTTTAATATGTTGTCTAACTTTGTCATAGCTTTTCTTCAAAGGAGCAAGTGGTCTTTTAATTTCATGGCTGCAGTCACCATTCACAGTGATTTTCGAGCCCAAGAGAATAAAGTTTGTCACGGTTTCTACTTTTTCCCCATCTATTTGCCATGAAGTGATGGTACCAGGTGCCATGATCTTAGTGTTTTGAATGTTGAGTTTTAAGCTTTTTCACTGTCCTCTTTCACCTTCATAAGGTGACTCTTTAGTTCCTCTTCACTTTCTGCCATAAGGGTAGTGTCATCTGCATTTCTGAGGTTATTAATATTTCTCCCGGTAATCTTGATTCCAGCTTGTGCTTCATCCAAACTTCTGGCATTTCCCATTATGTACTCTGCATAGACATTAAGTAAACAGATGGTAGTATACACCTTGATGTACTCCTTTCCCAATTTTGAACTAGTCCATTGTTTCATGCTTATTTAACTTATATACAGATTACATCATAAGAAATGCTAGACTTGATGAAGCACAAACTGGAATCAAAATTGCCAGGAGAAATATCAATAAGCTCAGATATTCAGAAGACACCACCCTTATGGCAAAAAGCAAAGAAGAACTAAAGAGCCTCTTGATGAAAGTGAAAGAGGAGAGTGAAAAAGTTGGCTTAAAATTCAACATTCAGGAAACTAAGATCAGGCATCCGGTCCCATCACTTCATGGCAAATAGATGAGGAAATAATGGAAACAGTGACAGACTGTTTTTGGGGGGGCTCCAAAATCACTGCAGATGGTGACTGCAGCCGTAAAATTAAAAGACTCTTCCTCCTTGGAAGGAAAGTTATGACCAACCTATACAGAATATTGAAAAGCAGAGACGTTATTTTGCCAACAATGTTCTGTCTAGTCAAAGCTATGGTTTTTCCAGTGGTCATGTATGGATGTGAGAGTTGGACTAAAAAGAAGGCTGAGCACTGAAGAATTGATGCTTTCAAACTGTAGTGTTGGAGAAGACTATTGAGAATCCATTGGACAGCAAGGAGATCCAACCCCAGTCCATCCTACAGGAGATCAGTCCTGGGTGTTCATTGGAAGGACTGATGCTGAAGCTGAAACTCCAATACTTTGGCCACCTGATGCAAAGAACTGACTCATTCAAAAAGACCCTGATGCTGGGAAAGATTGAAGGTGGGAGGAGAAGGGGACGACAGAGGATGAGATGACTGGATGGCATCACCTACTCATTAGACATGAGTTTGAGTAAACTGTGGGAGTTGGTGATGGACAAGGAGGCCTGGCATGCTGTAGACCATGGGGTTGCAAAGAGTCAGACACAACTGAGCAACAGAACTGAACTGATTGTTCCATTTCTGCTTCTAACTGTTGCTTATTGATCTGCATTACCTGGGCAGTTCTAAACTTAAGAGTAAATTGTCTTGGGAGAGCAGTCTCTGGGTTCAGGCCTCAAACCCACTTACAACTATGTGAGGAGGTGTTAGACAAGTTACTTAACTTCTCTTGCCTAGTTTCTTCATCTGCAGAATGTGAATTACAAATGTGCCATCCTAAAGAGTTTGTCAGGGAGATTAAGTGAAATTAAGTATATAAATTACTTAAAATGGTATTTGGTGAATAATAAGCACTGGCTTATCTTTCAAGACTCGCTCAGTACCATTGCTTCTGGATCGCCTTCATGAATGACTCAACTTGGACTCAATATCTGTCTTCTGAGATATGACAGCTCCTCGTGCTCACCCCATGTACCCCCATTCTTCTGCCTCTGGTAGTCAATTAAATACAGCAGCCAAACTTCAGTGCTGGAGGGTGGAGAAAGAAGGGGTCAGAGGCATTGATTGGGAAGGGCACAAGGTACATTTTCTCAGGTGAGAACAGTCTTTCACTTTCTACAGAGTAGCTTCTTGTGAATATATTTATGGCAGCTTTTGATGTTAAAAGTCTGTTTCCTTCCTTAATGCAACATAATATTATAAATTCCACTTCTGCTAGATTAACACACCAGGTGGATTGGGGTGGGCAGGGGGTGGAGGTGGTGGAAGGAAGGGGAAAAAAAAGATTTGTATCAAAATATTAGTAGAACTAGTATTTAGCAGAAAAATATCCCTACTTTTTCAAATAAAGGAAAAAAAGGTTAATAGAGACAGAATGACGTATTCAAATTTATTGACCATATGGCAAGGAGTTAAGTCAAGACTCAGTTTAACTCTTAAGACTTCTATCATCTTGGTGTTCAGTTCAGTTCAGTCGCTCATTCGTGTCTGACTCTTTGCGACCCCATGAATCACAGCATGCCAGGCCTCCCTGTCCATCACCAACTCCCGGAGTTCACTCAATCTCATGTCCATCGAGTCGGTGATGCTATCCAGACATCTCATTCTCTGTCGTCCCCTTCTCCTCCCACCCCCAATCCTTTCCAGCATCAGAGTCTTTTCCAGTGAGTCAACTCGTTGCATGAGGTGGCCAAAGTATTGGAGTTCAGCAATATGTGAACCGTGAACTCCCAGATGTTCAAGCAGGTTTTAGAAAAGGCAGAGGCACCAGAGATCAAATTGCCAACATCTGCTGGATCATGGAGAAAGCAAGAGAGTTCCAGAAAAACATCTATTTCTGCTTCATTGACTATGCCAAAGCCTTTAACTGTGTGGATCACAATAAACTAGAAAATTCTGAAAGAGATGGGAATACCAGACCACCTGACCTGCCTCCTGAGGAACCTGTATGCAGGTCAGGAAGCAACAGTCAGAACTGTACATGGAACAGACTGGTTCCAAATAGGAAAAGGAGTACGTCAAGGTTGTATATTGTCACCCTGCTTATTTAACTTATCTTGGTGTTCAGTTCAGTTCAGTCGCTCAGTCGTGTCCGACTCTCTGTGACCCCATGAATCACAGCAGGCCAGGCCTCCCTGTCTATCACCAACTCCCGGAGTTCACTCAAACTCATGTCCACAGAGTCTGTGATGCCATCCAGCCATCTCATTCTCTGTCGTCCCCTTCTCCTCCCACCCCCAACCTTTCCCAGCATCAGAGTCTTTTCCAGTGAGTCAACTTGTCGCATGAGGTGGCCAAAGTATTTAGGTAACTGTAGTTCTGCTTCTCCTGGGAGTGTGCCTTCCCTGAAGAGTGTATTATAAGTGATACACTCTTCTGTGTGTGTATCCCTGGGAAATGAAGACAGAAAAGGTTTTGGTCCTAGGAATTGGACTCTGGTTTCTCTCACTGTTCTGCAGGCCTGCCTGGCTTGATTGGGATGTAATCCCAGTTTCTTAAAGCTTTACTATTAAACTTATTGACTTGAATTTTGTCCCAATGTCTCAAGTTTCTTGTCACAGATACAGTTTTTATCTTAAAGCAAATCCTTCATTTTCTTTGTACAAAATTCCAGGGCCTGGATATCATCTTGTCTTTGGGTAACATCTTCCAGATTTGTTTTAAGCTGATTACATGTTGCTGAACAATCAGATTTTCTGCTCTAAGCCACACAAAACCAAGTGATGACAGCTCTGGCTCCTGGCCACCAGCAATGTGATGATGCAGCATGGGTCTTTGACAGCCATGATTTGATCTTGGGTGTTCTGAAATGGCGAAATACCCCTGAAGAGTGGAAAATGGACTCTCGTGCGTTATGACACAATGACTGTGTCATGGCTTTTTGAGGCATCTGCACTCCCCCTTCTTTTCTCTGTTCTACCTTTCACAATCTCTTTGCATGACCTCTTACATTTTTATACATGCTTATATTTTTAATGGATGCCTGTTAAATGTTTTTAAAAAGCTCCTTTAGGAAATGTAGTCTAGTGGAGGCTGTATTCTGTTTGGAAACAGAGGAAGCACTAGACATGTATTTTTAGGAACTACTGAACCTAAAATGAAAATCTTGAGCTAGAACTCCATTTTTCTGGTCTAAGTGTCCCATTCAAGTTGCCCTTTCTTGTTTTGCTAGTCTGTCATGTCCTGAGCTGTAGTCACTGATGCCATGTGCCAGTGCATGGTGGTGATTCCTGTACTTTTCAACCTACCACTGTAGGGAAGAAGAAATGTGTATCTGGAACACACAGTCAGCTTTATTCAGCCTGTATATACCTGAATGCTTAATTCTGGGAAGTCACAGAGACATTTGCCATTACAGAATGGACTGCTAATAACTTGAAGAAAATGCAGGGAATGAGAAAATGACAATCGAGGAAATATTCGTTGAGCTTTATTAAATATTTACTAGGAGTAGTGTCCTGGAGTAGGAAATGTAAAGTATACTAACAGAATGCCCCCATCTTTCAGAATCTCAGTTTGGGGAATCCCAGCACATTGAAAGTAACTGAAAATACTGAACATGACATACAGAGTTTTAATTTAGTTTTTAAGGAATTAGTTCTTTAAAACATTTGATAGTAAAATGGATATCGTTATGATTTGTAGTGATCAGAGGATCCTTTAAAATCTGGAACGTAAACTACGCTGTGAAGAGCAAGTAGGAATCAGAAATTTCAGAAGTAAAAGAAGTAACATTTCAGGAGGAAAGGAGATATGAGCAAAATCTTCAGCTGGGTTGGGGAGGGGAGGTTTGAAAGTGTGGGAAAGCTGAGGCACTGAATTTGGCTGAAGCACGCATGTACATTTCAAGCCCAGTGACTGTGCTTGCCACCTGTGAAATATGTGATAAAATGTTTAAAAGATGGGTTGATGTCACGTTATGATGCATGGCTATTTTCTGTGTACTTTTTTAGTTGAAGGTAACTCTTGTCTGACTTGAGCCTAAAAAGCTTACAGGTGATGAACTTCCTGAGCACTTTTATGTTTGAGATTATGTGTTCTTTCATGTTGTATTTAAACAGCATTTGTTCATCATTCTATACTTTCTGACCTTCTACCCATTGCCTCCCTGTCTTCTAGCTTTGAATGAGAGAGAAGGTAAACTCTAAGAGGAAAGATAGTTTTGTTTGTTTTCTCTTGTTGTGGCCTGAAATCATTGTACTGATTGGAAATGCTCCCAAAGCATTCATGTAACGAATGAAGGAATATCGTGTAAAGAATCCTGATACTAGCCTGGATTTTATTCCTGTTTGGGTACCTGAAAAATTCTTTCATAATTTTTACATTTTAATTGCTTAACTGGGATGTATTCTGGCATTGGCTTTCTTTATATGCTTGTTATTGCAACAAAAATGGACCTTTCTGTATTTCAAGTAAATATTTCTCCTTTTTTTATGAAAACTATCAAATTTAGACAAATTGTTCCCTGAAAAAACAATGGGATAATAATGGTATCTACCATGGATATTTAAATGAGTTAATACAAGTAAAATGTTCCAGGGACATAATTTTTATTTTATCTGACATATCCTCCTAACATTATTGTATTACAAAAGATCCACATAGAAGACTATGATTACATTTCTCATCTTGAACAATTTATGATTTTCCCTAGTTAATAACTACCTTGCTTTTTGTTTGCTTTAGTTTACCTTGTATAAATCATTAAATCTCCCCAGAAACCTTACCTAGAGTAAACTTCATTTCAGTGTGTCTAAACATATCAATGGTCTATCAATTATATGTTATTCAGGACACCTCTCACTGAGCCTGCTCACCTGGTCTAATATAGACTGGAGGTTTGTGCTTCGCACCTGCCTTACAGCTATCACACCAGTCTTGCCCTTGCCAACTACCTCTGTTCTTAGATAATGTATCTGTATCTGTTTTGAATTACTATTTTGTTTGCCCATCTTCTAAGAATTTCCTAGTTCCTAGTACTGTAGTTCAATAATTTAAGCGCGTACATGTTGGGAGATAAATCACATTTATTTTCATATTCTACTGAATTTTCTGCTGTAATATACTTAATTGCCAAGAGCTCTGGACTTTCTTTGCTGCTGTTCCTTTAATATTTGTTTTTATATAGCATACTGTTGTTTAATGGATATAGCACTTGCTCTGTAATCTAGCTCTAGTCATTGCATGCGTTTAATTTGTCTCAGTTTATCTTTTTATTGACTTGGTAAACTTAAATCCACATTGCTGTTGTTCAGTCACTAAGTCGTGTCCGACTTGCTGTGACCCCATGGACTGCATCACGCCAGGCTCCTCTATCCTTCACCATCTCCTGGAGCTTGCTCAAACTCATGCCCATTAAGTCGGTGATGCCATCCAACCATCTCATCCTCTGTCGCCCCCCTTCTCCTTTTGCCTTCAGTCTTTCCCAGAATCAGGCTATTTTTCAAGGAGTTGGTCCTTTGCATCAGGTGGCCAATGTACTGGAGCTTCAGCAACAGTCCTTCAAGTGAATATTCAGGTTTATTTCCTTTAGGAATGACTGATGTGATCTTGCAGTCCCAGGGACTCATGTGTTCTCCAGCACCACAATTCAAAAGCATCAGAATTCAAAAGCATGAATTCTTAGACATTCAGCCTTCTTTATGAACCACATCTCACATCTGTACCTGACTGCTGGAAAAAACATAGCTTTGAGTATACAGATCTTTGTTAGCAAAGTGATGTCTCTGGTTTTTAATATGCTACTTAGGTATTGTCATAGCTTTCTTTCCAAGGAGCAAGCATCTTTTAATTTCATGGCTGCATAAACTATCCGCAGTGATTTTGGAGCCCAGGAATAAAATTTGTCACTGCTTCCACAATTTCTCCTTCTATTTGCCATGAACTGATGGGATCTGATGCCTTGATCTTAGTTTTTTTAATGTTGAATAAATCCATATGTATAATTAAACATCATTAACTGCATCTGTTAATTGGGAGCTTCTTTTCCATATGTTCAGATCTCTTATTTGGTGATATCAAATACTTTTGTATTATCCATATGCCCCCAATTTTATTAACATTGCTATTTATTAAAAATCTCTATCACTTTCTCTGTAATCAGAAACATTTTATGACACCTCCCTCACTGTTGGTGGTATAGTTCTCATGAGCATTCTTTTATTTTTTCACATTTATCTGTAGGTGTTTTCTTAGGTAGACCAAATCTATTTTCAGTTAATTCTCCTTTTTTCCTAAGTCATTCATCTTTGAGCCCTAATGCTGTTCCAGTTTAAAGTCTTCAGTAGTGTGAATCAGTCACAGGAAATATTATTTTGATCCTTTTGTTGTTTGTTCTTCTGGATTGTGGCTTTTATCTTTTTTGTTTGTTTGTTTGTTTGCATGCTATATCCTTTATGTTTTCTTTTTCTAAAATATGTCTTCATACTTTTCTTTGTACTTTTTAAATTTTTTTGTCCCCCTACTTTATTTATTTATCTTTTTGTTTTAATTGTTTTAACTTAACAGAGTCTTTAGTCAAGTTTTATGCTCTAATATTAAACTGGTCAAAAGATTTGTTTGAGTTTTTCCATGGAAAACCCAAACAAATGTTTTGACCATCCCGATATAATAGGGACAAATTCTCCTGTATCATTTTTCACCTTAAGGACAAGTTTTTCTCACTTCAGAAGTGCAGCATGCTTTCTCTACAGTCTGTGATTTGGGGAGGAGGTGTGTGTGTGTGTGTGTGTGTGTGTATAGCAGATTAAGTAAAGGAGTAAGGGGGAGAGGGCAGAGCTCAGTTGGAGTATGTACATGCTGTCTTGTTAGAGGTAGATTCTGCTCCCTTTTCTAAAATTTTGGCATATTAATAATTAGTAACATGAGAGCAGTGGTCTAGGAGTTAAACAATTTTCTCTCTGTTCTCTCCTCTTCCCTCCTCTCCCCCACCATCTCCCTCTCTCCCCTTCCTGCCTTCTCTTTCTGGTTAAACCTAAGACCTATTCTATCATGGAGCCTGATTCATTTGTTAATTTCTTCTAATTCCTTGCTGCTTGAAATATTCTTGGACCAGCAGCACAAGCATCACAAGGGAGCCTGTTAGAAATGCAGAATCTCAGTCCTTGCCCCAGATTTCTTGAGTTAAAATCAGCAGTGACTAGGAAACATATTAGGATGACCATAGCACCAATGCTGTCAGTTGGAGGTGAAGATGTCCCATAGCACCTGGGTTTTTTTACGTGCCTACCTACCTTTTCTATTTCCAAAGATACTGTCATCTTTATTTTTTCTTTGTATTCAATTCTAATTAAGTTCTGTATTATTGTCTAAGATAGTCAGCTTCATTTGATTTTGATAATGGGCAGCTACCTCTCCGGCCACTCCCCTAAACTAAGAGTATAAATAATAGGGGAAACTCAGTGGTCCTTTCTAAGTTGTCCCCTGAGATCCTGCCACTGTAGATAGGTAGACCTTCTCCCAGTAGATTTTTTGTAATTGACCCCCTGTCATCCCAGGTAGTTGATCTGTTTCTCTATGAACTGAGTAGTTTGCTTTAAAGTTTGCTCCTTCACATTGTCTCTCCAGTGCTATATTTAGATAGAGAGAGGGAAAGCATCGCAGACTAGCAAAAATACAAGCCACATTAGACTCTTCCTTTTTCTCTCTTTGGCTGCCATTGAACTTATCCCTTTTACATTACCCTTGAGGCAGTCATGGCAATGATGGGTTTTCCCTTTTTTCCTGAAACAGAAAGGAGGTACTGTGGGAAAGAGATACTGAGTTTTAGTTTCACTCTGCCTCCTTTACTCTTAGGTACCATCTAGAGTTACCTTAGGATTAATGATGTTTTTACAGAAGCACAATCTTATTAAGACAAATATATTTGTATATTTTGTCCTCTTCCCAAGGAACATGGGAATAAAAGCAACAACAAAAAAATGCATCCTGAATTTTAAATCTGTCTTATCTTACAATGCATTTGCAATTGGATAATGCTAGTATTTTTAAGGTTTATGTATTGATGGCACTCTGTCACTATGGGCCTTGCTGGCAGGTACTTTTTGCTGATATCTCCTCACTACACTCCTTTCAACCTACTCAAAAATGTCCATGGAGTTGCCCTTACTAAAGCTGTGTTTTATTCAGAACCTGGTAAGCTGTGAGTAACATTAGTGTGAGAGTCCATACATTTCTTACAACCTTTACCAGGAAAGGTCAACCTCCCAGGGTGAGAGAGAATTCTGTTTTTATGATCGCTCCTGCTGGATTGTGCTGTATTATGTGTGATCTGACTGGAATGGTGTCAGTCAGTAGCGTGCCACTCTATCTCTAACACAGAATAACAGAACATGAAAGAACAAACAAATTATTGTTATTTATAGAAAAAAAAAAGACACGTGGGCTGTATGTTGTAGATCTAGCATATAGCATACATGGATTTGCAGCAATTCAGGATAATATCAAGTAGCTAATGGGTTCATATTGTTAGTCAACTGGTTAGAAAGGCAGTGTATTTCAAAATATAAAAAAAGTTGTGGTAGTAAAAGAGATAAGGGGGAAAGTATAGGGAAAGGGGAGAGATAAAGAAGATTGCATTTTCAAAACTTATTTGATTGGATGATTATAGTTTATTTGAGAGTGCAAACAAACTTGTACAAAATTCATATCCTGGAATCATAATTTTTTTCTTATCCTGTTACTTCTCTGAATGAAGCATAATTCATCATTAAAGTTTTAATTTTATAATTAGAATGGACATTGGAACTATTTGGTCCCTCTCAAGAAAATTCTTTCTCCATTTTGTCTGAATGGTTCTTTACACATTAAATGGTTTGAATCTCTTTTTATGTGGTAAATTTCCTAATAAAATTGTGTGTTTCTAGTAGAAGAATCATAAATTTCCATATGCATCTAATAGCAGGCAAAGCGTAGGAGTAAGCAGAAGAGGTTTTTAGCAGATTTTATGTACAGTCAGAAAGTATGTTTAGAATTAACCTTGACTTTCCTTCTCTGCTCATCTTCAAATTCCGTTCTTCCCTAAATGTAAGAGTAGCTATCTATTCATGACTATCTAGTTAATTTAACCAAGCTACTGTTATGAAACAGATAGTTTCCTTCAGGATTATTAAATGATAACAGCTATTGATTTCACTGACAAATGTCCCCTTATTACTAATGTTTGAGAGCAGAACTTATTAGGCAAATAATTCTACTAGTTTAAGAATATGTCCAAAATGAAGGGAGGGAACTTCGCACATCGCCCAATTAAAAAAAAAAAAAAGCAACTTGCATCATTTTGAAAGAATCACAAAAATTGATTCCCTAGTAACAATGGGAAATATTTATCCTTTCGTATCACAAACATTTACTGAATACCGTTTGGCTTCTAGGTACCATATCAGGCACCAATAAGCTCACTCCTTGAATCGTAATTAAATGAGAATATAGAATAAAATAAAGAACTGTCTTATAGCTTCTGTATCATTAAATCTAATTGAAAAATGTATTGGGATAAAAGCCCCACACTAATTAACTTTTATCAATTGTTTATCAAGTTATTCATGTATATTATTTATATTTATTTTCAATTTGCCTTTCATTACTTCTTTCCTCCTATTGTTTTGAATTCTTTTTGTCAAAAAAAATTGATAAATATATGAATCTCTCAATGTCAGAGGTAGAAGCCACTCAAATGATTACTTGTCCAAGCTTGTTTATTTTACAAATTGGTTGACACTAACTCAGTCAATTCAGTCATTCAGCCATGTCCAGCTCTTTGCAACCCCATGAATCACAGCATACCAGGCCTCCTTGTCCCAGAGGCCTGGAGTTGTCCCAGAGTGGTCCCTCCAACACCTGGAGTTCACCCAAACTCATGTCCAATGAGTCGGTGATGCCATCCAGCCATCTCATCCTCTGTCGTCCCCTTCTCCTCCTGCCCTCAATCCCTCCAGCGTCAGGGTCTTTTCCAATGAGTCAACTCTTAGCATGAGATGGCCAAAGTACTGCAGTTTCAGACTCTGTATCAGTCCTTCCAATAACTCAGTTCAGTTCAGTTCAGTTCAGTCGCTCAGTCATGTCCGACTTTTTGTGACCCCAAGAATCACAGCACGCCAGACCTCCCTGTCCATCACCAACTCCCAGATTTCACTCAAACTCATGTCCATTGAGTTGGTGATGCCATCCATCCATCTCATTCTCTGTCGTCCCCGTCTCCTCTCACCCCCAATCCCTCCCAGCATCAGAGTCTTTTCCAGTGAGTCAACTCGTTGCATGAGGTGACCGAAGTATTGCCGTTTCAGTTTTAGCATCAGTCCTTCCAATGAACCCCCAGGACTGATCTCCTTTAGAATGGACTGGTTTGATCTCCTTGCAGTATAAGGGACTCTCAAGAGTCTTCTCCAACACCACAGTTCAAAAGCATCAATTCTTTGGCGATCAGCTTTCTTCACAGTCCAACTCTCACATCCATACATGACCACGGGAAAAACCATTGCCTTGACTAGACGGACCTTTGTTGGCAAAGTAATGTCTCTGCCTTTTAATGTACTATCAAGGTTGGTCATAACTTTCCTTCCAAGGAGTAAGCATCTTTTAATTTCATGGCTGCAATCACCATCCGCAGTGATTCTGGAGCCCAAAAAATAAAGTCTGACACTGCTTTCACTCTCCTCTTTCACTTT
The DNA here is from genome assembly GCF_049115385.1 of Moschus berezovskii. NCBI lineage: Eukaryota > Metazoa > Chordata > Mammalia > Artiodactyla > Moschidae > Moschus > Moschus berezovskii. The sequence continues at coordinate 86,593,830 of NC_142461.1, forward strand.
CATCAGGAGGCATTTTAGTTCCTCTTCACTTTCTGCCATAAGGGTGGTGTCAACTGCATATCTGAGGTTATTGATATTTCTCCCAGCAATCTTGATTCCAGCTTGTGCTTCTTCCATCCTAGTGTTCCTCATGATGTACTCTGCATATAAGTTAAATAAGCAGGGTGACAATATACAACCTTGATGCACTCCTTTTCCTATTTAGGGACACATAAATAGAAAAGATATCATTGAGCCCTGACTGAGGCACTCCAAGAATGGATCCATCAGAGAAGGAATTTCTAGGAGATGGAACTGACAAGAAGTAGCCAGTGATAGGTAAAGATTAGGCTTTCTTATCTTTCCTTGCTGTTGTTTTGAACTCTGCATTCAAATGGGTATAACTTTTCTTTTCACCTTTGCCTTTAGCTTCTCTTCTCGGCTATTTGTAAGGCCTCTTCATACAACCATTTTGCCTTTTTGCATTTCTTTTTCTTGGGGATGGTCTTGATCACTGCCTCCTGTACAATGTCAGGAATCTCAGACCATGGTTCTTCAGGCACTCTGTCCATCAGATCTGATACCTTACCAGAATACCAGACCACCTGATCTGCCTCTTGAGAAATCTGTATGCAAGTCAGGAAACAACAGTTAGAACTGGACATGGAACAACAGACTGGTTCCAAGTTGGGAAAGGGATACATCAAGGCTGCATATTGTCTCCCTGCTTATTTAACTTATATTCTGAGTACATCATAAGAAATGCTGGACTGGATGAAGCCCAAGCTGGAATCAAGATTGCCAGGAGAAATATCAATAACCTCAGATATGCAAATGATACCACCCTTATGGCAGAAAGCGAAGAAGAACTAAAGAGTCTCTTGATGAAAGTGAGAGGAGAGTGAAAAAGTTGGCTTAAAACTCAATGTTCAGAAAACTAAGATCATGGCAAATAGATAAGGAAACAATAGACAGTGACAGACTTTATTTTGGGGAGCTCCAAAATCACTGCAGATGGTGACTGCAGCCATGAAATTAAAAGACACTTGCTCCTTGGAAGGAAAGCTATGATCAACCTAAACAGCATATTAAAAAGTAGAGACATTTCTTTGCCAACAAAGGTCCATCTAGTCAAGGCTATTGTTTTTCCAGTAGTCATGTATGGATGTGAGTTGGACTTATAAAGAAAGCTGACTGCCAAAGAATTGATGCTTTTGAACTGTGGTGTTAGAGAAGACTTGAGAATCCCTTGGGCTGCAAGGAGATCAAACCAGTCAACCCTAAAGGAAATCAGTCCTGAATATTTGGAAGGACTGATGCTGAAGCTGAAACTCCAATACTTTGTCCACCCAATGCAAAGAGCTGCCTCACTAGAAAAGACCCAGATGCTGGGTAAGATAAAGCGAAGGAGAAGGGGACGACAGAGGATGAGATGGTTGGATGGCATCACTGACTTGATGGACATGAGTTTGAGTAAGCTCCGGGAGTTGATGATGGACAGGGAAGCCTAGTGTCCTACAGTTCATGGGATTGCAAAGAGTCAGACATGACTGAGCAACTGAACTGAGCCAGTGATAATATGGGACACTTTATATGGTGTCTTTTTTCAGCTTTCCTATTTCACTTAACTAGTTACTTAATTAGGATTCTAAATCCCTTGGACTGCAAGGAGAGCCAACCAGTCCATTCTAGAGGAGATCAATCCTGTGTGTTCATTGGAAGGACTGATGCTAAAGCTGAAACTCCAATACTTTGGCCACCTCATGTGACAAGTTGACTCACTGGAAAAGACTGATGCTGGGAGGGATTGGGGGTGGGAGGAGACGGGGATGACAGAGAATGAGATGGTTGGATGGCATCACCGGCTCGATGGACATGAGTTTGAGTGAACTCTGGGAGTTGGTGATGGACAGGGTGGCCTGGCGTGCTGTGATTCATGGGGTCACAAAGAGTCGGACACGACTGAGCAACTGAACTGAACTGAAATCATGAAATTATTGAGATTTGGGGCAGATAATTCTTTTTTTGTGGGGGCTGTCCTGTGCACTGCAGAATGTTTAACAACATCCCTGGTTTCTGCCCATTAGAAGCCAGCAGCAACCCCTATTTTGAGAACCAAAAATGTTACCAGACGTCATTAAATATCCCGAGGAGAAAATCACCCCGGTTGATAATGACTGTTCCAAGCAAATTCCTACTTACTAAAGGGATAGACAGACATGAAAATTGGTTCTAGTCTCTTAGAAAAATGTATTGAATTATTTGGAAGTATTTTATGGCTAGGTAATACTATAATATCAATAAATGTGTATTTTCATATATATATATATACATACACACTTTGTATTTGCATCAGTGAACAGTTTTTTAAGCTCATGTAGAATTTTATGGCAACCCACTCCAGTGTTTTGCCTGGAGAATCCCAGAGACAGAGGAGCCTGGTGGGCTGCCATCTATGGGATCGCACAGAGACGAACACAACTGAAGTGATTTAGCAGCAGCAGCAGGATTTTTGAAGAAAAGCAAAATAAAAAATATAACTTTATTTTTGGCTGCCACTATCCCATTAAAGTTTGTTTAGAGAAAGTCTTTCCCAGTCACTAGAGAAGTACAGTAGCAGGTCCATTTTTTCCTCTGGGCATTCACTGGTAGTAAAGGTCCTTTGGTTACTTTAAGTCAAAACCCATTCTTAATTCAGAAACTAGAACACCCATCTTCTGGAATAATCCTGATTTTCACTTGATGTGGCGCTAAATCTCTCCCCCAAGCCAGGGTCTGCTTGGGGCAAAGGAGAGGGCAGGATGGTTTGGGTTTCTCTTTGGTTCTCCCCTGCCATCCATTTCTCCTTCTCCTCTAGCATTTTGTTACTTCTGACCTCTTAAATATCAGGCTGAGGGGGTTGAGAGGTCATGGGGAAAATGTATAGCTAACCCCATGTGGAGGGTGCCATTGTCACCTGGCATGGAGACCCTCTGGTGGGAAGATGTTTCATACTGACTTTCACTTCATGGGCACTTTTATGAGTTCTTCCTGCCCTTTATTGGTCCCGCTGACAATACTTTGTGTCATAGATGTTGCATTCTTTATACTTATTGCCCCTGCTCCTCACCTCCTGGCCTTCCAACGTCCATTCTTCCCAAACTCTCTAATGTCCTGCTAGGTCTTCTAAAGCAGGCACCCAACAAGCCATGAGTGAGCCCTCTTTCCCCCGCGGCCTGTGTCTAGTGAATGGGAATACTCACATCCTCTGCCATTGGGAACTTTGGGAATGTAGGTCTAAGCTCTGCCCCCCTTTACTGCTGGAGGTGAGTGTAATTAATTATTAAACAGACATAGACACCAGTGTTCTGGGTCTTCCAGAGTAAGCTCCCTACTTAAGTAATTTCCGATTAGCTCTGGGGTAACTGATCAAACCAAGATCCCTCTATAAATGTAACATTTCAGTAGCTCTTTTAAAAAGTAACCATAAAATAATCTCTTAATTTTGAACTCTTGATTCTGTTTTGAATCCCGAACAAGAGGTGAGTTTCTGAGTATCTAGTAACCTGGTCCTAGACTACCACTTTAGTTTTCTTCAGACTGGTCTGCTTCTCCTTCAATTTGGTGCTTGATATTGGTAAATCTATTGGTGTCTATGTCAGACAGTTGTTTAGATCCTTTGTCTATATAAGTAAAGATTTTATTTTTATACTAATTTTAAACTAAAACATAGATTGTTAGCTCCAAAAGAATGGTGTAATAATATAATAATTCCCTATTGTTTTCAAAATTGTGAGAAAATCTGTCTAGACCTCTATATAATCATCTATAAAATGATTGCATTGCACCAGATGATACTCAGGTTCATATAATACTTAAAATTCTGAGTCTCTATATACTACAATTCCCAGGACAAGCCTGTATGAATAAGAAAACTGATTCTATATTTCTTAACTTTTATTCATTTATTTTCTTATTAAGAAGAATCATAATTTATTAATATTTAGTTCTATTTAGGTATTTTAAAGCATGGGAAATAGTTTAATAAATATTTATTGAGTGCTTACCATGGACTAAGAACTGTGCTGTTAGAGCATATGAATGTTGTTGTACAACTTAATTTACTTTGCCATTTAAAGAAAATCAATTTCTACTCTAAAATACTATAGTATTTTCCCATGGGTATTTGGGTAAATTAACCTGCCATTAAACCACCTTATGATGGTAAGAGACATTATCTCATATGAAAGTACAGTGATCATCTTGCCAAAAGGTTTGGTAAATCTTCAGGACCTACACAGAGTCCTAGCTAGAGATATATAATACACAGAATATTAGCTAGAGATACCACTAGAAGTGGCTAGTTCCTTATGTTTTAGATTTATAGCTGCTTCCTATGAACTTATAACAGTTATTCCCCAATGGAAACAATATTTCTAGTAATTATCTTTCCAATTTCCCCAATTTTATTTTCATTCACCATAGTATGTATTGCCAAGATACATGGAGAAAACAATAATGAAAGTAATCCTTTGAATGAAAGTACTCAATGTTCACTGAAAATGAATGCCATCTTCAACTCCATCCCAGGAATATGACTGATTCAGACACCTTAGCTTTCAAAACAATTAAATTTACCTCTATTTGCTCTAGATGCAAAAGCAGGCTAAATAACTGTTTTTCCACTTTATGAAATTTGAAAGTTCTTGACTTGCCATTCATATATACTTTTGGAAGACTATAGACAAAGATGGACTGTCTTTGGCAGAGAAACTGAAGAGAAGTTTTTCACGGCTAAAATTTCAACTTTAAAATGCTGGACCACGTGAAATCTTTTTTATCATGTATCTGTTTACACATTTCATAAATAATAAAAACTGTTGTGGTTGTTCACTTGCTAAGTAGTTTCCAGCTCTTTGCAACCCTGTGGACTAGAGCACACCATCTTACCTGTCCTTCATTATCTCCCAGAATTTGCTCAAACTCATGCCCATTTAGTAGTGATGCCATCCAACCATCTCATCTTCTGTCATGCCCTTCTCCTGCCCTCAATCTTTTCCAGCATCAGGGTCTTTGCCAATGAGTTGGCTCCTTGTATCAGGTGGCCAAAGTATTAGAGCTTCAACATTAGTCCTTCCAATGAATATTTGGGGTTGATTTCCTTTAGGATTGACTTATTTGATCTCCTTGCAATCCAAGGGACTCTTAAGAGTCTTCTCCAGGACCACCGTTCAAAATCATCAATTCTTTGGTGCTCACCCTCCTTTATGAAGCACATCTCACATCTGTACCTGACTACTGGAAAAACCATAGCTTTGACTATATGTACCTTTGTTGGCAAAGTAATGTCTCTGTCTTTTAATATAATAAGTTTGTCATAGCTATCCTTCCAAGGAGCAAGCATCTTTTAATTTCATGACTGCAGTCACCATCTGGAGTAATTTTGAAACCCAAGAAAATAAAGTCAGATGCTGTTTCCACTTTTTCCCCATCTATTTGCCATGAAGTGATGGGACTGGACACCATGATCTTAGTTTTTTGAATGTTGAATTTTAAGCCAGCTTTTTCACTATCCTCTTTCACCTTCAGTGAAAAAGTTCTTTAGTTCCTCTTCACTTTGTCATCAAAGAGGTATCATCTGTGTATCTGAGGGTGTTGATATTTCTCCCAGAAATCTTGAATCCAACTTGTTCTTCATCCAGTCCAGCATTTCATATCCAGCCCAGATATATTCTTCATATAAGTTAAATAAGCAGGGTGGCAATATACAGCCTTCATATACTCGTTTCCCAATTTTGAACCAGTTCATAGTTCCATGTGAGGTTCTAACTGTTGCTTCTTGTCCTGCATACAGGTTTCTCAGGAAGCAGGTAAAATGGTCTGCTATTCCCATCTCTTTAAGAATTTTCCACAGTTTGTTGTGATCCACACAAAGCTTTAGCACAGTCAATGAAGCAGAAGTTGATTTTTATTTTATTTTTTTAAATTCCTTTGCTTTCTCATAATCCAGTGCATGTTGGCAATTTGATCTCTGGTTCCTCTGCCTTCTCTAAATGCAGCTTGTATATCTGGATGTTCTTGGTTCAGTTACTGTTGAATCCTAGCTGGAAGGATTTTGAGCATAATCTTGCTAGTATGTGAAATGAGTGCAATTGTACAGTAATTTGAACATTCTTTGGCATTGTCTTTCTTTGGGATTGGAATGAAAATTGACCTTTTCCAGTCCTGTGGCCACTGGTGAGTTTTCCAAATTTGCTGGCATATTGAGCACAGCACTTCAACAGCATCATCTTTTAGGATTTTTATATAGCTCAGCTGGAATTCCATCACCTCTACAAGGTTTGTTTGTAGTAATGCTTCCTAAGGCCCACTTGACTTCACACTGCAGGATTTCTGGCTCTAGGTGAGTGATCATACCATCATAGTTATCTGAGTCATTAAGACCTTTTTTGTACAGTTCTTCTATGTATTCTTGTCACCTCTTCTTAATATCTTCTACTTTTGTTAGGTCCATACCTTTTCTGTCCTTTATTGTGCCTATCTTTGCATGAAATGTTCCCTTGATATCTCTAATTTTCCTGATGAGATCTCTAGTCTTTCCCATTCTATTTTTTCATCTATTTCTTTGCATTACTCACTTAAGAAGGCTTTCTTATATCTCCTTGATAGTCTCTGGAACTCTGCATTTGGTTGGGTATATCTTTTCCTTTCTCCTTTGCCATTCATTTCTCTTCTTTTCTCAGGTATTTGTGGGCTTCCTCAGGCAACCACTTCGCCTTATTGCATTGCTTCTTCTGAGGGATGTTTTGGTCACCACCAGCTGTACAATGTTATGAACCTCCATCCATAGTTCTTCAGGCACTCTGTCTACCAGATCTTGAATCTATTTGTCACCTCCACTGTGTAATCATAAGGAATTTGATTTAGGTCCTACCTGACTGGCCTAGTAGTTTTTCCTGTGTTCTTTAATTTGAGCCTGAATTTTGCAATTAGTTCATGATCTGAGCTGTAGTCAGTTCCAGGTCTTGTTTTTGCTGTCTGTATAGAGCTCTCCATCTTTGGCTGCAAATAATGTAATCAGTCTGATTTTGGTATTGACCACCTGGGGATGTCCATGTGTAGTGTCATCTCTTGTGTTGTTGGAAGAGGGTGTTTGTTATGACTAGAGCATTCTCTTGGCAAAACTGTTAACCTTTACCCTGCTTCATTTTGTACTGCAAAGCCAAACTTACCTGTTACTCCAGGTATCTCCTGTCTGCCTACTTTTGCATTCTTAGTCCCATATGATGAAAAGGACATCTTTTTTGGGGTGTTAGTTTAGAAGATCTTCTAGGTCTTCATAGAACCATTCAACTTAAGTTTCTTAAGCATTATTGGTTGGTGCATAGACTTGGATTACTGTGATGCTGAATGGTTTGCCTAGGAAATGAACCGAAATAATTCTGTTGTTTTTGACATTGCAGCCAAGTACTGTACTTCAGACGCTTTTATTGACTATGAGGGCTACTCTATTTCTAAGGGATTCTTGCCAAAGTAGTAGATATAATGCTCATCTGAATTAAATTTGCCCATTCCCATCCATTTTAGTTCACTGATTCCAAAGATGTTGATATTTTATCTTTTCATCTCCTGCTTGACCATATCCAATTTACTTGAATCCACAGACCTAACATTCCACGTTCCCATACAATATTGATCTTTATAGCATCAGACTTTACTTTCACCACCAGACAGACACATCCACAAGTGAGAATTGTTTCTACTTTGTCCCAGCCATTTCATTCTTCATGGAGCTATCTCTTCCCCATTAGCATATTGGACACCTACCACCCTGGGATGCTCATCTTTCAGTGTCACATATTTTTGCCTTTTCATAGGCCTTTGCTCTGGCCCCCAGGCAGCATGTTGACTGACTCCCAGCAGCTGGTGAATGTTTGTATGCTCAACAGGACCAGCAGGGGGACAACCAGGGTGCTGGCCATGTTGTCTGGCAATGTGGAGCAGCTGAAGGGGGCATATTCTTGCTAGTTAGGGCCTGACAAAATGTGGTTCACTGGAGAAGGGAATGGGAAACCACTTCAGTATTCTTGCCTTGAGTACCCTGTGAACACAGTGAAAAAGGAAGCAAGGAATAGAACAGTTGAAGCTTTCATTGGTCCCATGGGGTATATACACAGAAGAACCTTAAAATATATGCATAAAGAAAAAAAATCACATTTCTTAGCGCTTCCTTCTGTCTACAGTACTTTTTTGACCTTGAGGGAATTATATTTACAAAAGATGAGGTGATCTAAGTAACAAATTACCAAGATGTTTGTTAACTTTGTTGAGAATTGAAATGATTCCTGATTTTACCAGCACCTCCTTGACATATCTCTAACCTAGTCTGTTTATAGGGATTATTGCCATTTTTTTCCTTTTCCCTTGTTGTTTTTATTGGCCAGTGCCACTGATGCAATGACCATGCCTTTACATCTTATCTGCCAAGGTTGGTCTATGGGCTGGGAGAGAAAATGAAAGCTCTGTCAGGGAAGGAGTACCCATAGTGTAGTCCACATATTTCCATGAGAAAATAGGGAAAGCAGATGGGATCTTAGTTGGAGTAAAAGAACAAATGACAACTCAATTCATGACAGTTTGTATTTTTGGTATCTGGATCATCATGCGCTTTCCCATCATCTCACAACCTGTCCCCCCCTCTACTCCTTGGTTTGAATTTTTTTGCCATCGTGATTTCTCTTTTTCCCTTCATTTTCTTTCTTCTCACTCCCTTTCCCCCTCCCATTTCTTCCTCCTTCCATCTTGGTTTCTTCCTCCTCCTCCTCCTCATCCACTCTTTGTTCTTCCTCTTTCTTCTCCATTAAGCTCCTTCCCATCCCCATTTTTCTCACATGGAGAGTATAATTTGTTCTTTGTTCTATAATCTCTTAGCTCTATAATTTGTTCATCCCTCCCTCCTCCACAAACTTTGCCTTTGCAATCGACAGAATCCTTCCCATTAAGAGCAGGTAAGCCCTAAGCAAGGCATTGAGAATAGTGGCTCTGCTCTGGATAAGAAATGGAACAAAATTTCTCCAGGACAGATATTGGAGTAAGTAACCATTCCCTTCTCCAGTGGATCTTTGCATCCTAGGGATTGAACCTGGGTCTCCTGCTTTGCAGGCAGATTTTCTTCACTGTCAGAGCCACCAGGGATGCTCCTAACAAGCCTTAAGCAAAGCACTGAGAATTGTGACTCTGCTCTGGATAAGAACTGAAACAAAATTTCTCCAGGGCAGGTAGGCAGATTAATGTGGTTGCTCAGGGCTCTCCTTTCTTTAAACACAGACTTGACTTTCCTCCAGGAATTTGGAGTGGGGAACTCATCCCCACCACTCTATGGAAACAGTTTGTTCAGATATGTGAATGCTAAACATAATGAACTCCTTAATTTATTGGTTGTGGGTAAGGAAACAAAGGCTCTGCAGTGGAGACTTTATTCCTCTTTTGTATGGATTTTAATGCTGTGGCACAGGCATTCATTCCCCACCCTGGACACAGTTGTGAATGAGATTAGTACTTAAATCTACATTACTGCAAAAATAGACCACGTGTGAGAAACAAGTTACACAAAAGTTTGCAAAGCAACGTGTCAACAAGTCTAACTCAATTTGGCACAGTACAAATTGGAAACAGAACTGCCCGCTACCTATATTATTTGCCACAAAATGGCTTTTTAGAATAAGTATAGTTAAGGTTGCAATGATTTCATTGATTAAAGTTAACATCTATTTAAGGGAAGATAACTAAATTTGGCATCGGAAGTGCCAGGTTCCAATCCTGTTTAGCTATGAAAATTTTGGTAAGTTAGAAATTTCAATTTCATAATCATGAAATAAAAGTAGAAACAGGATATTACTGAAAAATAAAGTAATTTAAGTCTTGGGATCATGTGCAACGTAATACATAATTTTAAAATATTAACTTAAGGAATGATAAGTGCAGATCAAATTAAAGGTAATGCCAAGTCTTCATTCTTTTACAAATATTTAATATATATTTGAAGTGTATTTTAATTTTGATGGCCTTTTAAGAATAATATAGCATTGTGAAATTGATTTATACTATTTATTTACCGAACTTGATGTCATGTAAGAAACTTTATCTAAAATATGGGTGTTTGATTTTTCAAAAATCATCACTGTGTTTGATTTTTCTTTGCGATGTATACTCCATGGAATCCTCTTGGCCAGAATACTGGAGTGGGTAGCCTTTCCCTTCTCCAGGCGATCTTCCTAACACAGGTCTTCTACACTGCAGGCACTACACTGCAGATTCTTTACCAGTTGAGCCACTAGGGAAGCCCAAGAATACTGGAGTGGGTAGCCTTTCCCTTCTTCAGCAGATCTTCCTGACCTGGAAATCGAACCAGGATCTCCTGCAATGCAGGCAGATTCTTTACCAACTGAGCTATTAGGGAAGCCCAAGCAAGACTTCTCCAAGGGCAAAGCAAAAGCCCCAACAAAATGGTAAGAGGGGCGAAATCATGTTCAGAATCAAACCCCAACCTGCCAGAGACTCAGAGGGCTCAAATAAAACCTTGTGTGTACCAGGGCCCAGAAACCCCACAGAGACGGAGCCGAACCTGTGTTTGAGTCTCCTGTGTGTGGAGGAGACTGGTCAGCAGTGGCCTGCAGCAGGGGCAGGGGCTCTGGGTACAGCTACCTGGGTCACACAGCCTGTGGTATAAGACCTCTTGGAGGAGGTCGCCATTAACCCCACCATAAAGCTGCCGAGCAGACAACCCACAAACTGCAGAACAATTATACCAAAGAAATTCTCGCACTGTTGAGAAAGTTCTAGGACCCACAACAAATTTACCATCCTGGGGATCTGGCAAAGGGACTGAGCATGCCCAGAGAATTTGACTTTGAAGGCCAGTGGGATTTGATTACAGAACTTACACAGGACTGGGGAAACAGACTCTTGGGGCACAAACAAAACTTTGTGTGCACCAGGACCCAGAAGAAAGGAGCAGTGGCCTCACAAGAGACTGACCCAGACTTGCCTGTGAGTGTCCAAGAGCCTGTGGCAGAGGGTTGGGTTGGGAGTGGCCTGCTGCAGGGCTAGGGACACTGAGTGTGGCAGTGCAGGCACAGGGCCTTTTGAAGGAGGTCTCCATTATCTTCATTACCTCCACCATAGTTTGGTCTCAAGTAAAACAAAAGGGAGGGGACAGAGCCCCACCTATCAACAGAAAATTGGATTAAAGATTTACAGAGCATGGCCCCACCAATCAGAACAAGACCCAGTTTCCCCCACAGTCAGTCTCTCCCATCAGGAAGCTTCCATAAGCTTCTTATTCTTATCCATCAGAGGGCAAACAGACTGAAAGCCACAATCACAGAAAACTAATTAAACTGATCACATGGACCACAGCCTTGTCTAACTCAGTGAAACTATGAACCATGCATGTAGGGCCACCCAAGACAGATGGGTCATAGTGGAGAGTTCTGATGAAACATGATCCAATGGAGAAAGGAATGGCAAACCACTTCAGTATTCTTGCCTTGAGAACCCCATGAACAGTATGAAAAGGCAAAAAGATAGGACACTGAAAGATGAAATCCCCAGGTCGGTAGGTAGCCAATATGCTACTGGAGAAGAGTAGAGATATAACTCCAGAAAGAATGAAGAGATGGAGCCACAGCAAAAACAATGCCCAGTTGTGGATGTGACTGGTAAAGGAAGTAAAGTCCAATGCTGTAAAGAGCAATATTGTATAGCAACCTGGAATTTAGGTCCATGAATCAACGTAAATTCAGTTCAGTTCAGTTCAGTTGCTCAGTAGTGTCCGACTCCTCACAACCCCATGAATCTCAGCACGCCAGGCCTCCCTGTCCATCACCAACTCCTGGAGATCACTCAAACTCATGTCCATCGAGTCAGTGATGCCATCCAGCCATCTCATCCTCTGTTGTCCCCTTCTCCTCCTGCCCCCAATCCCTTCCAGCATCAGGGTCTTTTCCAATGAGTCAACTCTTCACATGAGGTGGCCAAAGTATTGGGGTTTCAGCTTTAGCATCAGTTCTTCCAATGAACACCCAGGACTGATCTCCTTTAAGATGGACTGGTTGGACCTCCCCACAGTCCAAGGGACTCTCAAGGATCTTCTCCAATACCATAGTTCAAAAGCATCAATTCTTTGACGCTCAGCTTTCTTCACAGTCCAACTCTCATATCCGTACATGACCACTGGAAAAACCATAGCCTTGACTAGACGGACTTTTGTTGGCAAAGTAATATCTCTGCTTTTTAATATGCTATCTAGGTTAGTCAAAACCTTCCTTCCAAGAAGTAAGCGTCTTTTAATTAGAAGTGGTCAAATAGGAGATAGCAAGAATGAACATCAATATTTTAGGAATCAGTGAACTAAAATGAACCGGAATGGGCGAATTTAACTAAGATTACCATTATATCTACTACTGTGGGCAAGAATCCCTTAGAAGAAATGGAGTAGCCCTCATAGTCAACAAAAAGTCTGAAATGCAGTACTTGGATGCAGTCTCAAAAATGACAGAATGACCTCTGTTCGTTTCCAAGGCAAACCATTCAATATCACAGTTATCCAAGTCTATTGCCCAACCAGTAATGCTGAAGAAGCCGAAGTTGAATGATTCTATGAAGACCTATAAGACCTTCTAGAACTAACACCCCCAAAAAGATGTCCTTTTTTATGATAGGGGGCTGCAATGAAAACTAGGAGGTTAAGAGATACCTGGATTAACAGGCAAATCTGGCCTTGGAGTACAAAATGAAGCAGGGCAACTGCTAACAGAGTTTAGCCAAGAGAACATAATGGTCATGGCAAACACACTTTTCTGACAACACAAGAGAAGACACTGCACGTGGACATCACTAGATGGTCAATACCGAAATCAGATTGATATTTTTGCAGCCAAAGGAGAAGCTCTATACAGTAATCAAGACCAGGAGCTGACTGTGGCTCAGATCATGAAGTCCTTATTGCAAATTTCATACATAAATTGAAGAAAGTATGGAAAACCACTAGGCAATTGATGTATGAACTAAATCAAATCAATTACAATTATACAGTGGAAGTGAGAAATAGATTCAAGGGATAGAGTGCCTGAAGAACTATGGAGGGAGGTTCCTGACATTGCACAGTAGGCAGTGATCAAGACCATCCCCCCACCCCCCAAAAAATGCAAAAAGTCAAAATGGTTGTCTAAGGAGGCCATACAAATAGCTGAGAAAAGAAGAGACATGAAAGACAAAGGAGAAAAGGAAGGATAAACCCATTTGAATGGAGAGTTCCAAAGAATAGCAAGGAGAGATAAGAAAGCCTTCCTCAGCTATCAATGCAAAGAAATAGAGGAAAACAATAGAATGGGGAAGACTAGAGATCTCTTCAAGAAAGTTAGAGATACCAAGGGAATATTTCATGCAAAGATGGACAAAATAAAGGAAAGAAATAATATGGACCTAACAGAAGCAGAATATAATCAATCTGATTTCGGTGTTGACCATTAGATTGATTATATTCTTTGTAGACAAAGATGGAGAAGCTCTACACAGTTAGCAAAAACAAGACCAGGAGCTGACTGTGGCTCAGATCATGAACTCCTTATTTCCAAATTCAGACCAAAATTGAAGAAAGTAGGGAAAACCACTAGACCATTCAGGTATGACCTAAATCAAATCCCTTATGATTATACAGTGGAAGTGAGGAATAGATTTAAGTGACTAGATCTGATAGATAGAGTGCCTGATGAACTCTGGACGGAGGTTCGTAACATTGTAAAGGAGACAGGGACCAAGACCATCCCCATGGAAAAGAAATGCAAAAAAGCACAATGGCTGTCTGAGGAGGCCTTACAAATAGCTGTGAAAAGAAGAGAAGTGAAAAGCAAAGGAGAAAAGGAAAGATATAAGCATCTGAATGTAGAGTTCCAAAGAATAGCAAGGAGAGATAAGAAAGCCTTCCTCAGTGATCAATGCAAAGAAATAGAGGAAAACAACAGAATAGGAAAAACAAGAGATCTCTTCAAGAAAATTAGAGATTCCAAGGGAACATTTCATGCAAAGATGGGCTCGATAAAGGACAGGAATGATATGGACCTAACATAAGCAGAAGATATTAAGAAGAGGTGGCAAGAATACACAGAAGAACTGTACAAAAAAGATCTTCATGACCAAGATAGTCACGATAACGTGATCACTGACCTAGAGCCAGACATCTTGGAATGTGAAGTCAAGTGGGCCTTAGAAAGCATCACTACGAACAAAGCTAGTGGAGGTGATGGAATTCCAGTTGAGCTATTTCAAGTCTTGAAAGATGATGCTGTGAAAGTGCTGCACTCAATATGCCAACAGATTTGGAAAACTCAGAAGTGGCCTCGGGACTGGAAAACGTCAGTCTTCATTCCAATCCCAAAGAAAGGCAATGCCAAAGAATGCTCAAACTACCGCCCAATTGCACTCATCTCACACGCTAGTAAAGTCATGCTCAAAATTCTCCAAGCCAGGCTTCAGCAATATGTGAACCATGAACTCCCAGATGTTCAAGCAGGTTTTAGAAAAGGCAGAGGCACCAGAGATCAAATTGCCAACATCCGCTGGATCATGGAGAAAGCAAGAGAGTTCCAGAAAAACATCTATTTCTGCTTCATTGACTATGCCAAAGACTTTGACTGTGTGGATCACAATAAACTGTGGAACATTCTGAAAGAGATGGGAATCCCAGACCACCTGACCTGCCTCTTGAGAAACCTGTATGCAGGTCAGGAAGCAACAGTCAGAACTTTACATGGAACAACAGACTGGTTCCAAATAGGAAAGGGAGTGCGTCAAGGCTGTATATTGTCACCTTGCTTATTTAACTTATATGCAGAGTACATCATGAGGAACGCTGGGCTGGAAGAAGCACAAGCTAGAATCAAGATTGCTGGGAGAAATATCAATAACCTCAGATATGCAGATGACACCACCCTTATGGCAGAAAGTGAACAGGAACTCAAAAGCCTCTTGATGAAAGTGAGAGAGGAGAGTGAAAAGGTTGGCTTGAAGCTCAACATTCAGAAAACAAAGATCATGGCATCTGGTCCCATCACTTCATGGGAAATAGATGGGAAAACAGTGGAAACAGTGTCAGACTATTTTTTAGGGCTCCAAAATCACTGCAGATGCTGATTGCAGCCATGAAATTAAAAGACGCTTACTCCTTGGAAGGAAAGTTATGATCCACCTTGATAATATATTAAAAAGCAGAGACATTACTTTGCCAACCAAGGTCCGTCTAGTCAAGGCTATGGTTTTTCCCGTGGTCATGTATGGATGTGAGAGTTGGACTGTGAAGAAGGCTGATCGCCGAAGAATCGATGCTTTTGAACTGTGGTGTTGGAGAAGACTCTTGAGAGTCCCTTGTACCGCAAGGAGATCCAACCAGTCCATTCTAAGGGAGATCGATCCTGGGTGTTCATTGGAAGGACTGATGCTAAAGCTTAAACTGCAATACTTTGGCCACCTCATGTGACGAGTTGACTCACTGGAAAAGACTCTGATGCTGGGAAGTGTTGGGGGCGGGAGGAGAAGGGGACGACGGAGAATGAGATGGCTGGATGGCATCACTGACTCTGTGGACATGAGTTTGAGTGAACTCCGGGAGTTGGTGATGGACAGGGAGGCCTGGCGTGCTGTGATTCATGGTGTTGCGGAGAGTCGGACATGACTGAGTGACTGAACTGAACTAAACAGAAGCAGAAGATATTAAGAAGAGGTGGCAAGAATACACAGAAGAACTGTACAAAAAAGATCTTAATGACACAGATAGCCAAGCTGGTGTGATCACTCATCTAGAGCCAGACATTCTGGAACGTGAAGTCAATTGAGCCTTAGGCAAAACTACAAGCAAAACTAGTGGAGGTGATGGAATTTAACTCTGTTAGCCTTTGCCCTGCTTCATTTTGTACTCCAAGACCAAATTTGCCTGTTACTCAAGGTATCTCTTGACTTCCTACTTTTGCATTCCAGTCTCCTATAATAAAAAGGACATCTTTTTTGGGTGTTGACAATATTTCATTCTCTTTTATGGCTGAGTAACATTCCATTGTACATATATATCACACCCTCTTAAGCCAATTGTCTGTTGATGATTCAGTTCAGTTCAGTTCAGTTCAGTCGCTCAGTCGTGTCCGACTCTCCTCCACCCCATGAACCACAGCACGCCAGGCCTCTCTGTCCATCACCAACTCCCGGAGTTCACTCAAACTCATGTCCACAGAGTCGGTGATGCCATCCAGCCATCTCATTCTCCGTCATCCCCTTCTCCTCCCGGCCCCAACACTTCCCAGCATCAGAGTCTTTTCCAGTGAGTCAACTCGTCGCATGAGGTGGTCAAAGTACTGCAGTTTCAGCTTTAGCATCAGTCCCTCCAATGAACATCCAGGATTGATCTCCTTTAGAATGGACTGGTTGGATCTCCTTGCAGTATAAGGGACTCTCAAGAGTCTTCTCCAACACCACAGTTCAAAAGCATCGATTCTTCGGCGATCAGCTTTCTTCACAGTCCAACTCTCACATCCATACATGACCACGGGAAAAACCATTGCCTTGACTAGACGGACCTTGGTTGGCAAAGTAATGTCTCTGCTTTTTAATATACTATCAAGGTTGGTCATAACTTTCCTTCCAAGGAGCAAGCGTCTTTTAATTTCATGGCTGCAGTCAGCATCTGCAGTGATTTTGCAGCCCAAAAAAACAAAGTCTGACACTGTTTCCACTGTTTTCCCATCTATTTCCCATGAAGTGATGGGACCAGATGCCATGATCTTCGTTTTCTGAATGTTGAGCTTCAAGCCAACCTTTTCACTCTCCTCTCTCACTTTCATCAAGAGGCTTTTGAGTTCCTCTTCACTTTCTGCCATAAGGGTGGTGTCATCTGCATATCTGAGGTTATTGATATTTCTCCCAGCAATCTTGATTCCAGCTTGTGCTTCTTCCAGCCCAGCGTTCCTCATGATGTACTCTGCATATAAGTTAAATAAGCAAGGTGACAATATACAACCTTGACGTACACCTTTTCCTATTAGGAACCAGTCTGTTGTTCTATGTCTAGTTCTAACTGTTGCTTCCTGACCTGCATACAGGTTTCTCAAGAGGCAGGTCAGGTGGTCTGGGATTCCCATCTCTTTCAGAATGTTCCACAGTTTATTGTGATCCACACAGTCAAAGTCTTTGGCATAGTCAATGAAGCATAGATAGATGTTTTTCTGAAACTCTCTTGCTTTCTCCATGATCCAGCAGATGTTGGCAATTTGATCTCTGGTGCCTCTGCCTTTTCTAAAACCTGCTTGAACAACTGGGAGTTCACGGTTTACATACTGCTGAAGCCTGGCTTGGAGAATTTTGAGCATGACTTTACTAGCGTGTGAGATGAGTGCAATTGTGCGGTAGTTTGAGCATTCTTTGGCATTGCCTTTCTTTGGGACTGGAATGAAGACTGACCTCTTCCAGTCCTGTGGCCAGCGCTGAGTTTTCCAAATCTGCTGGCATATTGAGTGCAGCACTTTCACAGCATCATCTTTCAAGACTTGAAATAGCTCAACTGGAATTCCATCACCTCTACTAGCTTTGTTCGTAGTGATGCTTTCTAAGGCCCACTTGACTTACTTGCTGCTAAGTCACTTCAGTCATGTCCGACTCCGTGTGACCCCATAGCCGGAAGCCCACCAGGCTCCCCCGTCCCTGGGATTCTCCAGGCAAGAACACTAGAGTGCCATTTCCTTCTCCAATGTGTGAAAGTGAAAAGTGTAAGTGAAGTCGCTCAGTCGTGTCCGACCCTTAGCAACCCCATGGACTGCAGCCTACCAGTCTGGTCCATCCATGGGATTTTCTAGGCAAGAGTACTGGAGTGGCTGGGTTGCTTCCATATCTTGGTTATTTTAAATAGTGCTGCTATGAACATTGAGGGGGTGCATGTATCTTTCTGAAATTATATATATATACATATAACCAGGATTGAAATTACTGGATCTAGTGATTCTAGTTTTAGTGTTTTAAAGCTAAAACTTCATACTGTTTTCCATAGTCCTTACCACAGTTTACATTCTCATCATTAGTATAAAAGTGCTTACTTTTCTTCATATCACCTCCAGCACTTATAATTTTTAGACTTTTCAATGATCACCATTTAGACAGGTGTGAGGAAAAATCTCATTGTGATCTTGTCTTGTATTTTTCTAATTAGGCATGTTGAACATTTTTTCACATTCCTGTCAGCCATTTGTATGTCATCTTTGGAAAAATATTCAAATCTGCCTATTTTTTGATTTAATTGTAATTTTGATCCTGAGATTTATAAGCTACTTATAAATTTGGATATTAGTCTCATTATTTACAGATATTTTCTCCCATTCCCTTAGGTTATCTTTTCATTTTGCCGATGACTTCCTTGCTGTGTATAAACTTTTAAGTTTGATTAGATCCCATTTGTTTATTCTTTTATTTCTTTTGCCTTGGGGAAAAGATCTAAGAAGATGTTGCTATGATTTACATCAAAGAGTGTTTCACCAATATTCTCCTCTAGGAGTTTTATGGTGTTGTGTCTTATGTTTAGGTCTTTAAACTTTTGAATTTCTGTATATGGTAAAAGGAAATGTTCTAACTTCATTGTTTTACGAAGCTGTTCAGCTTTCTCAGCACCAATTATTCAAGAGACTCTTTTCTCCATTGTATATTCTAGCTTCCTTTGTCATAGATTAATTGACTATAGATGGATGGGCTTAGTTCAGAGCTTTGTTTTCTGTTCTCTTGATCTGTGTGTCTGTACCATGCCATTTTGATTAATATTGCTTTGTAATATAGCCTGAAATCTTTTTTTTCCTCAGGATTGTGTATTCACGGTTTTTGTGTGTGCGTGTTTACATATAAATTTTAGGATTATTTGTTATAGTTCTATGAAAAAAATCCTGGATATTTTGATAGGGATTGCATTAAATCTGTAGGTTGCTTTGGGTAGTATGAGCCATTTTAATAATACTGATTCTTCTAGTCAAGGGTAAAGGCTACCTTTTCATTTCTTTGACTCATCTCCATTCCCTTTATCAATGTCTTATTGTTTTCAGTGCATAGGTCTTTCACCTTCTTGGTTAAGTTTATTTCTAGGTAATTTTTGATAAAATTTTAAATGAGATTGTATGTTTACTTTCTCTGATATGTTGTATTTCTTGAAACATTTCTGTATATTTAATTTTGTATGCTACAATGTTGGAACTATTCCCTCCTCTTCAAAGTTTTAGAATAATCTGAGAAGGCTAGGTATAATTTTTTATATGTTTGGTGGAATTCCCCAGTGAAGTCCAATGTCTTTCTTGATAGTCTATTGTTTTGAGGAAACTGGCATGGAGCTTTTTTTTTAAGAGGACAAAACAGATGAAGTTGTGGTTAAAGGAATGTATGTGTACCAAGGCCTTTGCAATTATATAATGAGTTTGTGTAATACACTGCGTGAAAAGTACCTTGTAGCATTTCTTCTCAATAATATAATTTCCTTAGAAAGTAATTTGAAAGCCATAAAAAGGGTCTGTAATAGAGGAACTATAGAGGTGTCATTTGTAATTAAGACACTTACATTAATAATAACATATGTACTTCTACAAGTTGCCAGGTGTTGATGTTATTATACATTATAGACTGTAATTTTTAGTATGTTTTGGAAAAGAACACAAATATTTTCAAAAAGTTTAATGAAATCAATAGTGGCCAGAAAAGTCAAACTGCTTAAAGCCTTATCATGCTAATACTAAAAATGGGGTTATGTTTTTTTTTAGGAAATTAGTATTATCACATTGAAAGTATGGGTTGTCCAAGACTATTGGTGTTATTTAAAAAAATTTTTAAGGTGTTCTGCATATTTAGAATAAAGTATTGAGGTAGTTCAGTAGCTAGAAACATTGTAACAAACAATGTTCTGGCCTTTAAATTAGTTGCTAGGAAACTGTAAGACCAAAGTCAACTTTAACAGCACTCTGTGGTTCTGCTTTACTGCAATATGTTAATAGAACAGGGTCATTTGCTTCCTGCCTTTGAAAACCTCTGTCCAGAAGGGTCTTTTGCTAAGTCACTGAGATTCATTCCAAAGGGTCAGATGCTGAACACTCAGACTGATGGCAGGAACCATGTGATAAAAATGGAGGCAGTATGTATAATTGAGATCTTGAATGCAAGGGCTTTTTCTGTCATCTGCCATGATTGACAATGCTACTTGTTTAAGTTCTTCCTTCCCAGAAGGCTCCTTGAGAATTACTTTGTGGTCCTTACTGACACCTTTAAACTTTCAATAACCATTATTCTTACACTTATTTTTTAATCCTGTCATAATATTTTCCATCAGAATTATATTGATTTTTGTGAAAAATATAATAATCCTCATAATCACTGGATTTCTTCTATTTTTCACCAGAAAAAAAGCTGTTAAAATGCTTGCACATCTCCCTCAAACTGGTAGTATGCATTTAAAATACTTTTGTAATAATAAATACCACATGGACATATGTAGCCAGGAAAGGGTTTCCGTTTTTATGACACTTGCTTCTCAAAAACAGACATATTCTTTAAAGGAAAAAAAAGTTGCCAGCTCTGAATTGATTGACATTTGTTTACTTAACTCTCTCCTTTTGAAAGCCTGCACACCTATTTCAACCTTGAACAGTTTCCAACTGTGGTATACTGGAACATTTTTTCATTTATTAAGTTCAGTGTTGCCAACCCAAACAAAGTATAATCAGCGATGATCCGAGCAGACCAAGCTGTCTAGCACCATACAATGTATCTGCATACTAATTTCCAAATTCCCTCACATTTCCAGAGAACTAATGGGATCATTTTCATTCTGTTACAGCAACTCAACAGTTACTGAATCACCATCTGTGTTTTCGTTAACCTGAATCAGATATGAATTCTGTTATTGCAAGGTAGAGCAGCTTGTTTAATGATTCTTAATCTTTTCTTTAATTAAATCATGCAGCCAACCTGAAAAATCTATCTTAATGCAAATTAGGAGCTTTTTTGGCATTCGCTTACAGTAATGCACTAATAAGGTTAATTTATGAAGGTTCTCTTCCAGTCTGTACAGATGATATTTGTTCACTGCATATTTTTAGCATATTGTCCCTTTTTGTAATATTTTAAGTAATAAAAACATAGCTATTTTTCACTTACACAAATGAGAGATACTGTAAGCAGCACTCTGTTAACCAAAACTAAGTACAAAAAATATAAAGAATTCTAGATAAGAAGATAATTCATTTTGTTGAGTTTCAAATGCCAATTCTCTGGAAATAACTGTCTCTCTCTAATCATTTTCTTTTTTCTTAGATATATGAAAAGGCAGAGAACTGAAGAATTAGAGGAGTACTTACCTTGGACCTTTTTTTCCTTTTGGATATGAGTTAGTAATATAAAAAGTAAATAGTATAAAATTATCCTATCAAAATTTTGCAGTTACATACTTATTACATGTTATATTTTGATAATTTAAAAATACCTCATCTAAATGATATTTTCAATTAGGTATTATATGTTTCTTGTAATGCTAAATTCAGTATAAATACACAATCATGGAGCTGGAATAGATTATAAGAAATAGTTCAGGATAAAAACAAATGGCAGCTTATAAGAACAGTGGGATTAAAAGTTAATGAATGAAAGAATAATACTAACATTACTATTATAATATTTAAAATGGGGCTTTTATTTATGATAGAGTTAGCCACTGTATGAATTAGTCTTCCTGAAATCTAGATTTAGCATTTGAATAACACCAAAGATGGTTAATTAAAGAAAGAAAGAAAGTGAAGTCACTCAGTCATGTCTGACTCTTTGTGACCCCATGGACTGTTGCCTACCAGGCTCCTCCGTCCATGGGATTTTCTAGGCAAGACTACTGGAGTGGGTTACCATTTCCTTCTCCAGGGCATCTTCCTGACCCAGGGATTGAACCCGGATCTCCTTCATTTTAGGCAGATGCTTTACTGTCTGAGCCACCAGGGAAGATTAATTAAGGCAGAATACAAATAATCTGCCTAAATTAGTTATGGCAAGCATACGAATTTGAGAGCAACATATATGCTAAGCATATTACACACATATACATGTAGTGACGTGAATATAAACAAGACATCAGTTCAGTTCAGTTCAGTTGCTCAGTCGTGTCCGACTCTTTGTGACCCCATGAATCACAGCACACCAGGCCTCCCTGTCCATCACCAACTCCCAGAGTTTAGCCAAACTCATGTGCATCAAATCAGTGATGCAATCCAGTCATCTCATCCTCTGTCGTCCCCTTCTCCTCCTGTCCCCAATCCTTCCCAGCATCAGGGTCTTTTCCAATGAGTCAACTCTTCGCATGAGGTGGCCAAAGTATTGGAGTTTCAGCCTCAGCATCAGTCTTTCCAGTGAACATCCAGGACTGGTTTCCTTTAGGATGGACTGGTTAGATCTCCTTGCAGTCCAAGGGACTCTCAAGAGTCTTCTCCAACACCACAGTTCAAAAGCATCAATTCTTCGGCAATCAGCTTTCTTCACAGTCCAACTCTCACATCAATACATGACCACTGGAAAAACCATAGCCTTGACTAGATGGACCTTTGTTGGCAAAGTAATGTCTCTGCTTTTTAAAATGCTATCTAGGTTGGTCGTAACTTTCCTTCCAAGGAGTAAGCATCTTTTAATTTCATGGTTGCAATCACCATCTGCAGTGATTTTGGAGCCCAAAATAATAAAGTCTGACACTGTTTCCCCATCTATTTGCCATGAAGTGATGGGACCAGATGCCATGATCTTAGTTTTCTGAATGTTGAGCTTTAAGCCAACTTTTTCACTCTCCTTTTCCACTTTCATCAAGAGGCTTTTTAGTTTCTCTTCACTTTCTGCCATAAGGGTGGTATCATCTGCATATCTGAGGTTATTGATATTTCTCCTGGCAATCTTGATTCCAGCTTGTGCTTCTTCCAGCACAGTGTTCCTCATGATGTTCTCTGCATATAAGTTAAATAAGCATATAAGTAACAATATACAGCCTTGATGTACTCCTTTTCCTATTTGGAACCAGTCTGTCGTTCCATGTCCAGTTCTAACTGTTGCTTCCTGACATGCATATAGGTTTCTCAAGAGGCAGATCAGGTAGTCTGGTATTCCCATCTCTTTCAGAATTTTCCACAGTTTATTGTGATCCACACAGTCAAAGGCTTTGGCATAGTGAATGAAGCAGAAATAGATGTTTTTCTGGAACACTCTTGCTTTTTCGATTGTCCTTAAAATCTTTAATTTATTGGAAAGATTACTAACTTTGCATTCACAAGGTTTTCGAATGTGACTTCAAGTAGGTGGCAGTATTTTCTGAAGTAGTTATCTTCCTTGCCTGCCTGCATGTATGTTAAGTCACTTCAGTCATGTCTGACTCTTTGCAACCCTGTGGACTGTAACCCACCAGATGGGATTCTCCAGGCAAGAGTAACAGAGTGGTTTGCCATTCCCTCCTCCAGGGGATCTTCCCGACCCAAGAATCAAACCCATATCTCTTACATCTCCTGCACTGGAAGGCAAGGTTTGGCTGACTAACATGATTGTATACTAGTTAGATGGTTATTCACTAAGAATGAACTAATCTTTTAAAAAGATTACTAATAACTTCTACCCCATGTTACATTTCAAAATATCCTACAATAGAATGCATTTAACCTATGAAGTAAACTGTATAACTTGTTTTTTGTTTTGACTTCATCTCTCTCCATGATATATAGACTCAATTCCTAAATAGCTGTGTGATGAAATATATTTTAATACCACAGCTTGTTTCTTTAGAACATAATTGGGTATAGGTTATTTCCAAAAGGAAATTTCCTTATCTGTTATTTAGGTGGAAAATTAAAAATTTTTTAAAATATCTTTTAGGTGATTTCATTATGGAATTCTGCAATATGAGTATGTCATTCATCCCCCAAAGCACTGGAACATAGTATAAGTAAAAGAGGAGTGCTGTGGCCTTAAACAAAGAAATAAATTGTAATGCAAATCTTGACCTGTGGGTTTACATCTACTAGACTTGGAAAAGATAAAAACAAACTGATTAATGAGGTAATAAATATATTATTGCCTTTAACTTCCGAAGTCCAGTATGACTGTTGACTCTATTAAAATTCATTTCAGGGGGAACTGGGTCCAACAGAATGCATCAGTCATTTAGAAAATAATGATATAGCTTAATTATAATTAGAAGCAAAGCAAGACACTGGTGTTCAATTGCCACTAGCAAGTGGGATAAAGTATTGCAAATACTTTGGGTCAGAGATTAGAAGATATACTAAAGATGTTCTTGATATGGGTGAGATCCTCTTATTTGAAATCAGATGACACAGAAATAGTTTTTCTAGGAAATTTGTAAGTTATATTGCCTTCTTATTTCTTTGAGGCAGACTCTATAAAATACTGAATTATTACCTTACAGTAAAGCTGCTATTTTAAGAATTTTAAACTAATATTGACTCCTGTCAGATCAGTTTCTAGATTTATTGACATCAGAAGTAAATATAAACTGAGGTAAAGGCGAGGTCAGATCAATATATATCTTGTGAATCAATAGATTCTGATATTATCAAAATTGAAGCTCAATAAATATATGTGGTTGACAGAGAAAAAAACTTATCAGAAAGTTTAGTTTTGAAATTTCCTAAGCAAAATTGACTTGCCAGTTTTAAATATGTGATTTTATTATGCCATCAGGGTATACAGAAGAAAGTGATTCTGCATAGTAGTCCTGAGAACTTAAATTATATAATAGACATTGGCAATGTTCCTGTGTAGTCTTCTCTTGTGTTGCTGCAAGAGGGTGTTTACTATGACCAGTGTGATCTCTTGGCAAAACTGTTAGCCTGTTCCCTGCTTCATTTTGTACTCCAAGGCCAAATTTGCCTGTCACTCCAGGTATCTCTTGACTTCCTACTTTTGCATTCCAGTCCCCTATAATGAAAAGGACATCTTTTTTGAGTGTTAATTCTAGAAGGTCTTGTAGGTCTTCATAGAACCATTCAGTTTCAGCTTCTTCAGCATTACTGGTTGGGGCATAGACTTATATTACTGTGATATCGAATGGGGTGACTTGGAAATGAACAGAGATCATTCTGTCATTTTTGAGATTGCACCCAAGTACTATATTGCTGCTGCTGCTAAGTCACTTCAGTCATGTCCGACTCTGTGCGACCCCATAGATGGCAGCCCACCAGGCTCCCCCATCCCTGGGATTCTCCAGGCAAGAACACTGGAGTGGGTTGCCATTTCCTTCTCCAATGCGTGCAAGTGAAAAATGAAAGTGAAGTCTCTCAGTCGTGTCCGACTCTTTGCGACCCCATGGACTGCAGCCTATCAGGCTCCTCCGTCCATGGGATTTTCCAGGCAAGAGTACTGGATTAGGTGGCTTAAAACTCAGCATTTGGAAAACTAACATCATGGCATCAGTTCCCATCACTTCATGGCAAATAAATGGGGAAACAATGGAAACAGTGACAGACTTCATTTTTTTGGGCTCCAAAATCACTGCAGATGGTGACTGCAGCCATGAAATTAAAAGATGCTTACTCCTTAGAAGAAAAGTTATGACCAACCTAGAGAGCATATTAAAAAGCAGAGACATTACTTTGCTAACAAAGGTCCATCCAGTCAAGGCTGTGGTTTTTTCAGTAGTCATGTTTAGATGTGAGAGTTGGACTATAAAGAAAGCTGAGCACTGAAGAATTGATGCTTTTGAACTGTGATATTTGAGAAGATTCTTGAGAGTCCCTTGGACTGCAAGGAGATCCAACCAGTCCATCCTAAAGGAAACCATTCCTGAACATTGGAAAGACTGATGCTGAAGCTGAAACCCCAATATTTTGGCCACCTGATGTGAGGAACTGACTCATTGGAAAAGACCCTGATGCTGGGAAAGATTGAAGGCAGGACAAGTGAACGACAGAGGATGAGATGGTTGGATGGCATCACTGACTCAATGGACTCTGGGAGTTGGCAATGGACAGGGAAGCTTGGCGTGCTGCAGTCCATGGGGTCTCAAAGAGTCAGATACGACTGAGTGACTGAACTGATAGACTGATACCAAATGTTCCTGTCTCCATGAGACACATGCTTTTCAATCATATGTTATCAAAGTTCTTTCCTCGTTTTACCTCTTATTTACTTGCCTCAGAAAGAAAAAAATTGGAAAATGTTTGCTGAAGAGGAATTTTGTTCAACTTTTGATGCAACATCATTTGAAATGTGGTTCCTGAGATGAACTATAATTGCTTGGTTTACTTGTATCTTCATCTTTATAGCTCCTGTGTGCTTCAAGGTACCAATATGTCTTAGTCCATTCAGGCTGCTATAACAAAATATCATAGACTGGGTAGCTCATAAAGAATACAAACTTATTTTTCATGGTTCTGTAGGCTAGAAGTCTGAGGTCAGGGTGTCAGTATAGTTGAGTGAGGGCCCTTTTCCAGGTTGTAGACTTCTCATTGTGTCCTCACAGGATGGAAATGGGCAAGGGAGCTCTGTTGTCTCTTTTATAAGGATATCAATCTCATGACCAAATCACCCCCAAAGCTTTTTAATGACTAATATCCTTGCATTGGGCATTAGGATTTCAACATATGAATTTAGGGGAAAAATAAACACTCAGACTGTAGTACTTGCATAATGTAACACAAAATTTTAATTTTTTAATTTTTATTTTTATACTACTTAAAAGGTTACTTTCCAGTTAGTTATTACAAAATACTGGCTATATCCCCTGTGTTGTACAATACATTGAGCGTTATACCCAGGAGTTTTGTATCTCCCACTTCCCATCTTTATATTACTCCACCACTAGTAACTACTAGTTTGTTCTTGTATCTGTGCATCTGCTTTTTTGTTATATCCAGTAGTTGTATTTTTTAAGTTCCACATATGACTTATACCATACAGTTTTTTCTTTAACAAATTTCACTTAGCCTAATTACCTCCATCCAAAACTATCCATGCTGCTACAAATGGCAAAATTCAGTTCTTTTATGACTGAGTATCTCACATTTTTATTCATTCATCTGTTGATGGACGCTTAGGTTGTTTCCACATCTTGGCAATTGTAAGTAATGCTTCTATGAACACTGGAATGCATGTGTCTTTTCAAATTCATGTTGTTTATTATTTTTTCAAATATATACTCAGGAGTGTAATTTCTAGGTCTTATGATACACAGAGCCCTGGTGGCTCACACGGTAAAGAATCTGCCTACCTATGCGGGAGATGGCTTCGATCTCTGGGTCGGAAAGATCCCGTGGAGAAGGCAATGGCAAACCACTCCATATCCTTGCCTGGAGAATTCCACGGACAGAAAAGCCTGGCGGGCTATAGTCCATTGAGTTGCTATAGTCCAAGAGTCTGACATGACTGAGCAACTGAACAAGCATGCATGATAGCTCTATCTTTATTTTTTGAGAAAATGCAATCCTGTTTTTTCCACAATGACTGCACTGACTTACACTTCTACCAGAAGTGTACAAGGGTTCTCTTTTTTCCAAGTAGTTGTCAACATTTGTTATTTGTGTTCTTTTTTATGATAGTCATTCTGACAGGTGCAAGTTGATATCTACTGTGGTTTTCATTTGCATTTCCCTGATGATTAGTGATGAGCATCTTTTCATGTGCCTGAAAGCATGAGCATCTTTTTATCTTCATTTCCACTTTAGAATAAATGTCTATTCTATTTTCAACTGAATTGTTTATTTTTTTATATTAAGTTATATAAGCTGTTTATGTATTTTGAATATTAATACCTTGTTTGCATCATTTGGAGTTATTTTCTCTCATTTCCTCTGTTGTATTTTTCATTTTCTTGGTGGTTTCCTTTTCTATGAAAAGCTTTTACAGTTTTTCATTATTTTAGCATTTTAATTTTATTGGAGTATAGTCGATTGACAGTGTTGTTAGCTTCAGGTGTACAGCAAAGTAATTCAGTTATATATGTACATATATTCAATATTTTATAGATTATTTTCTCATATAGGGTATCACAGCATATCGAGTATAGTTCCCTGTGCTATACAGCAGGTCCTTGCTGGTTATGTCTTACAAAGAGTAGTGCGTGTGTGTATGTGTGTGCTCATCGGAAGCTCCTGATTTATCCCTCCCCTGCCACATTTCCACTTTAAGTGGAAATTTGGTGACTTTAAGTTTGCTTTCAATATCTCTGTCTGTTTATGTTTTGTAAATAAGTTCATTTGTATCTTTTTTTAAAATTAGATTCCACATATAAGTGGTATTTGTCTTCCTGTCTGACTTCAGTTAGTATGATAATATCTTGGTCTATCCATATCGCTGCAAATGGGATTATTTCATTTTTATGACTGAATAATATTCCATTGTGTGTGTGTGTGTGTGTGATGTATAATGCAAATCACTGGGCTTCCCAGGTGGTACAATACTAAAGAATCCACCTGCCAATGCAGGAGACACAAGAGACGTGGGTTTGATCCTTGGGTCAGGAATATCCTCGGGAGGAGGAAATGGCAACCTACTCCAGTATTCTTGCCTGGAAAATTCTATGGACAAAGCAACCTGGCAGGCTACAGTCCATGGAGTCCCAGAGAATTGGACATGACTGAGCAACTGAGCACACACACACACAAATATTAATATACCACATCTTCTTTATCCATTCCTCTGTTGATACTTCGGTTACGTCTATGTCTTGTCTGTTGTGATGCAGTGAACATCGGGGTGTGTGCATCTTTTCAGATTATGGTTTTCTCCCGATACACGACCAAGAGTGAGACTACTGAGTCAGAGGAATAGCTCTGAATTTAGTTTAAGCAAGCTTCATCCTATTCTCCATAATGGCTGTACCAATTTACGTTCTTCCCAACAGTGTGTGTGCGGGGGGGGGGGGGGGGGTAGTTCCCTTTCCTTCACACCCCTTCCAGCCATTTATTGTTGGTAGATTTTTGGTGAAGGCCATTCTGACTAGTGTGAGGGGATACCTCATTGTAGTTTTGATTTGTATTTCTGATAATTAGTGATATTGAGCATCTTTTCATGTTCCTCTTGGCCATCTGGATTTCTTCTATGGAGAAATGTCAATTTAACTATTCTGTCCATTTTTTTTATTATGTTATTTGTTTTTTGGATATTGTTACATTAACTGTTTATTCTGGAGATTAATCCCTTCTCAGCCCCTTAATTTTCAGATATTTATTCCCATTTTGTTGGTTTCTTTTTCATTTTGTTTGTGGTTTCCTTTGCTGCACAGAAGCTTTAAATTTAATTATGTCCTATCTGTTTGTTTGTTTGTTTTGTTTTCATTTTGATTATTTTAGGAGGTAGATCTAAAAAGATGTTGCTGCAATTTATGTTAAAGAGTGTTCTTGTGTTTTCCTCTAAGAATC
The DNA here is from genome assembly GCF_049115385.1 of Moschus berezovskii. NCBI lineage: Eukaryota > Metazoa > Chordata > Mammalia > Artiodactyla > Moschidae > Moschus > Moschus berezovskii. Next base: position 86,623,244 of record NC_142461.1, read on the forward strand.
TTACAGTGTCCCGGCTTGCATTTAATTCTTTGATCCTTTTTGAGTTTATTCTTATGTAGAGTGTTAGAGAGTGTTCTTCCTTTTTTTAACATGTAGCTGTTCAGTTTTCCCAGCACTACTTACTGAAGATACTTTTATCCATTGTATATTCTTGCAACTTTTGTTGTAGATTATTAACCAGAAACATGAGTTTATTTGGGGGCATTCTGTCCTTTTCCATTGATCTATATTTCTTTTTTTGTGCCAGTACCATACTTTTATGATTGCCATAGCTTTGAAGTGTAGTCTGAAGTCAGAGAGGCTGATTCCTCCTGCTCAGTTTTTCTTCCTCAGGACTGTTTTGGTTCTTTGGGGTCTTTTGTGTTTCCATGTAAATTTTAAAAATTTTTTGTTCTACTTTTGTGAAAATGCCATTGGCAATTTGCTAGAGACTGCATTGAATCTGTAGATTGCCTTGGATAATGTAGTCATTTAAACAATATTGATTTTCTAATTCAAGAACCTGATATATCCTTCCGTCTGTGTCATCTTTTGATTTCTTTCATCAACATCTTATAGTTTTCAAAGTGCAAGTATTTTGTCTCCTTAAGTAGGTTTATTCCTAGTTATTTTATGCTTTTTAATGTGATGGCAAATGAGATTATTTCCTTAATTTCTCTTTATGATCTTTTGTTGTTAGTGTATAGGTATATAAGCGATTTCTGTATATTAATTTTGTATTGTGCAACCTTACTGAATTCATTGGTGAAGTCTAGTTGTTTTCCAGTAGTATCTTAAATTTCTATGTATAGTATTGTGTCATCTGTAAACTGACAGTTTTGCTTCTTTTCCAATTTGGTTTTCTTTCTCTTCTGATTGCCATGGCTAGGATTTCCAAAACTATATTGAATACAAGTGGCAAGCGTGAACATCCCTGTATTGTTCCCGATCTTTGAGGGAATGGTTTCAGCTTTTAGCCATTGAGAATAATGTTAGCTGTAGGTTTGTCATATATGGCTTTTGTTATGTTGAGGTATGATTCCTCTATTTTCATTTTTTGGAAAGCTGTTATCAAAATGAATGTTGAATTTAGTCAAAAGTTATTTCTGCCTCTGTTGAGATAATCATATGATTTTTATTCTTCACTTTGTTAATGTGGCATATCACACTGATTTGTGGCTTATGCAGAATCCTTGCATCCCTGGGGTTGATCCCACTTGATTATGGTGTATGATCCTTTTAATATATTGTTGGATTTGGTTTGATAGTATTTTGTTGAAGATATTTACATCTATATTCATCTATGATATTGGCCTGAAATTTTAATTTTAATTAAGTCCCATTTGTTTATTTTTCATTTACTCTAGGAGACAGATCCAAAAATATTGTTACAATTTATGGTAAAGGTTATTCTGCCTGTTTTCCTCTAGTTTTGAAATATCTTCACTGCTGTTTAATTAGCAAGTCTATCATTCCCTCATAATTCCTGATTTCAGATTCTTGAGTCTTCTAAATCCCTCATGTAAGTTCCAGTTAATAAAAAATTGGTCCAAGGTCTAGTGAAGGCCACATATGGGTAGGAAAATATAAATGAAAAATTCACAGAACATATGATCTGCGCCCTTCACACTCTTTGTTCATCAAATATGGAATGGCAGAGCATCCAAGACACTGAAAAATATTTAGAAAGCATGTGTAGTTAATTAGGGATTGTTAAATTGCAAAACATGTGCACGAGGCCCAGAGATAAAAGTATGGTCACATCAGGGAAGACTGTTGAGGTCCTGAATAAAATGAACAAAGAAAACCCAAGAGAACAGAGAAGAGAAGAGAAGAATTTTTGTCAGAACATTTTATGAAATGAATATTTTGATTTAGAAAGTTATAACAGAAAAATACTTGCAGACAAATTTACAAAATCTTAAATACAAATTCTAAGCTGGAATATGACCTTCATTATCACAAGTTGTCACAACTTTCTCAGTCAATAGAAAATTTGTCCTTGTCTCAAATTCTGTATCCTAATGACTAAGCTTGATTCCAGCTTGTGCTTCTTCCAGCCCAGCGTTCCTCATGATGTACTCTGCATAGAAGATAAATAAGCAGGGTGACAATATACAGCCTTGACGTACTCCTTTTCCTATTTGGAACCAGTCTGTTGTTCCAAGAACAGTTCTGATTGTTGCTTCCTGACCTGCATACAGGTTTCTCAAGAGGCAGGTCAGGTGGTCTGGAATTCCCATCTCTTTCAGAATTTTCCACAGTTTATTGTGATCCACACTGTCAAAGGCTTTGGCATAGTCAATGAAGTAGAAATAGATGGTTTTCTGGAACTCTTGCTTTCTCCATGATCCAGCGTATGTTGGCAATTTGATCTTTGGTGCCTCTGCCTTTTCTAAAACCTGCTTGAACAACTGGGAGTTCATGGTTCACATATTGCTGAAACCTGGCTTGGAGAATTTTGAACATGACTTTACTAACTTGTGAGATGAGTGCAATTGTTCAGTAGTTTGAGCATTCTTTGGCATTGCCTTTCTTTGGGATTGGAATGAAGACTGACATTTTCCAGTCCTGTGGCCATTGCTGAGTTTTCCAAATTTGCTGGCATATTGAGTGCAGCACTTTCACAGCATCATCTTTCAAGACTTGAAATAGCTCAACTGGAATTCCATCACCTCCACTAGCTTTGTTCGTAGTGATGCTTTCTAAGGCCCACTTGACTTCACATTCCAAGATGTCTGGCTCTAGGTCAGTGATCATGTTATCGTGACTATCTTGGTTGTGAAGATCTTTTTTGTACAGTTCTTCTGTGTATTCTTGCCACCTCTTCTTAATATCTTCTGCTTCTGTTAGGTCCATACCATTTCTGTCCTTTATCGAGCCCATCTTTGCATGAAATGTTCCCTTGGAATCTCTAATTTTCTTGAAGAGATCTCTTGTTTTTCCTATTCTGTTGTTTTTCTCTATTTCTTTGATCGCTGAGGAAGGCTTTCTTATCTCTCCTTGCTATTCTTTGGAACACTGCATTCAGATGCTTATACCTTTCCTTTTCTCCTTTGCTTTTCACTTCTCTTCTTTTCACAACTATTTGTAAGGCCTCCTCAGACAGCCATTTTGTTTTTTGTATTTCTTTGTCATGGGGATGGTCTTGGTCCCTGTCTCCTGTACAATGTCATGAACCTCTGTCCAGAGTTTGTCAGGCACTCTATCTATCAGATCTAGTCCCTTAAATCTATTTCTTACTTCCACTGTATAATCATAAGGGATTTGATTGAGGTCATATCTGAATGGTCTAGTGGATTTCCCTACTTTCTTCAATTTAAGTCTGAATTTGGCAATAAGGAGTTCATGATCTGAGCCACAGTCAACTCTTGGTCTTGTTTTTGCTAACTGTATAGAGCTTCTCCATCTTTGGCTACAAAGAATATAATCAATCTGATTTCGGTGTTGACCATCTGGTGATGTCCATGTGTAGAGTCTTCTCTTGTGTTGTTGGAAGAGGGTGTTTGCTATGACCAGTGCATTCTCTTGGCAAAACTCTATTAGCCTTTGCCCTGCTTCATTCTGGAATCAAGATTGCTGGGAGAAATATCAATAACTCAGATATACAGATGACACCACCCTTATGACAGAAAGTGAAGAGGAACTCAAAAGCCTCTTGATGAAAGTGAAAGAGGAGAGTGAAAATGTTGGCTTGAAGCTCAACATTCAGAAAACAAAGATCATGGCATCTGGTCCCATCACTTCATGGGAAATAGATGGGAAAACAGTGGAAACAGTGTCAGACTTGTTTTTGGGGCTCCAAAATCACTGCGGATGCTGATTACAGCCATTAAATTAAAAGATGCTGGAAGGAACAAGATGGCAGAGGAATTGGATGGCGAGACCACGCTCTCCCCCACAAATTCATCAAGAGAACATTTGAACGCAGAGTAAAGTCCACAAAACAACTTCTGAATGCTGGCAGAGGACATCAGGCACCCAGAAAAGCAGCCCATTGTCTTCGAAAGGAGGTAGCAAAAAACATAAAAGATAAAAAGAGAGACAAAAGAAGTAAGGACAGAGCTCCATCTGGGAAGGGAGGCTTTAAAAAGAGAGAAGTTTCCAAACACCAGGAAACATTCTCAGTGACAAATCTGTGGCTAGCCTTGGAAGCTCAGAGGGTCACATAACCAGGAGGAAAAAGAAAGAATTAAAAACCACAGATTACCCGCCAAACGGTAACCCCCAACGGAGAAGCAGCACAGAGGCCTGAATATGCCATTAGCAAGCGGGGGCTGGGCAGGGAGGACCCGGCTGAACTTCTTAGAGAGAGGACTGGGCTTGAATGCTGCGAGAACAATCTGAGAGATCTAACAGGGGATAGCAAAGCAGACTGGGATAGCTTCTCGACGAAAAGGCAGAAAGCTCTAAAATAAGACTCCACCAGCCCTGCTCACAGAACAAAGGACTGAGCAGAGCGAGCCAGCTGCTGTTGGCCCATCACCCATCCCCCATCCCCCACCGAGACAGGCAGGGAGGGCAGCCAGAACTGGAGGGGGCAACCGCGGCCCCAAAAAGGCATCCGATACAAACTGCAGGCAGGCTTGTTGCTAATCAAGACTTCCTGGGCTCGGGCCGGGCGATATCTGCCTGAGAAGGTGCGCCAGCTGTAACCCAGAAAACCGAGTGGCAGGGACTGGGGAGGCGATAAGTCGCAGCGACTTCGCTCGCCAAAAACCTGGTCACCTGAGCTGCTCGCACCAGGGAAGGCACAAAACGCAGGCCCAACCAAGTCTGCGCCCTTGTGGAGTACCCGAGAACGTGAACTTGAGCTGCTCAGACCTGGGAAGTGCATACAACCCAGCACCAGCCTCGGACAGTTCCCGGCAGAGCAACCTAGAGTCTGTGCAGTGTAGACTGGGACAGCACATGCGCTGTGAGCAGGGGCAAACCCAGTGTGGCCAAGACGCTGTGAGCACTCCCCACAGATGCCAGAGATATTTGTCTGCAAATATTTCCTCCCTTCCCAGAACAGGACTGAACAACGGAGACTTAAAAAGTCTCCACCCGCCACCTAATATCAGGGCGGAAATTAGACACTGAAGAGACCATCAAACAGATGCTAAAACAAAGGGAACCACCTTGGAAATGACAGATAGAGAAGTCTAGAGACTACTCCAAGAATAAGACCAAATACCAGAGGCAAGAGGCTTAAGCCCGAATCCTGAGAACACCAGAGAACTCCTGACTCCAGGGAACATTAATCGATAGGAGCTCATCAAACGCCTCCATACCTACACTAAAACCAAGAACCACCCAAGGATCAACAAGTTCCAGAGCAATACATACCACGCAAACTCTCCAGCAACACAGGAAAATAGCCCTGAGCTTCAATATACAGGCTGCCCAAAGTCACTCCAAACCCACTGACATCTCATAACTCATTACTGGACACTTCATTGCACTCCAGAGAGAAGAAATCCAGCTCCACCCACCAGAACAGCGACACAAGCTTCCCTAACCAGGGAACCTTGACAAGTCACCCGTCCAACCCCACACACAGCAAGGAAACTACATAATAAAGAGAACTCCACAAACTGCCAGAAGAGGGAAAGGACACCCCAAGCAAAGCAATATAAGCAAGATGAAGAGGCAGAGAACTAGCCAGCAAGTAAAGGAACGAGATAAATGCCCACCAACACAAACAAAAGAGGAAGATATAGGGAATCTACCTGATAAAGAATTTCGAATTTTGGTGGTGAAAATGATTCAAAATCTTGAAAGAAAAATGGAGTTACAGATAAATAACCTGGAGAAAAGGATTGAGAAGATGGAAGAAAGTTTTAATAAGGACTTAGAGGAAACAAAAAAGAGTCAATATACAATGAATAATGCAATACATGAGATCAGAAACACTCTGGAGGGAACAAACAGTAGAATAACAGAGGCAGAAGACAGGATAAGTGAGCTAGAAGATAGAATTGTAGAAATAAATGAAACAGAGAGGAAAAAAGAAAAATGAATTAAAAGAAATGAGGACAATATTAGAGACCTCTGGGACAATGTTAAACACTCCAACATTCGAATCATAGGAGTCCCAGAAGAAGAACACAAAAAGAAAGACCGTGAGAGAATATTTGAGGAGATAATAGTTGAAAAATTCCCTAATATGGGGAAAGAAATAATCACCCAAGTCCAAGAAACCCAAAGAGTCCCCAACAGGATAAAACCAAGGAGAAATACTCCAAGACACATATTAATCAAATTAACAAAGATCAAACACAAAGAACAAATATTAACAGCAGAAAGGGAAAAACAGCAAATAACGCACAAGGGGATTCCCATAAGGATAACAGCTGATCTTTCAACAGAAACTCTTAGGCCAGGAGGGAATGGCAAGACATACTTAAAGTGATGAAAGAAAATAACCTACAGCCCAGATTACTGTACCCAGCAAGGATCTCATTCAAATATGAAGGAGAAATCAAAAGCTTTACAGACAAGCAAAAGCTGAGAGAATTCAGCATCACCAAACCAGCTCTCCAACAAATGCTAAAGGATCTTCTCTAGACAGGAAACACAGAAAAGGTGTATAAACTCGAACCCAAAGCAATAAAGAAAATGGCTACGGGATCATACTTATCAATAATTACCTTAAACGTAAATGGGTTGAATTCCCCAACCAAAAGACAAAGGCTGGCTGAATGGATACAAAAACAAGACCCCCATATATGTTGTCTACAAGAGACCCACCTCAAAATGAGGGATAAATATTTATGCACCCAACATAGGAGCACCGCAATATGTAAGACAATTACTAACAAGTATGAAAGGGGAAATTAACAACAATGCAATAATAGTGGGAGATTTTAATACCCCACTTACATCTATGGATAGATCAACTAAACAGAAAATTAACAAGGAAACACAAACTTTAAATGATACAATAGACCAGTTAGACCTAATAGATATCTATAGGACATTTCATCCCAAAACAATAAATTTCACCTTTTTCTCAAGCGCACACAGAAACTTTTCCAGGACAGATCACATCCTGGGCCATAAATCTAGCCTTGGTAAATTCAAAAAAATTGAAATCATACCAAGCATCTTTTCTGACCACAATGCAGTAAGATTAGATCTCAATTATGGGAGAAAAACTATTAAAAATGCCAACATATGGAAGCTGAACCACACGCTGCTGAATAATGAACAAATCATAGAAGAAATCAAAAGAGAAATCAAAATATGCATAGAAATGAATGAAAATGAAAACACAACAACCCAAAACCTCTGGGACACTATAAAGCAGTGCTAAGGGGGAAGTTCATAGAATACAGGCACACCTCAAGAAACAAGAATAAAGTCAACTAAATAACCTAACTCTACACCTAAAGCAACTAGAAAAGGAAGAATTTAAGAACCCCAGGGTCAGTAGAAGGAAAGAAATCGTAAAAATTAGGGCAGAGATAAATGCAAAAGAAACAAAAGAGATTATAGCAAAAATCAACAAAGCCAAAAGCTGGTTCTTTGAGAAGGTAAATAAAATTGACAAACCACTAGCCAGACTTATCAAGAAACAAAGGGAGAAGAACCAAATCAATAAAATTAGAAATGAAAATGGAGAGATCACAACTGACAACACAGAAATACAAAGGATTATTAGAGAATACTATCAGCAATTATATGGCAATAAAATGAATAACCTGGAAGAAATGGACAAATTCCTAGAAAAGTACAACTTTCCGAAACTGACAGGAAGAAATAGAAAATCTGAATAGACACATCACAAACACGGAACTAGAGGCTGTAATCAGAAATCTTCCAGCAAACAAAAGCCCAGGTCCAGATGGCTTCACAGCTGAATTCTACCAAAATTTTAGAGAAGAGCTAACACCTATTCTACTCAAACTCTTCCAGAAAATTGCTGAGGAAGGGCAACTTCCAAACTCATTCTATGAGGCCACCATCACTCTAATCCGAAAACCTGGTAAATATCCCACAAAAAAAGAAAACTACAGGCCAATATCACTGATGAACAGAGATGCAAAAATCCTTAACAAAATTCTAGCAATCAGAATCCAACAACACATTAAGAAGATCATACATCATTACCAAGTGGGCTTTATCCCAGGAATGCGAGGATTCTTCAATATCCACAAATCAATCAATGTAATACACCACATTAACAAACTGAAAAATAAAAATCATATGATTATCTCAATAGATGCAGAGAAAGCCTTAGACAAAATTCAACATCCATTTATGATAAAAACCCTCCAGAAAGTGGGAATAGAAGGGACATACCTCAACATAATAAAAGCTATATATGACAAACCCACAGCAAACATTATCCTCAATGGTGAAAAACTGAAAGCATTTCCCCTCAAGTCAGGAACAAGACAAGGGTGCCCACTCTCACCACTACTATTCAACATAGTTCTGGAAGTTTTGGCTACAGCAATCAGTGCAGAAAAAGACATAAAAGGAATACAAATGGAAAAGAAGAAGTAAAACTTTCACTGTTCGCCGATGACATGATCCTCTATACAGAAAACCCTAAATACTCTACCAGAAAACTACTAGAGCTAATCAATGAATATAGTAAAGTTGCAGGATATGAAATCAACACACAGAAATCCCTTGCATTCCTATTCACTAATAATGAGAAAATAGAAAGAGAAATTAAGGAAACTATTCCATTCACTGTTGCAACAAAAAGAATTAAATACTTAGGAATATATCTACCTAAGGAAACAAAAGACTTGTACATAGAAAACTATAAAACACTAGTGAATGTGATCAAAGAGGACACTAATAGATGGAGAAATACACCGTGTTCATGGATTGGAAGAATAAATATTGTAAAAATGAGTATACTACCCAAAGTAATGTATACTTTCAATGCAATCCCTATCAAGCTACCAAAGATATTTTTCACAGAACTAGAACAAATAATCTCACAGTTTGTATGGAAATACAAAAAACCTCGAATAGCCAAAGCAATCTTGAGGAAGAAGAATGGAACTGGGGGAATTAACCTACCGGACTTCAGGCTCTACTACAAAGCCACAGTCACCAAGACAGTATGGTAATGGCATAAAGACAGAAATATATATCAATGGAACAAAATAGAAAGCCCAGAGATAAATCCATGCACCTATGGACACCTTATCTTCGACAAAGGAGGCAAGAATATAAAATGGAGAAAAGACAGTCTCTTTAACAAGTGGTGCTGGGAAAACTGGTCAGCCACTTGTAAAAGAATGAAACTAGAACACTTTCTAACACCATATACCAAAATAAACTCAAAATGGATTAGAGAGCTCAATGTAAGACCAGATTCTATAAAACTCCTAGAGGAGAACGTAGGCAAAACACTCTCTGACATAAATCATAGCAGGATCCTCCAAGACCCACCTCCCAGAATATTGGAAATAAAAGCAAAGATAAACAAATGGGACCTAATTAAAATCAAAAGCTTCTGCACAGCGAAGGAAACTATAAGCAAGGTTATAGTTATAGCCTTCAGAATGGGAGAAAATAATAGCAAATGAAGCAACTGATAAAGGATTAATCTCCAAAACATACAAGCAGCTACTGCAGCTCAATTCCAGAAAAACAAATGACCCAATCAAAAAATGGGCTAAAGAACCAAACAGACATTTCTCCAAAGAAGACATAAAGATGGTTAACAAACACATGAAAAAATGCTCAACAGCCCTCATAATCAGAGAAATGCAAATCAAAACCACAATGAGATACCATTTCACACCAGTCAGAATGGCTGCTATCCAAAAGTCTACATGCAATAAATGCTGGAGAGGGTGTGGGGAAAAGGGAACCTTCTTACACTATTGGTGGGAATGCAAACTAGTACAGCCACTATGGAGAACAGTGTGGAGATTCCTCAAAAATCTGGAAATAGAACTGCCATATGATCCAGCAATCGCACTCCTGGGCATACACACCAAGGAAACCATGTACTCCAATGTTCACTGCAGCACTGTTTATAATAGCCAGGACATGGAAGCAACCTAGATGTCCATCTGTAGACGAATAGATAAGAAAGCTTTGGTACATATATACAATGGAGTATTACTCAGCCATTAAAAAGAATGCATTTGAGTCAGTTCTAATGAGGTGGATGAAACTGGAGCCTATTATACAGAGTGAAGTAAGGAGAAAGAAAAATACCAATACAGTATACTAACGCATATATATGGAATTTAGAAAGATGGAAATGACAACCCTGTATACGAGATAGCAAAAGAGACACAGATGTATAGAACAGTCTTTGGGACTCTGTGGGAGAGGGTGAGGGTGGGATGATTTGGTAGAATGGCATTGAAACATGTATATTATCATATGTGAAACGAATCACCAGTTCAGGGTCAATGTATGTTACAGTATGCTCGGAGCTGGTATGTGGGGATGACCCAGAGGGAGGATAAGGGGAGGACGGAGGTGGGAGGGGGGTTCAGGAAGGGGAACTCATGTACACCCGGGGCAGATTCATGTCAATGTATGGCAAAACCAACCAATATAATATTGTAAAATGATTAGCCTCCAATAAAAAAAATAATAAAAAAGAAAAAAAAAATAAAAGATGCTTACTCCTTGGAAGGAAAGTTATGACCAAGCTAGATAGTATATTAAAAAGCAGAGACATTACTTTGCCAACCAAGATCCCTCTAGTCAAGGCTATGGTTTTTCCAGTGATCATGTGTGGATGTGAGAGTTGGACTGTGAAGAAAGCTGAGCACTGAAGAATTGATGCTTTTGAACTGTAGTGCTGGAGAAGACTCTTGAGAGTCCCTTGGACTGCAAGGATATCCAACCAGTCCATTCTAAAGGAGATCAGTCCTGGGTGTTCATTGGAAGGACTGATGCTAAAACTTGAACTCCAATACTTTGGCCACCTCATGCGATGATTTGACTCACTAGAAAAGACTCTGATGCTGGGAAGGATTGGGGGCGGGAGGAGAAGGGGACGACAGAAAATGAGATGGCTGGATAGCATCACCAACTCGATGGACATGAGTTTGAGTGAACTCCAGGAGTTGGTGATGGACAGGGAGGCCTGGCGTGCTGTGATTCATGAGGGTCAAAGAGTTGGACACGACTGAGAGACTGAACTGAACTGAATGACTAAGCTCTTCTCTTTAGTCATACTTCTTTCAGCTGTTGGAGAACAGAGAATATGATTTATGTATTCATTATACCACCTTCAGTGCCAAGGAAAATACTTTGTACATAGTAGGTCCTTCTTCAACAAATGTTATTGGTCAAATAAAACCTCAATGAAAATTTTCATTTCTCTGGTACATCAGTACTATCTTCAATTAGACTTGGTTGTTAATGTATTCCCTGAAAAATTTCATACCTAGATGTCTATGAAAAAAGATACTGCTGCATTGCTTAATTAAACTTGTTTTAGTTTTACTCTTTCTTTTGTGTTCCTAAGGCATTTTGCATATGACTCCAACATAGCGTACATCACAGTTTTTATTAATTTATTTTAATTGGAGGCTAATTACTTTACATTATTGTATTGGTTTTGTCATACACTGACATGAATCTGCCCCAGGTGTACATATGTTCCCCATCTTGAACCCCCCTCCCATCTCCCTCCCCATCCCATCCCTCTGGTACAGGATATACCAGCCCTGAGCATCCTGTATTCTGCATTGAACCTGGACTGGTGATTCATTTCACATATGATAATATACATGTTTCAATGCCATTCTCTCAAATCATCTCACTCTCGCCCTCTCCCATAGAGTCTGAAAGACTGTTCTATACATCTGTGTCTCTGTTGCTGTCTCGTATACATGGTTATCGTTAAGAAATATTTATCTGTCTACCTGCTATACTAGATTATGTTTTTCTGAAGAGAATGGACTGCATCTTCTTTTCTTGGCATCTATGGAAGGAAATGTTAGATCTTAAGTATCGGTGACTCAATCTTTGTTGAAATAGGAATCCTTAAATATATAGAAAATTGTGATAAATGAGTTATTATAATGAAACAAATTCTACCAAATGAGGAGGGAGAAATTATAGGACTGCTTCTTTTTGCTGTGAAGACACCTACTTAATTTGTGAAAAGTAGGAGGAAGATAGAAGACTGTAAATTCTTTGGTTTTTAACATGTCCTCTAATTTTGTTCCTACTGGCAGATTTTATCAGGTCTTTTGCACATAGCTGATTTACTTTCAAGTACAAAAACAAATTCTCAAAGGTTTACAGGCTAAGTGAAAAAACTTTATATTTTAGTGTGAATGCTAGTAATTTTGAAGTACATGCTTATCTGAATAATCCAAACATAAACAGGAATTACTTTTTTTTTTTTTTTTAAAGAATGCAGCAAAGAAGAGACTGGTAAGAGTTAGCAGGTAGAGAGGGGGTACCAAGAAGAAGACAACCATTTCAAGGTATAGAAGTTCGTTGTTAAGTTGACAGTTCTAATTGACAACATCGAAATGCTGCTTTGAAACTCAGAAGCTATGCTTTACTCAGATGCGAGGATTATGTGTTTTTCAAAGTGTGGTCTGTGAGTAGGGTGACCATATTATCATCCAAACCTAAAACTCTCAAGAATTAAAGGGAGCATTCTTGACATGCTTATCACTAGCATTAATAATGGGCCTCTATGGTGGCTCAGATGGTAAAGAATCTGCCTGCAATGCAAGAGACCTGGGTTCCATCCCTGGGTTGGCAAGATTTCCTGGAGGAGGGCATGACAACCCACTCCAATATTCTTGCCTGGAGAATCCCATGGACAAAGGAGCCTGTCCTGGTGGGCTACAGTCCATGGAGTCGCAAAAAGCTGGACACTACTGAACAACTAAGCACAGCACAGCATTAAGAAGAATGCTGGGGTAATCTAGTTCAGTTGGGGTAGATCATCACCCTGAATAGACCACTTGTGATGGTATTATCTAGGGTATTTTAAAATGTGAATTCTAAGCTCTAGTCTAATCTCACTGCATAAGACAGAATCCCTAAATCTGGACTGGGATTCTACTTTCTAATAAGTATTCTAGATGGTACAAATGTACATTTTTATGTTGCGGAAGTTGGAGTTGAAATGATTAGTCAAAAAGATGAAATTCTACAACCTGCCCCTTCATGCTGAGTTCACACTTGCCAGAGACAATTTTATTCCTAACAATACCTAATATATCAGACTCATGGTTCAGTAAGATTTGAAAGATTTATGATATAAAATTTTATAATGGGGACATGTATTGACCTACAGATCCCCTATTTTATAATTATGGTACCTAATATCAGGCTGAGAAAAGATGAGTTCTAGCCTTCATACAAATTTAGATGCTTTTGCTATATACCACCAATGCCTCCTGGTGACACCCCCTTTCCCCACAAAGAATATCACTCCCAATCCCTAGGATCCCCAAAAAAGTAACTATACAATAGAAAAAGACAAAGTTTCTGCCCTTAAAAAATAAGGGAAAACACAGAACCTTGAAAATAAGTATTTTAAAATCACAACTTTTAACTGAAAATACTTCAAGATCACATTATTTTAACTTAACATACATTCCAATAGATTCAATTAAAATATCTTTCTCAGAAAATATATATTCTCAGAAAAAGTTTTTCAAAGTCTGTCACTGTTGCACATATCACTCACTACAGTGATTTCTATCCTGTAAAAGGCAGAGCACAACATCAACCAGAACCCAAGAAGAAATAAATTTATATTCAACTTTTCCAAAACATGACTCTTATTGTGCTTTTTTTCTAAAGAATGCTTATCTGCCAAGAAATAAGCAAGGGCAAGAACAACCAACTATAAAAAGAGGAAGGTTGTTATTTTAGCATCACTTGTGATATATGCAGATTTCTATATTTAAAATGAAAACATTAAAATTACAGCTTAAATGTTTAAGTATTATTTGACCTAAAATAAAGGAAATAAATTTACCAGTTATATTTTCTCAAAGCTGAAAAGACTGTCTCATCTAGAACAAAAAAGGAACCATTTGTTTGAAATCATTTTTGATGAATTATTAATTTTATCACAGCTAAGATGACAGCTAATATTAGAACATTGAATTATTAATTTTCAAATGTGCAATAAAAAAGCAGAATAAACATAAACTGAGAAGTGTTTTACGTATGGGTTACACTGCTTACATATTCTATTTAAGAAAAATACCAAAGGAAACAGAAGGAATTAAAAATCTTGTCAACACTTCTGATGAATACGTTTACTCAGTACTTTCTATGCCACTTTAAAATATAAAGCACAGATAACATTACATACTGTCTGGTAATAAATGTTATTATTGAACACTAAAGATATACATTATCCATATTGCAAATCATCTTTGTGTAGTTCCAAGCAGGATAGTTAAATTACAAAGTGCTAATAAGAGTGAGAAACATCTGTGGTCTTAAAGAATTCACCTCTAATCTTTCCAGGATTATTTTATGGAGAGATGAAAATTGTTTCTTTAGAATAGCTTCCAGTTGGTTTTTTAGCCATAAATGTTTTGTCATGACAATTTTTCCTGTTATTTCATAGAATAAAACTCACAGAGCCTCCAGTCTTCCTCAACTGTTTAAAGTGGTGACGTTTCAGTCCAAAAGTAAGGATAGTATTCAAACAGCTCTGTCACATTAGGGACCAGTGCTGTGTCCTGTCAAATACCTTTCCATGAACCTCCCCTGAACTCTTGAGCCTTAAAAGCCTTAGCACACGACTTCTGAATAAGAAAGTGTTTTCTTGGTATTGATGTCATAAGCACTCCAGCAGTGTATAACAGAATCACTGCTCAGAGCAAAGGGAAAATTATGGAAGATACAGAAGGAGATGTAGACTGATGGATATTTTTAGGACATGATTCCCTGTCAGAAGGAAGAAACCAGTTGTTCATCCCAGAGTTCACAGGATTTAATCTGGATAAAGGGTAATTTTTTAATATATCCATTAAAATATTTGTTTTAAATTATGCCATTTGTTATTTAGGCACATGGAACAGGGAGTACAAAAAGAAAGTTTCACAGTAGGCAGATTTTTTTTTTTTTCTTTTCAGTGAGGTAGGACTCCAGGTAATAAATAATGACTTACAGCTTTTCTAATTTAGATAAAAATGATTTTAGTCAGATATGCTTCTGTGATAATACTCAAATCAATAATTTTAATCACTCTTTTTACACTTCACTATTGCTGTACATGCCCCTACTGAAGGTTCTATGTAACCTGTTAGATTATTTTATCATTTATTCTATCTTATAAATAAAACATATGCTTTATATATTATAATACATATCTAGTGACAAGCTAATAATCCAGTTCATATATTAAAGGAGAATTAGCTTCTGCTTTCTAAGCCTTCTTACTCTCACCAACTCTGTAAAATATATATGCATCTGATTTGTTTTTAAAGATTAAATAACTTGCACAATATGGCAAGTAGCTGAGGTAAAATTCAAATGTGTATCTGTGTAGATTTAAATATTTTTTCAGATAATACATCTCCCTTTTGAAAATTCACAATATATGTTAAATTATTAAATTGTCTGAAAACTCAATATTGTGTAAGTTAACCTAGTACGTGCTACATTGACTTTACATAATTCACTGAGTCTTTTGTAAAAACCCCTGAGCTCTGTACTATTACTACACTTTTACTCCAAAGGGGAATGAGACTTGAGAAGTGAAGTAAATTTCTGGTCACTAACAGAACTGGGCTTTGAACTCAGAATGGTGACTCTCAGCTGTGGTTATGTATTATGCTCATGTGATAGACAATATTGATATAGGCATGTATAACACAACATTCTAAACTGAAAATATTGAAAATTATAGGCAGGAGACTAATGGGTGCTGTGGCTCCTGGATTCATCAGGAAGAACAGATTTCAGTTGCATCCTTAAACAGAAAGGAGAATTGAATCAACTCCCTTCTAGAATATGGTGGGTGCTCACTTCTCCCTGAAAATACTCATCTTTCAGTCTCAGATCATCCAATTGTCTCACCCAATATCCCTCCATGTTACAGGTTTGTTTGTTTGTTTGTTTAACAGATGACATAGGTTCCTCTCTCTTTGCTTAAAGGTTTAATTTGTAAGGTTGTTTTCATTTTATCCAATAACATTCCTGACATAATTTCTGAGGATTTCAGTATCCACATAGTCATAGATGATCTTACTCATACCCTGGCCTCTCTATTGCTTGACTGTATCCCTACTAGACTTTGGCTTCTGTCTTTTTTGTTACCCACTCCTAATGTCCTATGTTATATCTTGCTCTTACCTATAACTCAGCTCTTTCTATAATCAGTTCAAACCCTCTCATTCTTGCAGAACCATGGCATAGTCTTACAGCTTGTTTAGCTCTAAAAGTTCTTCGGACACAACCATCACACCAGGTTTTCATTTTTTCTCACTCCCCTAAATCCTAACATATTATCATATGCAACTTAATTCCATAACCATTATCATAAAAATTCCCTTACATATACCCTCATTTTGCTTGCCCTCTTTTCTCCTCCTGGCACTTGACAATTCCTCGATCTTAACTTAAACTCAGGTGAGCCCTTAATATTGTCAGGCAGTCACACTACTTTCCTCTAGTGATTTCATTCTCTCACATTCCTAAATGACTATTTATGACCTTTGCCTGTTTGCTCCATTTCCAACAACTCATCCCCCATCATCACTCACACAGATAACAGCCTTGCTTCCCTATTTTAGTGTGAAATCTGAGCAATCAGAAAAGTACTTCCTGGGACTCCCACTGCCATATTTATTCACCCACTATCTACTCAGTCTTTCCTTTTCTTTCTATACTCTTGGCTAAGGCCTAACCGTTAGATCTCATACCTTGTATAATGAAGGATCTCACACCAAAAATTCTGTATTTTATATACTTATTACATTATATATATTCCATTTGGTCTAATATGTCATTTAAGGCCAGTGTTTCCTTATTGACTTTTCTGACTGGATGATTTATTTATTGATATAATTGGTATATTAAAGTCCCTTACTATTATTGTGATACTGTCAATTTCTCCCTGTATATCTGAGACATGTATATCTGAGATAAGAAGGATACCATAAAATGATCAAGGAATCAATCCAACAAGATATAAAAGAAATGTAACTATGTAACATTATATATTATTATAACATTATTATATACATAAAACAATATAACTTACCAAACATAGAAATCTCTGAATACGTAAAACAAATACTAATGGATATATAGGAAGAAATTGACAGCATCTCTCCTCTTTTTAATCATGAACTTTTTTCTCCATTCTGGATCATTTCTAACAACATACAAACATGCATTGAATTGCCCCACATTTTATCTAAGAAATAAATGCTTCTTTTTATTTTGCCCTCCAACAACTAGTCCATTTCTCTATTTTCCTTTACAGCAAAATTCTCCAAAGAGATGTCTGTATTCACTTTCTCCAGTGTTTCTGTTTCTCTTTTTCTTTGAACCCACTGCAATCAGGCTTTTAAACACCCACCTTTCTAACAGAATTGAATAGCAATGACCTTCAGACCTAAATCTGACAGCTAATTTTTAGACTCCATTTTATTGAACCTATCTCTGGCAGTAGACATAATATTGTTCTTGAAACACTTTCTTCATTTCACTTCCAGAGCATCACATCTACTAGTTTTGTTTTTTTTTCCCCCCTAACTCAGTAGTTGCTTTTCTTCTATTTACTATGTTGATTTTTCATATTGAAGACTTTTTTTTTAACCTCTATTTGTTTCCATCTAAACTTCAGTGACTTTCTAAAGACATATGGTTTCAAATCCATCCAAGACCTTTCCCATGTATTACAACTCAATAAATCCAACTGCATAGTAGATACCTTTCCTTAAATATCTAATAAGCAAATCAATTTTAACACATCCAAATACAGTTCTTCATCATCTCCCAGAAGTCTTGTTCTGCACCTTTTTTAAACTCTAAGTATTTAGTTCTTCCTATTGCCTTGGACAGATATCTTAAAATCGATCTTGATTTCTCCTTTTCTTCTCAGTCCACTAAATCACAAAGCATATCTTATTAGCACTATATTTAAAATAGATCCAGCTCACAGTCACCCTATTCTTAAGATTCTAGTCTCATCCCTATCTGTTCTGACACATATTATCTCAGTAACCTTCAAATTGTTTTACCTTCCTTTGTGCTTGTTTCCTATGGTAGAAATGGCCCTTTCATATGTATGTTTTACTTGAAAGTAAATGCCCAACCAAGTTTCTAAATTTCCCAGATCCATAACATATAGGTGGAGTCATGTGTATAATTCTAGCCAATACAATGCAAGGTTGTTAATTGCGCAGAACTCATTTTTTATGTTCTCTTTTCCTTCTCCAGAAATCACGACGTTTGCAAAAGACCACTAGATGACATGATGGAAAGAATACTGATCCCTGTGTCACTAATTAGAAGAGAGAGATCAAGAAATCTACCCATTCAGAAACATCCACCTTGGGTTTTGTTAAGATCAATGCATATTTTATTAAGTCCCTGAGATTTTGGGATTCTTTGTTACAACATTTATACTATCTTAGACATTAGATAGTACATCCTATTCTCCACCAAGTTGTCAGATGAGCCTAATACAACATAGGTCAAATGACATCACTCTTTTCCTCACTTACTTCATGCAGTCACACAGGCCTCCTAACTATTCCTGGCATGCACCAACCACTGCTTCATGGAAAGCCTTTTACTTGCTCTTTCCTATGCCTGGAGTGCTCTGCTAAGAGTCAATCTCTTAGTGAAACTTTCCTTGACCTACTTATTTAAAATGGAATCTGACTTTCACCCTGACATCTTCTGTTGCCCTTACTCTTAGCATTTTCTCCAGTGGAGTTGTTACTGTGTCACATACTCAGTTCTTTGTTGGGTCTATTTGACTCCTAGCACTTATAGTGTGTCTAGAACATTTCAGGAACCCAGTAAACATTTGTTAAAGAATGAATTGGCTCAACTAACTCATTATATTTTTCAACTTTGCAAGCATTCAACATGTATTAGTTCAAAACATGTGGGGTTCTCTGGCCTAGATAACCCTAACCCACTCACATATATACATCTTATCTTTTTAACACACCTGTAGTACAGGTATCAATTTAGGTATCATTTCCTAAAGCCAGAACCCCAGTTTTCTTCTGTTCATGCTTCTTTTCCATTACCTATTATGCTCTGCTCATCTGTTATCACACAAGTTTTCCTATGGTATTATAAAGTCACTCACCTAGAGCCAGACATCCTGGAGTCTAAAGTCAAGTGGGCCTTAGAAAGCATCACTATGAAAAAACCTAGTGGAGGTGATAGAATTCTAGTTGAGCTATTTCAAGTCATAAAAGTTGATGCTGTTAAAGTGGTGTACTCAATATGCCAGCAACTTTAGAAAACTCAGCCGTGGCCACAGGAGTGGAAAAGGTCAGTTTTCATTCCAATCCCAAAGAAAGTCAATGCCAAACAATGATCAAACTATTGCACAATTGCACTCATCATACATGCTAGCAAAGTAATGCTCAAAATTCTTCAAGCAAGGTTTCAAAAGTATGTGAACCAAGAACATCCAGATATTCAAACTGGATTGAGAAAAGGCAGAGGAATGAGAGATCAAATTGCCAACATCCGTTGGATCATTGAAAAAGCAAGAGAGTTCCAGAAAGACATCTACTTCTGCTTTATTGACTCTGCCAAAGCCTTTGACTGTGTAGATCACAGCAAACTGTGAAAAATTCTTCAAGAGATAGGAATACCAGACCACCTTACCTGTCTCCTGAGAAATCTGTATGCAGTTCAAGAACCAACAGTTAGAACTGGACATGGAATGTGGAGTGCTTCCATATTGGGAATGGAGTACATCAAGGCTGTATACTGTCACCATGCTAATTTAACCTAATGGCAGAGTACATCATGCAAAATGCCAGGCTGGATGACACACAAGTTGGAATCAAGATTGCTGGGAGAAATATCAATAACCTCAGATATGCAGATGACACCACCCTTATGGCAGAAAGCAAAGAGGAACTAAGGAGCCTCTTGATGAAAGTGAAAGAGGAGAGTGAAAAAGCTGGGTTAAAACACATTTAGAAAACTAAGATCATGGCATCTGGTCCCATCACTTCATGGCAAATAGATGGGGAAACAATGGAAACAGTGACAGACTATTTTTTGGGCTCCAAAATCACTACAGATGGTGACTGCAGCCATGAAACTAAAAGACACTCATTCCTTGGAAGAATAGCTATGACCAACCTAGACAGCATATTAAAAAGCAGAGACATTACTTTGCTGACAAAGGTCCATCTAGTCAAAGCTATGGTTTTTCCAGTAGTCATGTATGGATGTGAGAGTTGGACTTTAACAAAAGCTGAGTGCCAAAGAATTGATGCTTTTGAATTGTGGTATTGGAAAAGATTCTTGAGAGTCCCTTGGACTGCAAGGAGATCCAACCAGTCCATTCTGAAGGAGATCAGTCCTGGGTGTTCATTGGAAGGACTGATGCTGAAGCTGAAACTCCAATACTTTGGCCACCTCATGCGAAGAGTTGACTCATTGGAAAAGACCCTGATGCTGGGAGGGATTGGTGGCAGGAGGAGAAGGGGATGAGATGGCTGGATGCCATCACCGACTCAATGGATGTGAGTTTGAGCAAGCTCTGGGATTTGGTGATGGACAGGAAAGCCTGGCGTGCTACAGTCCATGAGGTCACAAAGAGTTGGACACGAGTGAACAACTGAAGTGATTATAAAATACTCTTTTTGTATTCTCTATCTTTTTGTATGTACTTCCCTTGTGGCTCAGCTGGTAAAGACTCCACCTGCAATGCAGGAGACCTGGGTTTGATCCCTGGATTGGGAAGATTGCTGGAGAAGGGATAGGCTACCGACTCCAGCATTCTGGCCTAGAGAATTCCATTGACTGTATAGTTCACGGAGTTGCAATGAGTCAGACACGACTGAATGATGTTCATTTCACTTTACTTTCATCTTTTTATATTCCCAACTATATTTACTTTCCATGAGAGCAGAGTTTATAACAGTGTTATTCAGTTTTGCATCTCCTCCATATATTACAGTTTTGGGGTTCATAAATTAAGAATTCATTAAACTTTCTTGAGTTCAAAGATAACATTATTGCTTTGGATTTGGCAATTTAGAGATTTCTGATAACCATGGATTATAGTATCATGGTATGATAAGCAGTAGAAAAAAGCCAGAAGATTGAAGGGTAAAATTTTAGAGTAGAAGCTATCTCCTTTAAGTTTTTATGACCCAAGGCATGACTCAAGGATAATTTTCTGGTACCGAGTAATTATAGTGAGGCAAGGAAGGTGCAGGCCAACGTCCTTCAAGAGAGATAGTATTTTAATTTTCCATCTGAATTCATGAAAGGACCCAAAGCACGTATGTCTGTACTTCTAAAGGACAAGTTGAACCAGTATCAAGCCCTGAAAGTAATCATTCTGGTACCTCTTACTTTGAAAACTGAGTTCTTATCCAGATTTGTTTGTGTAGTTGTTCAAAATTATTTTCCAGCAAATATTCACTCTGTCCTTATACTCATCCAACTTAATTTTGTGGTGGGCAGTATGTACTTTCCTACTCTTTGAATTAAATTGGGTATTAAAGAGCAGTATGGTGTGACCCTGGAAATATGCTTGCACTGTTGGACTTGTGTTCTTATACTTCTGTATTTCAGCATGAAGAGAAAATTTCTTAAATAGGTATTACTACTGGTCCAAAGAAGATGAGAGGTATGTGAAATATATCTGAACCCAACCTATATTGGAGCCAAGTCCAACTGAGCTTAGCCAATATCAGCCCAACTTTACTGACCTGCAGCCTATGACTTAAAACCATCCCAAAACTTGGTAACTTCTAATACATAATTGTTATAAAAAAGAGCTAATTGATAGAGAAATATCCTTTCCCCTTGACTCTTTCTCAAACATTTTGAAAATAATTGGAGCCAGGACAGAGAAGAATTTCTACTTTCATAAACCTAATAAAAATACTAGAAATTTTACTGTCCTTTGTGCTAGTCACTCAGGAATAGGAAAAAGTTGGAATAAATCACCTATTGATTGTTTAACTTTTATAAAACCTTGGATATTCCTTTAGTAAAATTCTTACAATTTTCAGTACATTAAAATGGCCAATGAGGTTTCCACTTAAAATACAAATTCAAATATTTCCAGTTGTGACCAAAACCCACATGTATCCTTTGTAAGTAGGGATCAACAGAGTGAAACCACTTACTGGGAGCTTATAAATGTTGTCAGTTCCTGAAGCTGCTGGCTGCACTTTGGGAGTTAAGGAATGTTTCAGAATAATAGCTAACTGCATGGAAAATTGAAAACTAAAGACTAAACTTTTCTCAAACATTATGCAGCCTTTGTGAGAGCAGCCTATCATTTATTTCCTCAAATGTATTCAGCACAACATTTTTGCAGCCGAGGTATCTTTGGCCACAAAAGCAGGATGTTATTCTCTTATATCTGCTGCCAGAGGAACTGGAAGAGCAACAGCCTTAAAGGAAGTGTAAACATCTTTCATTTAGCTAAATGGAGTGTGAACTAGAGTTGCTATATTAGAGAAGGAGCCAAATAGACAAACATACATTCATGCGCTCGCATGCGCGCACGCGCACACACACACACACACACACACACACAATCATTTTCTGGCTGTCTCTTTTGAGTCTATGAGAACTCAAACACATAATTCTATCAGTTAGTCTTTCTATACTGTATAAAGCATACCTTATTGGAATTTACTCTTGATATTCAATTGTATTTTAAAATAGTAAACATATACATAGCTCTTTCTATATGTGAGGCACTGTTCTAAGCATTTTCTTAATTCACAGTATTTTTAAAAGTAACCCTGTAAGGAAAATTTTATTTTCTTCATATGACTCATGGTGTAACTCCATCACAGAGAACTTAAGTGATTTGCCCAACATCACATAGTACAGAGTAGAAGTGAAATTTGATTCTAGAAACCATGTTCAAAAGTCTGAGAGAAGACTGGATCAAGATATGGAGCAGGAAGATGTAGAACTCACCACCGCCAACAGACACATCAAAAATAAATCTACATGTGCAATAATTCTCACAGAAAACTGGAAACTTGTGTAAGAACACCAATACAACCAAAGCTGCAAAAAAAGATTTCCATGAAACAAGGTAGAATGAAAAAAAGGGATAGGGTTGAGACCTGCATCCTGAGAGGCATTTGTAAGGAAGAGTAAGTCCACTCAGGCAGACACTCACCTTGAGTGGGTCAAGACACAGACTAGGTATCCCAATCCTAAGGTCCTACACAGAGATGAACTCCCCTGGGTAGAGAGGCCTAGACTCCACTCATGAACAGTGTCTGAAGGCTGGCTTGTCAACAAACAGGGAGTAGAGAACTCTTTACTGGTGGCTGGCTGCCACCTTGAGGTACACCCCAATCTGAGTGGGGTTGGGATCTGGGCCACCAGGTCCTGGGGACCTGGAAAAAGACTTGACCTAGCTATGCAGAGACAGTTCAGGGGCCTGGGGTGTGGTCCAAATGGAGCAGCTGTGGCATCACAGGGACCACTGTAAGCAGCAAACCAAGGTTTTCTGCTTCCAGTTGAGTGAATACTCTGGCCCTACCCACTCCATGCCACAACTTGGCATTGGATCTGGGGCAGACAGGCCCTAGAAAAACAATCTAGGGATGCAGAGATGACCCATGGTGTGGCATAGTGGCAACCACTATTGGTACTTACTCAGACAGCATCTTGGGATCCACCACGTCAGCAAGTCCCACTTCCCAGCTGAGCAAATGCTCTGGCGCCACACACTCCTTTGCCACAACTTGGCGCTGGATCTGGTACCAACAAGTTTTGAAAGAAGGTTCAATCTAGGGATGCAAAAGAGGCTTGGGGACCTGGGGTATGGTTCAGACAGGGAAGTGGCAAAAATGTTTCTGGTAGCTCTATCAGTGCCAACATGATTGGTACAGACCTCTGACAGCAGAACAGACACATCAGTTCCTTCAGCCACAACATATGACATCCAGGCTAGGGAATGCTCCTGCCATGCCCACTTCACACCACAAACGTCTGGGGTAACCATTAATAGGGGAATAGACCCAATCATGGGCTGGACTGCAACTGAGATGAGCTACAGACACCTATATAGGCAACAGATATGATCTCTGAGTCTATAAATGTTACTTCAGCATTCCCATCTTTTGGAGCAAACTATGCACTTAAGGGGAATAGATCTT